>NC_083596.1:25690460-25997960 GCF_027579695.1 Neoarius graeffei | reverse complement strand
AACTTCTTGTTTATCAGCACATGGTCTATTTGATTTCTCGTTTTCTCATCGGGTGATACCCAGGTAGCTTTGTGTATATCTCTATGTGGAAACAAAGTCCCTGTTATGACTAACTCATTCATATCACAGAATTCACAAAGCCTTTCTCCATTGTCATTCTGTCTTCCAGTTCCATACCTACCCATGATTCTCTCATAGCCCCAGTTTTCCTCGCCGACCTTCGCGTTCATGTCACCTGTGACAACCAGCATATCGTGCTCCTTCTTAGCATTCAACACATCCTGCAGTCTCTCGTAGAATTCGTCCTTTACCGACTCCTCCGCATCCTCTGTTGGTGCATATATATGTACGATGGTCAGTTTAACATGTTTGGAATAGAACCTGGCTACAATTATTCATTCATTTACTGGCATCCAATCTATGAGTGTTCCTGTTGCAAATTTGGACATCAGTATTCCTACTCCATCTCTGTGGTTATTATCTTCTCTACCAGAGTATATGATGGTTTCTCCTTCCTCCAGTACTATCTTCCCTTGTCCCATCCAATGTGTCTCACTGATTCCCATGATTTCAATACTTCTCTTCTTCATCTCTCTTGATGCCTGTGCTATGTTCCCACTCTGGTACAGCGTTCTTACGTTCCAATTTCCTATCTTCATGACGTTCTTAGGGTGGACTAATGGTCTCATCTGCTCAAGGGCTTCTGTGTGGCTTTCACCCCCGTGCATCATTGAACCTCTCATGGTGTGAGGAGTGACCACTGCATCCCCCAGATTATGTGAAATCATTCCGTTTCTGGTTTCTGTAATAATCTGCTTTTTATGGGAGCGGGTTATCAGCCCGCAGCCCAACCCCCAACCTGGAGGACCAGGGAGTCACTCTTCGTCTGGCCCCTACTCTTCGACCTGTTCGGCATGGGTGACCCTACCAGGTGTACATGACACCAGCCGACATAGCTCTAGGGGTCACTGGGGCACTCAAACCGCTCCACCGCAATAAGGTGATGACTCCAACGGAGCGGGCGAATAGTCAATAACTCACATAAACTAGCATGCTACTAAAATGAAATGATTGATAACATAGTCATTAATTCAGTAAATAAAGCGTTTTCTGTCTATAGCGTTTCTTTTAAGTAAACATTTTGATGGTGTTAATGCAGTTAACCATTTGAAAAGCTAATTTGCGATATTGTGATATAACAATTCAATCATGCTCTCAAATATCAGTGAATTAGAGGACAGTAATGAAGGAATTAAACATGACTGGTAGGTGTGCTGTTACAGAGGAGTAATTAGTGATAGGATAGAATGCTGTGATGCAGACCAAAGTTGTTATTTTCCAATAACAGTACATGTTGAAGGGTTTTATTTGTCTTATACCACAACTTGCCAGCGCTAATAAGTTTTCATTTGTTAAAAATAAATGACCATGTTGTCCATTACATTTACATTTTTCATTGTTATATCAGCTATAAGCATTCATTCACTCATCAGCCTCTTTTTAAATCTCTCTTGAAGATCATATGAAGCTGAACGTTCTTGCCTTGTCACTGACATACTGGAAAGTGCCAAGCCATCCATCCTGAAGGTTTTGTTATTTACAGTTACTGTGCTGACACTGGAGATTCCTTCCATTAATGGTACATAAATATCTCCTTACAGAAATTGATATTTTATATCAGTTATTACCAGTGTTGTAGTCAAGTCTCTCAACCTCAAGTCTGAGTCCAGTCTCGAGTCCCCAGTGTTCAAGTCCAAGTCATTAAAGAAAATTTTTAGTCGAGTCTGAGTCGAGTCCACTATTGAGCCAAGTTAAGTCTGAGAACAAGACTCCAACCGCATCATTTGATGGTGGTTGTTTCTGCCTTTATGTGAAACTGTCTCTGCTACTGTTCTGGACTAACTTTACTGCTCAACTGCCCCATTTTAGTTAATAGGCTACAGATAAAAAGCTTGTTCATTGCTTAGCAAGCCCCGCCCACTATCAACAGGACAAATAACACGAGGGAGGGTTAACAATAGCGAGTTCATCGATCAGCAAGTCCCGCTATCAACAGAGCAATGAATATAGCATGTCACTTCCTTCTCTGGGTGGAGTCTTGCCAAATGATGATTGAAGTTCGAGGTTGTCC
This sequence comes from Neoarius graeffei, assembly GCF_027579695.1. Classification (NCBI taxonomy): domain Eukaryota; kingdom Metazoa; phylum Chordata; class Actinopteri; order Siluriformes; family Ariidae; genus Neoarius; species Neoarius graeffei. The sequence goes on along the minus strand of NC_083596.1, from coordinate 25,995,829 downwards.
CTGTCGTCTCCTCGATAGTTCTACATATGGAACACATAGCAGTGCATTTTTTCCCACTGCACAAGAAGTCTGTATAAGCAAAGTGGACAATCCTAGGGGCTGTCTCTCCAGGCTTTTTAGCCCCATTAATGTTAGTTTGTTCCTGAACAGGTGAATGTGCATTCTCTTATATGAAATTAGTATAAAAATTAATGTAGATATAAATATCTTATGCCAAATTATTATGGCATGTTACAAAAAATAAAGAAAAAATCCATGTCTTCATCTCCAATTTACCGAGTCCAAGTCCAACTCATCAGTGCTCAAGTCCAAGTCAAGTCACAAGTCCTTAATATTAGGGCACGAGTCAGACTTGAGTACTACAAGCCTGGTTATTACACATCCATCCATCATTTATACTACATATCTGTCAGATTCATGGGGAAGCTGGAGCTAATACCACCTGACTTCGGTGAGAGACAGGGTACACCCTGGGCAGGTCGCCCAACTATCACAAGGCAAACACAGAGATGAAAAGCCATTCACACTCACATTCACACCTATGGGCAATTTAGAGTAGCCAGTTGATGTAATCTGCATGGCTTGGGACTGTGGCAGGAAACCCATGCAGGTACTGGGGGAACCTGTAAACTCCACACAGAAAAGCCCAGGTCAAACATGAGGTTCAAATTCAGAACCTTCTTGCTGTGAAGCAACAGTGCTAACCACTGCAGCACCGTGCCGCCCATCAATGATATGATTACACATGACTTTTTAAAAACCTGTTTATTATTATATTTAGATTAGATGGAGCACCTGCTATGGTGTGCTGTTACAGAAAATTAATCAACACCTTTCAACCAATCAAATTCCAGAATTCAGGAGCAAAACTGTGGTTTAATATGCAAACGACATCCTGTGTGTAAATATCACAGCTTTATTCCACCAAGCGGAAAATTTGAATGGTCCATCCATTATCCATAACCGCTTATCCTGTGCAGGGTCGCAGGCAAGCTGGAGCCTATCCCAGTTGACTATGGGTGAGAGGCGGGGTACACCCTGGACAAGTCGCCAGGTCATCACAGGGCTGACATATAGGCTACGTTTACATTAGACCGTATCTGTCTCGTTTTCTTCACGGATGCACTGTCCGTTTACATTAAACCGCCTGGAAACGCCGGGAAACGGGAATCCGCCAGCGTCCATGTATTCAATCCAGATCGTGTCAGCTCTGGTGCTGTGTAAACATTCAGAATACACGGATACGCTGTGCTGAGCTCTAGCTGGCGTCTCATTGGACAACGTCACTGTGACATCCACCTTCCTGATTCGCTGGCGTTGGTCATGTGACGCGACTGCTGAAAAACGGCGCGGACCTCCGCCTTGTATCACCTTTCATTAAAGAGTATAAAAGTATGAAAATACTGCAAATACTGATGCAAATACTGCCCATTGTGTAGTTATGATTGTCTTTAGGCTTGCCATCCTTCCACTTGCAAGTGGTAAGTGATATGCGCTGGGATCACACACACAGCGGCTCAGTCCCGAATCACTGCTTGTGCACTTCACTCGCGTGCTCTGTGAGCTGCACAAGGCCAGAGTGCGCACCCTCCAGAGGGCACTCGCTGCTCAGGGCGGAGTGATTTGGAGCGCAGGATGCCTGCGGAGCCGAGCGTATCCGTGTATTGGTATTGCTGTGTGCACGCAAATCGTGTATTGGTGTTGCTGTGTGCACACTAATCATTTTAAAAACGTTAATCTGATGATCCGCTGATACGGTCTAATGTAAACATGGGCATAGAGACACACAACCATTCACACTCACTTTAGAGCCATCAATTAGCCTAACCTGCATGTTTTTGGACTGTGAGGGAAACCAGAGCACCCAGAGGAAACCCACACACACATGGGGAGGCCTCTGTCGGTCGGTCACTGGGCTCAAACCCAGAACCTTCTTGCTGTGAGGTGACAGTGCTAACCACTGCACCACTGTGCCATCCAAATTTGAGTGGTGTATTTCTAAAATCCTTTAATTGTTTGTAATTTCAAACAGAGGTATGATCATGCTTGAGAAAAGATTTTACATGTGTTTTATAAAATGCAAACATGCTCCTAATAGTTCTCTGAAAACATTTTACTATATAATATACAACAGATATTCATAACATGGTGCATATATCTAATGGCAGCATCTCCAGTTTTGGACCAAAGTATTTATTTATACTAAAAATGAAAATGTCTGTAGTTTAAGATTGCATTCATCAATAAACAGTGCAATCAAGAGCAACAGCTTAGAGAATTTTGAGGGTTAAAATGCACTCTGTGCCTCATGCCCATTTAATAAGATCATTCTGTGATCATTACTGGCTGATGCTTTGAGATGAACTTTTAGCCAGCTTTAAACTCACACACGCCGATAAAAAGAGATGCTGACAGCTTTGAAGTGTGTGTTTCTGGAGCACGATGACTGCAGGGTCGTTTGAAGTTTGGCATTACAATTGAATTACATCATGCTCAGCAGTGGAAAAGCACCTGCAGTTTGAAAGGAGAGATGTTAAATAAATGAAATAAAATAAGGAATTTGGAGATACCACCCCTCTCCTTATGAAAAAAAGATGCAATACGATTTAATGTTTAAAGAGTAATAGTTAAAGGATGGGTGTTTGTGCACGTGTGTAGTTCATCAGTGCACAGTTTTGGATTCCAGTTCACAGTATTACACATGTGTGTAATTGATTATTGTGAAGAATGGAAATCTCTCTTGAAAATCATAAAGGTGTGTGTTTTTTAATGTGTTTAAACTCATGTGGAAGAGATTGTCCTTTGATTAAAATTACTGGTTTATTATTCAGTTATTCATCTTACATTATATTATTTATGATTATGAGTTATTCAGGAAATAAACAGATAACAAATTCATGACTAATTTGACTCTATCTCTTCTTCCCTGATTTCAAACATAAAAATGCATCATATTTGTAGACACTGGCAATTACAAGTGAGAGGGAGGGTATTACAGAAAGTAGAGTTTTCTTTATTATGCATTTTTGCCAGGTGGTTTGAAAGAGGAGTAAAAGAAGCCATCTTCATCAACCTGGAATGACCATCACTGAACAGTGGAGGTGGTCTGAGACACCACTTATCAGCCACATACAATGCAGTCCTTGGCACACATCACATCACACACATCACATTATCTCTAGCCGCTTTATCCTTCTACAGGGTCGCAGGCAAGCTGGAGCCTATCCCAGCTGACTACGGGCGAAAGGCGGGGTACACCCTGGACAAGTCGCCAGATCATCACAGGGCTGACACATAGACACAGACAACCATTCACACTCACATTCACACCTACGGTCAATTTAGAGTCACCAGTTAACCTAACCTGCATGTCTTTGGACTGTGGGGGAAACCGGAGCACCCGGAGGAAACCCACGCGGACACGGGGAGAACATGCAAACTCCACACAGAAAGGCCCTCGCCGGCCCCGGGGCTCAAACCCAGGACCTTCTTGCTGTGAGGCGACAGCGCTAACCACTACACCACCGTGCCGCCTCCTTGGCACACTTCCCAGAAAACTGAATACACAACCACACCAAAACTCAGGTGGGGTTTACATTAGACCGTATCAGTTGATCATCAGATTAACATTTTTAAAACGATTAGTGTGCACACAGCAACGCCAATACACGATTCGCGTGCACACAGCAACGCCAATACACGGATACGCTCGGCTCTGCAGGCATCCTGCGCTCCAAATCACTCCGCCCTGAACAGCGAGTGCCCTCTGGAGGGTGCGCACTCCGGCCCTGCGCAGCTCACAGAGCGCGCGAGTGAAGTGCACAAGCAGTGATTCGGGACTGAGCCGCTGTGTGTGTGATCTCAGTGCATATCGGGCATGCACGTCACTTACCACTTGCAAGTGGAAGGATGGCAAGCCTAAAGACAATCATAACTACACAATGGGCAGTATTTGCATCAGTATTTGCAGTATTTTCATACTTTTATACTCTTTAATGAAAGATGATACAAGGCGGAAGTCTGCGCCGTTTTTCAGCAGTCGCGTCACATGACCAACGCCAGCGAATCAGGAAGGTGGATGTCACAGTGACGTTGTCCAATGACGACGCCAGCTAGAGCTCAGCACAGCGTATCCGCGTATCCACGTATTCTCAATGTTTACACAGCACCGGACCAGACACGATCTGGATTGAATACATGGACCCTGGCGGATTCCCGTTTCCCGGCGTTTCCAGGCATTTTAATGTAAACGGACAGTGCATCCACGAAGAAAACGAGACAGATATGGTCTAATGTAAACTTGGCCTCAGCTGACTTCAATGACTCACATGATGGCAGAGAGAGCCAATGACCCACAGATCACCTTAATGACTGCCTAAGCTGCTAACACCGCTCACACCTGGCCTCCAGTGACAGTAACATCTACAGGATGACTCAATGACCCATGTGACCTCAACAACACTTCTTAGGCTTGCTTTTGGTCCACTAGAGAATAAATACCTGGAACTCTCCACTAGTCAGACAGAATTGAAGAAGCCTTTCAGATGAGAGGTGAAACGTCTTCAAGAATAGTCAAGTCAAGTCAAGTCAAGTTTATTTGTATAGCGCTTTTAACAATAAACATCATTGCAAAGCAGCTTTACAGAATTTGAACGACTTAAAACATGAGCTAATTTTATCCCTAATCTATCCCCAGTGAGCAAGCCTGGGGTGACGGTGGCAAGGAAAAACTCCCTCAGATGACATGAGGAAGAAACCTTGAGAGGAACCAGACTCAAAAGGGAACCCATCCTCATTTGGGCAACAACAGACAGCATGAATATAACATTAACAGTTTTAACATGAACTCAGTTTCGTTGATGTTATAAACTCTTCATTGATGGAAACTTGAGTCCAAAGCTGTTCATGACAACTGCAGTCCTAAAGTTAGCAAGTTAACTGTAGTCCTCAGCCATAAAAGCATTACTGTAAGTGTCCAGAGCATCTTCCAAATGTGACTTTCAACTGTCCACATGGGGCTGTCCTCCACAGGAGTGATGCGATGAGACTCCAACCAGATGTAGGACACCAGGATGGATCAGACAGATCCGAGGAGCAGAAGAGGTCAGCATCTCGATTCCAGGACCGACATGTAACTCAGAGGGACAGATTGGGGGGGGGGGGGAGAAAACACGGGTTGTTAGGTATGGCCAATGTCACCTGAATAAGTAGGAACAGTATACATATTACACTGAGTACAAGCAGGGATTCCGGCAAAACTAACTATGACAGCATAACTAAAAGGGGAGAGCCAGAAGGTAACACAGGCATGAGGGTGCCCCGGGACATAAAGCAGCCAGCCACTACACCATCAACAAACTTGAGTGAGCAAGCGAGTGGGGGACTGACAGCATCCATACATCCCAGTTTACCAAAACACTGTATGTCTGAGGACCCTCCAGATCTACTCCTTTACCTCATAAACACCATTAACAAAAGGCTTGACTAAACAGATATGTTTTCAGCCTAGACTTAAATGCTGAGACTGTGTCTGATTCCCAAACATTACTTGGAAGGCTGTTCCATAACTGTGGGGCTTTGTAAGAAAAAGCTCTGCCCCCTGATGTAGCCTTCACTATACGAGGTACCAGCAGATAGCCTGCACCTTTTGATCTAAGTAGGTGTGGCGGGTCATAGAGGACCAGAAGTTCACTCAGGTATTGTGGAGCAAGACCATTCAGTGCTTTAAAAGGTCAATAGTAGTATTTTATAATCAATATGAAATTTGATTGGGAGCCAATGCAGTGTGGATAAGACAAGGGTGATGTGGTCATCTTTTCTAGTTCTAGTAAGGACTCTTGCTGCTGCATTTGAACTAACTGGAGCTTGTTTATGCACTTATTGAAACATCCAGACAGTAAAGCATTACAATAACCTGAAGGTTCAAGTTCAAGTTTTATTTGTCACATATAATTACAAGTATTTACAGTGAAATTCTTATGTACCTTAGGTCATTGAGAGTATAAAAATATATAGATAAGATAAATTAAAAACAATATAAATAAGGAAAAAAACTCTAAAACTATATTAATGAGTGAAAACATGGCAGAGATGTGATGATTGTGTGGTTACGAGTCCTTAAAGTCCAAAGTGCAGTAGTGCATAGTAGTGTACCTTGTTATCATTATGAAGAGTTCAACAGTCTGATGGCCTGAGGGAAGAAGCTCCTCCTCATCCTCTCATTGTTGGCCTTCAGCTGTCGGTAGTGTCTCCCTGAAGGCAGCAGGAAGAGCAGTCTATTATTTGGGTGGCTGGGGTCGCTGGTGATCTTCCTGGCTCTGTCCCTGCAGGAGTTGGAATAAATGTCCTGCAGGTTAGGGAGGGTGGTCCTGATGGTCCTCTCGGCAGAGCGAACCACCCCCCTGAGAGCCAGCTGGTCTCTCCTGGTGGCGCTTCCCATCCAGTTAGTGATGCTCCCACTCAGGACACTCTCAATCGTGCAGGAGTAAAAGTTCCTTAGTGCCCTGAGTGGGAGTTTGAAGTCCTTCAGTCTCCTTAAGAAGTAGAGGTGCTGACGGCCTTTCTTAACCAGGGTGTTGGTGTGACAGGACCAAGAGAGGTCCTGTGAGATGTGAGGTATTTGAAATTGTCCACTCTCTCTATCTGGGCCCCGTTGATGCAGATGGGTTGGCGGTCCCTCTGCAGCTTCCTGCTGAAGTCCACTATTAGCTCCTTCATTTTGCTGATGTTGAGTGTGAGGTTGTTCTCCTCACTCCAGTCCACGAGATATTTAATCTCAGTCTGGTAGGCAGACTCATCGTTATTGGAGATGAGGGCCACCACAGCTGTATCATCAGCAAACTTAATGATGGTGTTGGAGTCTGAAGTGGCCATAAAGTCATGAGTGTACAGGGAGTACAGCAAAAGGTTCAGAACACATCCTTAGGGGGAACCAGCATTGAGGGTGAGGGGAGATGAAGTGTGGCGGCCTACACGTACCACCTGCAGTCTGCCTGTAAGGAAGCTGTGGATCCACCAGCACAATGAGGGGTGCAGGCTGAGATCACACAGTTTTTGGACCAGCCTGGAGGGGATTATGGTGTTAAACACTGAGCTGTAGTCAATGAACAGCAGTCTAGCATAGGATCCCCTCTTGGTATCCAGATGAGCCAGGGTGATGTGAAGTAGGTGAGAAATGGTGTCATCTGTGGATCTGCTGGAGCGATAGGTAAACTGTAGCAGATCCAGGGTAGCAGGCAGGCAGGAGGTGATGAGGGGTTTAACTAGCCTTTCAAAACACTTCATCACCACAGATGTTAGGGCTATGGGGCAATAGTCATTCAGGCAGCTGGGCTGGGGTTTCTTAGGCCAAGTTTACATTAGACCGTATCTGTCTCGTTTTCTTTGTGGATGCACTGTCCGTTTACATTAAAATGCCTGGAAACGGGAATCCTCCAGGGTCCACGTATTCAATCCAGATCGTGTCTGGTCCGGTGCTGTGTAAACATTGAGAATACGCGGATACGCAGATACGCTGTGCTGAGCTCTAGCTGGCATCGTCATTGGACAGTGTCACTGTGACATCCACCTTCCTGATTCGCTGGCGTTGGTCATGTGACGCAACTGCTGAAAAACAGCGCGGACTTCCGCCTTGTATCACCTTTCATTAAAGAGTATAAAAGTATGAAAATACTGCAAATACTGATGCAAATACTGCCCATTGTGTAGTTATGATTGTCTTTAGGCTTGCCATCCTTCCACTTGCAAGTGGTAAGTGACGCGCATGCCTGATATGCACTGAGATTACACACACAGCGGCTCAGTCCCGAATCACTGCTCATGCACTTCACTCGCGCGCTCTGTGAGCTGCGCAGGGCCGGAGTGCGCACCCTCCAGAGGGCACTCGCTGTTCAGGGCGGAGTGATTTGGAGCGCAGGATGCCTGCGGAGCCGAGCGTATCTGTGTATTGGCATTGCTGTGTGCACGCGAATCATGTATTGGCGTTGCTGTGTGCGCGCTAATCGTTTTAAAAACGTTAATCTGATGATCCGCTGATACGGTCTAATGTAAACCCCACCTTATGCACAGGAACTATAACAGACCATTTGAAGTAGGTCGGGACAATGCACTGAGAAAGGGAAAGGTTGAATATTAGCATGAAGACACTTGCTAGCTGGTTAGCACAGGCCTTAAGGACATGACCTGCGATCCCATCCGGACCTGCTGCCCTCCTGGGATTCATTCTCCTGAGTGCCATCGTCACGTCAAGCTCCATCACGGTGAGCGCCATCTCCTCTCTGCTGGTGATTATGTCGGCTCATTTGCAGGTCGTCTCGAAGCGGGCATAAAAGTTGTTCAGTTCATCGGCGAGAGATTTGTCGGCGTTCGTCAGAGGAGCGCGAGCTGATTTATAGTCTGTGATTGATCTGTAGTCCTTGCCATAGCCCCCTGGGATCCTGATGGTACAAATGATCCTCCAGCTTCCTCCCATACTGCCGTTTAGCCTCCTTCACTGCTTTACAAACATTGTAAGAAGCAGCCTTATATTCCTCCATGTTCCCGGTTAACAGCCTGGTGTTGTAGGCAGTGGTGTGTGATCTCAGAGCATTGTGAACAGTGTTATCCACCCATGGCTTCTGGTTGGGAAACGTCCTGACTATGCTTTTGGGGGCGCAGTCCTCCGCTAGCTTCCCAATGAATCCCACCACCACTTCCATAAACATATTGATGTCATTACCTGAGCTGTGCCGGAAAAAATCCCAGTCGGTGATGTTGAGTGCATCTTGTAAGGTCGCCACTGATTGGTCAGACCATCGTGTCACCTGCCTGCATGCCGGGGCTTCAACTTTCAGATTTTTAATGTACTTAGGCATGAGGAAAATAGCGGAATGATCTGACTTACCGAAGGGGGGAAGAGATGTAGCTTTGTAGCTGTTAGGGTTTTGCTGGGATTCGAACCTGGTTCGTTGGTGTGATAATCCAGCAAACCCCCACTAGGCCACCAGGGGGATGACTCAAATGCAGAGGCGTGAGGCAGAAGTAGAAAAAGTATCAAAAGGTTTATTTAAACTATATACACTATATACAGGGCAAAACAAAAGACAAAAAAAAAACCAGAGAGTATAATCCAAAAGAAAAGCAAAGTGCAAAAATTCAAAAGCTAAGAAGATCAAAAAACACAGTACAAAGGAAACTGGAGATAAACATAACAGCACAAAGACTCCGTGACAAGAGGACTGAACTCAGGGGTATAAATAGACAAACTAATTAAGGACACAGGTGAAGATAATTAGGCAATTAACACAAACACAAAACACAGGAACAGTGGCGGCCTCTAGAGGCCAAAATAAACACGACATGAAAAGGAAATAACAGCGGCCTCTAGAGGCCAAAACAGTCCTAGTCCTAACAGGACCCCCCCCTCTAGGAGCGTCTCCTGACGTTCCCAGGGCGATCCGGATGGGCCGAATGGAAGTCCCGACATAGTTCTTTATCAAGGACATCCCGAGCAGGAACCCAGCAGCGCTCCTCAGGACCATAGCCCTCCCAGTCCACCAGATATTGCAACCCGCCGCGGACCCGGCGGGAGTCAAGCAGGCGATTCACAGTGAACACAGTCTGCCCCTGGAAGATGCGGGGGGGTGGGGGGTTCCTAGGGGCAGGGGCATACGTAGATGTCAGTACGGGCCGTAACAGGGAAACATGGAAAGTGGGGTTGATCCTCAGAGTCCGGGGCAACTGGAGCCGGTAGGAGACAGGGTTCACCCTGCGCACCACCTTGAAGGGGCCAATGTAGCGAGGAGCAAGCTTGCGGTTCTCCACCCGCAGTGGAAGGTCCTTAGTGGACAGCCAAACACGCTGCCCAGGGCGGAAAGCGTGTGCAGGTCTTCTATGGCGGTTGGCCTGAGTCTGGTTGGTTCTGGAGGTCTGTATGAGGGTCTTCCTGACCTTGCTCCAGGTCTTGCGACACCGTCTCACATATTGGTTGACCGAGGGCACCCCCGCGTCCTCCTCCTGGTCCGGGAACAGAGGTGGCTGGAACCCGAATTGGCACTGGAATGGCGACAGCTTGGTGGCCGATGACTGCAGGGTGTTGTGGGCGTACTCCGCCCATGGCAGCCAGGTGCTCCACGATGTCGGGTTATCCATAGCCAGGCCTCGCAGGGTGGTTTCCAGGTCCTGGTTGAGCCTCTCCGTCTGACCATTGGACTGTGGGTGAAACCCAGAGGAGAGGCTGGCAGTGGCTCCGATGACCTTGCAGAACCCGTGCCACACTCGGGAGGAGAACTGGGGCCCTCGGTCTGAGACGATGTCCTGTGGAAGACCAAAGACTCGGAAGACATGATTAAACAAAAGTTTCGCAGTTTCAAGAGCAGAGGGGAGTTAGCACAGTGGTATGAAGCGGCAGGCCTTGGAGAATCTGTCAACTAAGACCAAAATGACCGTGTTACCTTGTGACTCAGGGAGACCCGTGATAAAGTCGACTGCCACGTGGGACCAGGGACGCCGGGGAATGGTCAGAGGATGCAGGAGACCCTGGGGACGCTGTCGTGGGTTCTTGGTTCTGGTGCAAACCTCACAGGACAGGACAAATGACCTTACTTCCTTCTCCATGTTAGGCCACCAGAAGCGTCTTTTCAGGAAGTCCAGGGTCCTCCGAGCTCCCGGGTGGGCGGTGAGAGGGGAAGAGTGACCCCACTGGAGAACCTTGGCCCGGGCTTGATGTGGGACGTACAAGAGGCCTGGTGGCCCCGTCCCAGGACCGGGGTCCTGGCGTTGGGCTCGTCGGACAGCCTCCTCAATACCCCAGCGGACAGGGGCCACAATCCGGGACACAGGGATAATAGGCCCGACTTCATTCTCCCTGTTAGTGGCAGAGAACAGTCTGGACAGTGCGTCAGGTTTGGTGTTCTTGGAGCCGGGGCGGTATGAGAGGGTGAAGTCAAACCGACTGAAAAACAGGGCCCACCTAGCCTGTCGAGGGTTCAGTCTCTTGGCTTGCTGGAGGTACTCCAGGTTCTTGTGGTCAGTCCAAACCAGGAATGGATGTTGTGCTCCCTCCAGCCAGTGCCTCCACTCCTCAAGGGCCAGTTTGACCGCTAGCAGTTCTCGATCCCCCACATCGTACCGGGACTCAGCAGGACTCAGGCGGTGGGAGAAGTAAGCGCAGGGGTGCAGCTTTCCTTCCGAACGTTGAGAGAGCACCGCGCCGACACCACTGTCCGAGGCGTCCACCTCCATGATGAATGGTTGGGAGGTGTCCGGGAGAACCAGAATGGGTGCCGTGCAGAAGCGGTCCTTGAGGTCTTTGAACGCCTTTTCTGCCTGAGGAGACCAGCCATAAGATCCACCTGTCCCTTTGGTGAGGTCTGACATGGGTGCTGCCACAGAACTGAAGTTCCTGATGAACTTGCGGTAGAAGTTAGCGAATCCTAAGAACCGCTGAACCTCCTTAACGGACTTGGGAGTAGGCCAGTCCCGGACGGCCAGGGTCTTGGCAGGGTCCATTTGGAGTTGGCCTGTCCGTACAATAAATCCCAGAAAGGAGACCTCGGGAACATGAAATTCGCATTTCTGGGCCTTGGCGAACAGATTGTTCTGTAGCAGCCTCTGGAGAACCTGGCGGACATGGTGGCGGTGCTCCTGCACGGTCTTGGAAAAGATAAGGATGTCGTCGAGGTAGACAAAAACGTATAGGTTAATCATGTCCCTTAAGACGTCGTTGATTAGGGCCTGAAAAACAGCTGGTGCGTTGGTGAGTCCGAAGGGCATCACCTGGTATTCGTAGTGCCCAGACGGGGTGTTAAAGGCAGTCTTCCACTCGTCTCCCTGTCGGATACGGATGAGGTGGTATGCGTTCCGTAGGTCCAACTTGGTGAAGACGGTGGCGCCTTGGAGCAGGTCGAAAGCTGTGGACATCAGCGGAAGGGGATATCGGTTGCGCACAGTGATCTTATTCAGGCCCCTGTAATCAATACATGGTCGGAGCCCCCCATCCTTCTTGCCGACAAAGAAGAAGCCGGCTCCAGCAGGTGAAGTGGAGGGTCGAATAAACCCAGAGACCAGGGCATCTTTGAGGTATTCCTCCATGGCCTTGCGTTCTGGCTGAGAGAGTGAAAACAGTCTGCCACGAGGAGGGGTAGTCCCAGGGAGCAAGTCGATGGCACAGTCGTAGGCCCGGTGCGGAGGAAGAACGGCGGCCCTGCTCTTGCTGAATACCTCCTTGAGATCCCAGTACTCTGTGGGAACTTGAGATAACTCGGTGAGATCAGGGGGCTCGGCAGGAGACACAGGAGAGCTAGAGAGCAGACAAGAGGCATGGCATGCAGGGCCCCATTCCACAACCTGGCTTGTTACCCAGTCTATGCGAGGGTTGTGGCGAGTAAGCCAAGGAAGGCCTAGAATAACTGGGAACTCAGGTGAAGGAATCAGGTGCAGGGATATTTCTTCCTTGTGACCTTGAGACTGGAGGAAGACTGGAGAAGTAACTTGGGTGACTCTTCCATCACCTAACACTTGGCCATCAAGGGCAGACACAGACAGTGGGACTTCAAGAGGTGCAGTCGGAATATTGATGCTTTGGGCGAAGTGAATATCCATAAAGTTTCCAGCCGCCCCTGAGTCTAACAAAGCTTGACAAGAGTGGACAGACTCACCCCAGGAGATGGAGACCGGGATGTAGATTCCTTGGCCAGGGAGTCCGGGAGAGAGGGTAGGCCCCGTCACAACCCTCCCTCGGCTGGACGGGGCGGTCCTTTTCCCAAGAGTTCGGGACATGATGCTCAGAAGTGACCAGGTTTGCCACAGTAGATGCAGCACTTGTCCCTCCTTCTGCGCTCCCTCTCAGATGCGGAGAGGCGAGTACGACCCACTTGCATGGGTTCTGGACAGTCACTGAAGGAGGTAGACGGTCTCCAGGTAGAGGTAGGGAGGCTGGGGGGGCTCAAGGCTTGGTGGCGTTCTCTCATCCTGTTGTCCAGACGAATAGCATGTGAGATGAGGGTTTCGAGGTCACTTGGGCATCCAATAGAGGCCAGACCGTCCTTGATGGGGTCAGACAGACCATGGTGGAAGGCTGACACCAGGGCAGTCTCGTTCCATCCACTTACTGCTGCGAGCGTTCGGAACGAGATGGCGTAATCTGCGACGCTTCCTCCTTGCCGGATGGACATGAGCTTTCGGGCTGCGTCGGTACTGATGTCTGCCTGATCGAAGACCCGAAGCATCTCTTCAGAAAACAGCTGGAAATCAAAGCACTCAGGTCCCTGTCTTTGCCAGATAGCAGTAGCCCAGGCTCGCGCCTTACCAGCTAATAAGGTGATCACAAAGGCAATCTTGCGGCGATCCGTAGTGTAGGTGGTAGGCTGAAGCTCAAAGGTGAGTTGACACTGGGTAAGGAACTCTCGGCACTCACTGTGCTTGCCGTCATACCTCTGTGGTGCAGGAAGGCTGGGTTCGCGAGGTGAAGAAGGCAGCATTGCAGGAGGCACTGGAGCAGGAGTGGGAGCTGGATCAGGAGCAAGAACTGGATCAGGAGCAGGAGATGCAGGCAGAGATGTCAGCTGTGCCAGGGTTTTCCCAATTTGCTGAAGCAGTTCCTCGTGGCGAGCGAGGGCCTCACGTTGGCTGGTGAGCGTACGTCCATGAGCGTCCATGGTCGCTCCGAAGCGTGTCAAAGCTGCCATAATTCCCTGAAGGTTGGCCGGGTAGACAGTTGAAGCAGCCTCTGCTGAGTCGGTCATGACGGAGTCTTTCTGTTAGGGTTTTGCTGGGATTCGAACCTGGTTCGTTGGTGTGATAATCCAGCAAACCCCCACTAGGCCACCAGGGGGATGACTCAAATGCAGAGGCGTGAGGCGGAAGTAGAAAAAGTATCAAAAGGTTTATTTAAACTATATACACTATATACAGGGCAAAACAAAAGACAAAAAAAAAAACAGAGTATAATCCAAAAGAAAAGCAAAGTGCAAAAATTCAAAAGCTAAGAAGATCAAAAAAACACAGTACAAAGGAAACTGGAGATAAACATAACAGCACAAAGACTCCGTGACAAGAGGACTGAACTCAGGGGTATAAATAGACAAACTAATTAAGGACACAGGTGAAAATAATTAGGCAATTAACACAAACACAAAACACAGGAACAGTGGCGGCCTCTAGAGGCCAAAATAAACACGACATGAAAAGGAAATAACAGCGGCCTCTAGAGGCCAAAACAGTCCTAGTCCTAACAGTAGCCTTCTTTGAACGGCGAGTAGCAGTGATCTAGAGTCTTGCTTCCTCTGGTAGGACAAGTGATATGTTGCCAGAAGTCCGGTCTTATCGTCCTTAAGTTGGCTCGATTGAAATCGCCAGCTATTATGAGAGCTGTGTCCCTGTGATTAATCTCATAGCTGGAGAGGGCTTCGTGGAGTTCAGATAGGGCAGTGTCTGTGTCCACTTTAGGTGGAATATAAACAGCGCTAAAGATGACTGACGAAAACTCTCGAGGGAGATAGAATGGCCAGCATTTGAGAGTTAGGAGCTCCAAGTTGGGTGAGCAGGAACGGGTTAAAGGTGTTATGTTCCTGGGATCACACCATCTGTTGTTGACCATTAAGCATACTCCCCCTCCTCTCAACTTGCCCGACTCCTTGGTGCGGTCCATGCGGTAGACTGATAGAAACTCCGTCGGTTGCACAGCATGGTCTGGGACCAAGGAGGACAGCCATGACTGAGTGAGACAAATAATGTTACAGTCTCATATATCCCACTGGTATTTGAGTCTAGCCCTGAGGTCGTCGAGCTTGTTTTCCAGGGACTGGACATTGGCTAGCAGAATGCTAGGCAGAGGTGGATGATGTGCCCTTCTCCTCAGCTGGTTCTTGATTCCCACTTGTTTGCCTCTGGATCTTTTCCTTATCCTGAACTTGGTGTGCCCTCCATTGTTGTTGGACCCCTGTAGTATCTCGTCCGGCAGTGTGGAGCTGAATTCCCTTAAAAATTAAAAAAACATTGCACTTCTCTCCAATGTCTGTCAGAGTCTGTCTGGTGTACGTAGTTAGACAGAGTGCAGGCTGTGCAAAAAAGCTGAAAATAACAATAATTAACGCTAAATACACAAAAACGACCGGAGCAGGTACGACGGCTACCTGCCTCACCGGCGCCATCTTGGTTGAGACTCAACTTGGTTCAAAAGGTTTGAAGTTAACAAAAGCATGAACTAGTTTTTCCGCGTCATGTAGTGACATTAAATTTCTTATCTTAGCAATATTTTTGTGATGAAAGCAAGCTATCCGGGTAATGTTATCAATGTGAGTTTCAAATGAAAGACTGGGGTCAATAATCACTCTGAGGTCTTTTACTGCTGCACATGAAGAAACAGAAAGGCTATCCAGAGTTACTATGTAATCAGAAAACTTACTTCTAGCTGCATGTTGTCCGAGTACAAGTACTTCAGTCTTGTCAGAGTTAAGCAGAAGGAAGTTCATAAGCATCCAGTGTCTAATGTCCTTCACACATTCCTCAATTCTATTAAGCTGGTGTCTCTCATCAGGTTTTGCAGAAACATACAACTGTGTGTCATCAGCATAACAGTGGAAACTAATACAATGTTTATGAATAATATCACCCATAGGTAACATATATAAAGAAAAAAGCAGTGGACCCAAGACAGAACCTTGTGGAACACCAAACTTTACCTCAGTATGTCTAGAAAAATCACCATTTACATCAACATACTGATAGCGATCAGTTAAATAAGACCTGAGCCAGGAGAGGGCTGTTCCCTTAACTCCCACAACATTTTCTAGTCTATCCAGAAGAATGGAATGATCACTGGTATCAAATGCTGCACTAAGGTCAAGCAACACAAGCAGCGAGACAGCCCTGATCAGACGCCAACAGTAGGTTGTTTACTACTTTAACCAGAGCTGTCTCTGTGCTATGATGAGGTCTAAATCCTGACTGATACATTACATGGCTGTTATTCCTATGTAAATATGAGCATAACTGCTGTGCCACAGCTTTTTCTAGGATCTTGGAGATAAAGGGGAGGTTTGATATTGTCTGATAATTGGACAGCTGACAGGGATCAAGGTCAGGTTTTTTAATCAGGGGTTTGATAACTGCTAGTTTAAAGGGTTTGGGTACATAGCCAATCCTAAGAGAATAATTTATTATTTTTAGAAGCGGTTCAATTACTTCAGGTTTTATCTGTTTGAATAGACGTGTGGGTAAGGGATCTAGTACACAAGTTGAGGCTTTTGATGCGGATATTAATGAAAGTAATTCAGTTTCTCTAAGGGGAGTAAAGCATTCTAATTGCTGATCTGATACAGTTATATTGTTAACTACAGGGTCACTTACATTGTTTGACCTTAAATTAGTAGTTTGAATTTTTTGTTGGATATTTTCAATTTTGTCATTAAAAAAATCATGAAGTCATTGCTACTACATACTGCAGGTGTGCATGTGTCTATAGTGGACTTATTCCTGGTTAATTTTGCTACAGTATTAAATCGGAATCTAGGATTATTTTTGTTATCTTCTATTAGGGAGGAGAGATATGTTGATCTCGCAGCACTAAGAGCTTTTCTATACTTCAGGAAGCTCTCCTTCCAAGCTAATATGAACGCTACCAATTTTGTTTGACGCCATTTATGTTCCAATTTTCGAGTGGTCTGTTTTAAAGTGCGAGTGTCATCATTATACCAGGGTGCTAATTTTTTTTTGTCTCTGACCATTTTCCTTTTAAGAGGAGCTATATTATCTAAAGTATGGCAGAACGTTGACTCTAAGCATTCAGTTGCCTGATTAAGTTCTGCAGGGTCTGACAGTGACCCAATCAAAGTTGATAACTCTGGGAGATCATTTATAAAGCTCTGTGCAGTAGTTGACGTGAATATACATTTAATACAGTAGCGTGGTGAGGTGCATATATTATTACTCAGACATATTTTGAATGAGATGAGATAATGATCTGAGAACTTCAGACTGTGGAAGTATGACTATATTTTCTACGTTTAACCTGAATGTTAGTATTAGATCAAGGGTGTGACCACCATTATGGGTTGGTCCTATGACATTCTGATTAATCCCTACTGAATCTAAAATGGACACAAACGCTGTTTTTAAAGGGTCTTCTGGGTTATTGAAGTGAATATTAAAATCTCCGACAACTAAAGCTTTATCTAAGGAAATAACCAGATCTGAGATAAAATCTGCAAATTCAGAAAGAAACTCAGAATATGGCCCTGGGGGCCTGTAAATAATAAGTAATGGAATTAACTGGGTAGACCTATTTTTCGAGGCTACATACATTATATGAGTATGAAGAACTTCGAATGTATTAAATTTATAACCAGGTTTTTGTGTTACACCTAGATAATCATTATAAATAACTGCGACTCCTCTGCCAGTTAGACGAGGCTGGTGTAGTATAACTGTATCCAGGAGGACTAGCTTCATTTAATGCTATATATTCATTTGGCTTAATCCATGTTTCAGTTACACAAAGTACATTAAACTCCTGATCAGTAATAAGTTCATTAACCATTAGCACTTTAGATGTAAGTGATCTAATATTTAATAGCCCCACCTTTAGATCAAAGGTGCTGGCAGCAGCTGTACAGTCAGTAATGATCTAATTTTATATTGATTAGGTTACTGGAACAAACTCTCTGAGTATTTCTACTTTTTTGTTGAGCTCGGGGAACAGACACAGTCTCGATGTAGTGGACCCTGAGTGATGACTCTGTGCAGCTAGCAGACAGTTGGTTTAGCCTGTTCGTCTGCTCCCTGGCCTTGGCTCTGAATTGTCAGAAATTAACTCAGCCTGTTCTGAGGCTATGACCTATGCTGCAGGAAATGAGAGCAGCACCTTCCCGAGTGGGATGAATACCATCCCGCCCTAACAGGCCAGCGGTGCCCTCAAAATTAGCCCAATTATCTATAAAGCCCACACTGTTTTCAGAGCACCACCTGGACAACCAGCAGTTCAGCGACCATAACTTGCTGTAAGCTACATTGCTACGCTGCATTGGGATGGGGCCAGAGCATACTACAGCATCGGACATCACCTTCGCTAATTTAAACACCTCTACAAAGTTACTCTTAGTAACCTCAGACTGATGGAGGCGTATATCATTAGCTCCTGCATGGATAACTATCTTTGAGAACCTGTGCTTGCCTAGGACCCTAAGATTACCTGCTATGGTGTCCTGGCTCCCAGTATACACCTGACTAAAGCTGCTGGTGCCCCAAAGGCTGAGCTAATTTCACATGCCGTATGATAGAGTCTCCTATAACTAGAAGCTCTTTCAGGTTTCTCAGTGGGTGCATCACTAAGGAGAGCAAACCTGTTCGACACGTGACGCGGAGAGGAGTGGTGCTCCTGTGGGCGAGCCTCAGCGGTAGCTTTGGCTCTATGCTTATGCCACCGAGCCGTCACCCATTCGCCCTGCTGTAAGGGGTCTAATGCCAGAGTTGGGGGATTACTAACTCCACCTAGGGCATCCAGACTTTCCCCTACAGAAACTACACTGTTCTCATTCTCACTGGCCTTCTCTAAAGCCTGGATACGCGCTTCTAACACTGTAATCTTCTCTGTCAGAGAGCTAACTAATCTGCGCTTATCACAAATAAAGCTATCACTAATGACAGAGGAAGAATGACTAAACATCCTGCACTCAGCACACTGAACAGGCTGAAGGTGTGCCATGATGAAAAGATTCACGTACCTTAATCGAAGATCTGTTGATATTAAAGCAGATCTGATGTGGATGGTCTCTGCTTGTGGTCTTTACACAGGAGGAGAAAAAAAAGAAAAGTTTCCGGTCTTGGCATTCTTCCGAAAAAAAGAGAGAGAAAAAAAAAGAGAGAAAAAATGGAAAAATGGAAGCAAAAGTGGAAAGTACAAAAAGGAAAGCAAAAGTACAATAAAAATGAAGAGGATACTGGAAAATTGTTTGGAGAAAAAATTAAAAAAGATTAGTGATTAACACCAAGATTTGCAGAAAAAAGACTCGTCGCAAACAACTTGGGAACCAGGAAGTGCATAGCACAGAATGCACATCCCAAGCATAACTACATCATCACTCGTTTACCGCAATCCATTGTGGGGGATAGCCGGGGTCGGTAGTTGAGCGATATGATGGATGTCAAATTAATTTTCCGTGAGAGTGATGTGAGAGGAGTGATTTTGCTGTGCTCTGTCATGGAAGACAATGAAATTGGTGATTTAAAGAGGTGGATAACATGTCGAGAGTTTACAGCAGGAAAATCAGAATCCAAATCAAGCTTGGTGAGAAGGTAAGAGTCTAGACCGAGTCTACCACACTGTACAACAACAACATCAAATCTCAGAATGTCTTATTTCTGAGGACGTATATTGCACCAACTAAACTTTATTGAGAAAACAAATCTATCTGAATATCAGGAATTGTATGTAGCCTTTCTGAAATTGGCTGTAATGTCTATAGTGTTCATGGCGAAGTTACATTCATGTTAGGCTGACTGCCAGGTCCTGCGGCCAGGTAGAGCAAAACTTTATAGGCCTAATCAAAGAAAATGTGTGAACAACATAAATAATTTGTATGCTAAATAATTTCATTCTTAATTTTGAAACATTTTGCTACATCTAGTCAAATCTTAAGAAATAAACTATTTTGTAAGTATAATCTGGATTTATTTGTTGAACACGGATTGAACTTAATTTTTGGTGTCTTTTACAGGGTGAAGGACTTAATAAACAGTGGATTAAGTTGATACGTATGTGACCCAGATGGTGACGCATTAATAAATGCAGCCAGTAAGGTACACTGAACATTATACATACCCAGACGAGAATCCTTTGTGATTTGGGAGTTTTATCGGTCCGACAGGCTCATTCGGCTGCCGAGTGCTTCGGCACATTGAGAGGCAGAGGCCGAAGAATGCTTCTTTGTTTTACAGGCTTTGGAATATTGCTAGTTTCAGATGATGAACAGTGTCGATTGTTAGAATCTTTTATAACTGAAGGCTATTCCACAGACCATGGAAATATTGCTGGGTCACAGTTTACAGTGGTGCTTGAAAGTTTGTGAACCCTTTAGAATTTTCTATATTTCTGCATAAATATGACCTAAAACATCATCAGATTTTCACACAAGTCCTAAAAGTAGATAAAGAGAAGCCAGTTAAACAAATGAGATGAAATATTATACTTGGTCATTTATTTATTGAGGAAAATGATCCAATATTACATATCTGTGAGTGGCAAAAGTATGTGAACCTCTAGGATTAGCAGTTAATTTGAAGGTGAAATTAGAGTCAGGTGTTTTCAATCAATGGGATGACAATCAGAAGAAGAAACCTTTATTTGTCACATGCACACTTCAAGCACAGTGCATTTAACCCATCTGAAGCAGTGAACACACACACCCAGAGCAGTGGGCAGCCACACTAGAGCTCCCGGGGAGCAGTCAGAGGTTAAGTACCTTGCTCAAGGGCACTTCAGCCCAAGGCCACCCCATGTTAACCTAACTGCATGTCTTTGGACTGTGGGGGAAACCGTAGCACCCGGAGGAAACCCACGCAGACATGTTTGTGGAAGTGTATCATGGCATGAACAAAGGAGATTTCTGAGGACCTCAGAAAAAGCCTTGTTGACACTCATCAGGCTGGAAAAGGTTACAAAACCATCTCTAAAGTGTTTGGACTCCACTAATCCACAGTCAGACAGATTGTGTACAAATGGAGGAAATTCAAGACCATTGTTACCCTCCCCAGGAGTGGTCAACCAACAAAGATCACTCCAAGACCAAGGCGTGTAATAGTCAGCGAGGTCACAAAGGACCCCAGGGTAACTTCTAAGCAACTGAAAGCCTCTCTCACATTGGCTAATGTTAATGTTCATGAGTCCACCATCAGGAGAACACAGAACAACAGTGGTGTGCATGGCAGGGTTGCAAGGAGAAAGCCACTGCTCTCCAAAAAGAGCACTGCTGCTCATTTGCAGTTTGCTAAAGATCACATGGACAAGCCAGAAGGCTACTGGAAAAATGTTTTGTGGACGTATGAGACCAAAGTAGAACTTTTTGGTTTAAATGAAAAGCGTTATGTTTGGAGAAAGGAAAACACTGCATTCCAGCATAAGAACCTTATCCCATCTGTGAAACATGATGGTGGTAGTATCATGGTTTGGGCCTGTTTTGCTGCATCTGGGCCAGGATGGCTTGCCATCATTGATGGAACAATGAATTCTGAATTATACCAGCAGATTCTAAAGGAAAATGTCAGGACATCTGTCCATGAACTGAATCTCAAGAGAAGGTGGGTCATGCAGCAAGACAACGACCCTAAGCACACAAGTCATTCTACCAAAGAATGGTTAAAGAAGAATAAAGTTAATGTTTTGGAATGGCCAAGTCAAAGTCCTGACCTTAATCCAATTGAAATGTTGTGGAAGGATCTAACTCCCGCCTCACCCGCAAAGCCATCAGGATTGCAGGTGACCCCATCCACCCATCTCACAGCCTCTTCAGCTTGCTGCCATCGGGGAGGAGACTGCGGAGTCTCTGGGCCAAAACCAGCAGGCTCAAGGACAGTTTCTTTCACCAGGCAGTCAGGAGGCTCAACTCCCTCCCTGTTCTGCCCCTCCTGCCCCCTGCCACAGATTCTGCCCGTACACCCCCCTGCCCCCCCTTCAGCATCTAACATCATGTCACCCTCACAGTCCCCCCCCCCAACACACACACACACACACACACACACACACACACACACACACACACACACACACACACACACTCAACATTCATTTGCACACTGAACTCAGGAACTCAGGGATTGCACATTTCACTTTACCTCGCTCATTTGCGCTATTCTGCACTACCTCACCTTAACAGCTATTAGTTTTTTGTTTATACTGCTTATTTCATGTTTACCTGCTATACCTTAAGTGCCCTTTACTGTTATTTTATGTCCCTTTGCTCCAATTTATATGTATGTGTGTGTGTGTGTGTGTATATATATGTATATATATATATATATATATATATATATATATATGTATATGTATATATATATATATATGTATATGTGTGTATGTATACGGTATGTACCTGTGAGTGTTTAGTCTATGTCTATTTCTTATCTAGAGTGTTTATACTGTTTATATTGTTTATTTCAGTTATTCTATTTTTATTTATTGCATTGCCTGTTTGCACCGTGGGTCAGAGAGGACTGAAATTTCATCTGTGCTGTATGTCGAGCATGTATAGCATATTTGACAATAAAGTTGACTTGACTTGACTTGAAGTGAGCAGTTCATGTGAGGAAACCCACCAACATCCCAGAGTTGAAGCTGTTCTGTACAGAGGAATGGGCTAAAATTCCTCCAAGCTGGTGTGCAGGACTGATCAACAGTTACCGGAAACGTTTAGTTGCAGTTATTGCTGCATAAGGGGGTCACACCAGATACTGAAAGCAAAGGTTCACATACTTTTGCCACTCACAGATATGTAATATTGGATAATTTTCCTCAGTAAATAAATGACTAAGTATAATATTTTTGTCTCATTTGTTTAACTGGGTTCTCTTTATTTACTTTTAGGACTTGTGTGAAAATCTGATGATGTTTTAGGTCATATTTATGCAGAAATATAGAAAATTCTAAAGGGTTCACAAACTTTCAAGCACCACTGTAAGTACATCTTTTTCCCACCAGAGAAATGTAAGCTACAAACACTTGTCCATTTCGATTCTGTTTGAAGGTTTTCATTGCAGATTAAACTTATCCATTTTTTTCTTCTCTTCTTCTCGACTGGCAGCTGATAAAAGCTCAAATTAGGTGTTCTCTTTGTTGTGGAGACACAGTAAGGCACACAACAATTCACTTTAGGCATGGTTAAAACCAGTTAGACAGAACAATGCAGTGTTTAACAAAGGCGAAAGTAAACAATACGGCACAGCTGACCCCAGGTATCGCCCATAATGTGTTGTGGTAAACAAGCAATGATGTAGTTATGGGTTAGGGTCATTTCAAGCAAGTCCAGTTGCCTTCTTTAGCACCTATGGTTTACTATGACCTGGATGACTGAAAACCTTCACAGACACAGTTTTGTTTATTGTTATTTTTCTTGGTTTTACCTAATGGCTCTTGTTTTTGCCAATTCTAAGCGATAGGTTTTGATCTGTCTGTACCGAAGGAGGTTGAATCGACAAAGTATGATTTAAGAATATGGTCCTCTGCCGCTTAGGAGATTCTGCCTCACGAATCGACCTGGGAGCAAGTCACTGACACAGACACAGCTGATCAGGGATGTTTCTCAGTTTACTGAAAGAAAAACATGAGTATATATTCACATTCAAGTGTGTGGTGTAGCTAAATGATTGGAAGATGGGATCAAAGAGTGTGGTGTAACTATATGATTAGAAGATCTGATTGTATGACAGGGTAACGTCAATGGGTGATGAAGTATTACATCACTGATCAAGATAGCCTTATGATAACAGAGAGCAGATGTGCAAGCAAAGATAAATTTCAAGGATTTAACTGGAACTAGCCAAAAGAAGTAGCAATCAAACCAGCCTGGACCAGTTGCAAGTGTGCCAAACAGATATTTTTATCACTAAGTCTCCTCGAGAGTGAAATCTTGGAGAATGTGGGTTAATATCTTTCCCTGAGGAAATTTCAAGCTATCCACTTTCATCATTTACACACACACACACACACACACACACACACACACACACACACACACACAATCACAAAGCAGTACTATGATGTACTGGAACGAGCTTTGTTATGTATCAGTGGATTTGAACTCATAATCTAGCATCGTTTTATGCTCTATGATGTCACTCATCATCCATTTGATTGAGCGATCACTCTAAAGTGTTTCATTTGTGCAGACTGAAAAGTAAAATGCCACAGAAGCTTCTTCTGGTGGCACAAAAGAAGCAGATTACTTGGTTATGAGCCAGACTTTGATGGTCATAAAATGTAAGATAACGTGCAAAGAAGACTGACTGGTATTTTTAGATAATCAAAAAAAAAAAAAAAAGATGAAATAAAACTGTTTGACCAGATCAAAACTGGAGCCATCTAACAAACTTTAATTTAGTTGATGAAGTGCTGTAATATAACCTTTAGTACTGATTTTTAAAAAACATCCATGCTGATTACAAACAAATCTATACAATTTAATTTAACCTTTCATTTTTTTGCTCTTTGAACATCAGATAAATGAGTTCCTGAACCCAGTAACCCAATAAGAAAAGAACCCACAGCATTTTTGTGTTTCAGTCAGCTGTTATTCTCAGCTCTATCCATTAGTTTGTGGCTAATACTTCATGATTAATATGTAGCTATATTCATTTCTGTCCATCATCATAATTTTTTTAAAATATTATTCAACCTCGCAATGCAGAAAATGAAGCTTTTGTGCTGTACAGAGCTTCAGAACACTCCAGCCTCTTAATCAGAGGCAACGAAGCAGCATTGCACTGTGTGGCTCTGAATTACCAAAGACTGAATTAGCACCAGGTCTGAGTGTTGTAGTGAAATTAGCTGTGTCTTTAAAGGGCTCAGGCCTAATGTGTTTTTCTTCCTACTGAGAGCAGGAGAGGAAGAGAGAGACAGAGAGACAGAGAGAGAGTTAATGGAATGAAATAGGACCGTGTTATACAATCCCACTAGCTCTCAGCCCATGCTAGGCTTGACTAACCCATTTCTCTCTTTCTGTCTCTCTTCGCTCTTTTTCCTGCTCTTGTCTCTTTCATTCTCCCACTCTTTCTGATGATCTTTCTCTCTTTCTTTTCTCTTTCTCTCCCTCCCCCCTTGTGTTCTTACTGGTGCTTCCTTGGACCCTGTATCTCTTTCTCTCACTCCCTCTCTTGTCTCTCACAGTATTGTCTGAGGTTAGAATCAGCTTGGGTTGGGCAGATTGGAGCAGACAGGAGAGAGAAAGAGAGAGAGACAGAGAGAGAGACAGAGAGAGAATGCTCAGTGCTGCCTGCCTACATCAGTGCTGACCTAGAAATGGAAATAAGGAGAGAACACAAAGAAAAGGAGAAGGTTACTGGGAGGACAACATGGTGGTGTCTGTAGATAAATATGTGTGTGTGCGCGCGTGTGTCAGGGTGTGTGAGGTTAGTGCATCACACAGCATTGCACGTTATTTTCATACTCACTCTTCTACAAAGCTGCAGGGGTCCACGGGGAGTTCACTTCACTCACTTCATCTCATTCTTGTGTGTGTGTAGCAAGGTTCAGTCATAGTTTATCAGACTTGATAGACTGGCCATTAAAGTTGCCATCACATGATGCAAATCATGCAAGTGAGCTGGAAATCTTATTTGCTTGCTAGCTGTTGCACCTGATGCAGCTCTGATTTCGATCTGACACTCATTATAGTGTACATTAACAGAAACCTGTGCATGTGCACAGAATTGGATTTGGTCCTGAGTGCTGAATGAACACAGCCAGTGTTAGACTGGTCTGTAACAAACAGTTGGACATTTACCACAAGGAAAGAAGTTAGTTTGATATAAGAATGAATTTTCCCAGAAATGGCAAAAAACATTCTGTCTGGTTTGAGAAATATTATTCATATAATTTATACAGTGTATACTGTCTCATTTAAGTTTGTCTCAGCAAATATGGCCAAGAACTGATTTCCTTCGCTGACATAACACATTCCCATTACCACTAACTGTTTCCAGCAAAATGTTGAAAAAAAAAATGTAAAACTGGATGTTTCAGTCCAGTGATTTCCTCCAAAAAGCTCATTCTGTCATGATCTTCAAAGGTTTGCCTTCCCATTGGAAACCGGTGTATGGAAGTATGGAAATGTGGAAAGCTTTCAAGAATACTTCAGAATGCAACCTTCAGCATTCTGAAGCTTAAAGCCAGAAAAGTGTACAGGAGATCTCAGATTTGTGTTAGAAACTACATTTGGGTTGTTTTCAGTTTGGAAGAATTAAATGTCTTTGGAGATATGTAATAATAATAAAATTTCATGTTTGGGCCATATTCCTTGTTTGGGTCACACAATGTATCTGGTGAGTTTCTTTGTTTTAGTCTTCGGTTTACCTTTTTTCTTTTTTTAAAACAAACAAACAAACAAACAAACATGTAATTAGACTGCCCCCCTGTGAAACAGAGCTGCTCTTCCCTGCCAATTTTCCAGTTTACCCTGTGGAGAATGAAACAGAGGGGGTGAGGTCAACTGGGGAAACTTAATGTTTCTAGTCCCTTAAAAGTGACACTTTAGAGACCCCTACTGGTGTATTCTGTTAACTTTTTGTGCTGTTGTGGATCTGTCTAAGCCTCGAAAATATTTATCTGCAAGTCTATTCATATCACAAATCATTACAGAGCAATATTTAATGCTGAAATATCGTAATCTATTATATTGCTTATTCCCACTAGCATGGCAAGGTACTCTCAGTGTTATGTTAGCACAGGGGTTGTATTCCCATAAAAACACTAACAAATGGATATACAGGTACTACAATGAGACTAATGCAACAATTATCATTTTGTCTATGTTAACTTTATAAAACTTTTTTTTGCCTCAGAAGATTGTAAGTGACTCATATTGAATAAAAATGTAAAATGGTGGATTTCCTGTAAACTATATGTAGCAGTTTGTAGGAGTGGGAGGAGCACAGAAGACAGCAGGCCAGAACTGAGTTTCGTAACTCTTTTATTTTGACACTTTTCAGTTGTCTCTGCACACTCTCGTTCGTACACAGACACGCGCACACACATCAGGTGTCTGGTTGGGGACAGAGCTCCTCCTCTGCTCTCGCTCTCTCCTTAAATAGGGCGCGGTCACTGGGGAAGACACACAAACACATGTTAATCAACATCAGGTGCAGTGATTCTGCCACTTACCTTCCCTGACTCCACCCTCCGGTCACAGACCGATGCTTGACCACGCCCCCACTGCCACATACCCCCACCTCCCGACTCAGGCCCTGTCCGGCCTGCAGCCGACTCCCCCCCCCCCCCCATTGCCGGGAGAGGAAGTCCGCCATGACCATCTGCGCCCCCGGCCTGTGGATCACCTTGAAGTTAAAGGGTTGGAGTGCCAGATACCAACGGGTGATCCGCGCGTTGGCATCCTTCATGCGGTGGAGCCACTGGAGGGGCGCATGTTCCGAACAGAGGGTGAAAGGGCGTCCCAGCAGGTAGTAACGGAGGGCGAGGACCACCCACTTGATCGCCAGGCACTCTTTTTCAATGGTGCTGTAGCGCCCCTCATGCACCGACAGTTTTCGACTGATGTACAACACTGGGCGGTCCTCCCCCTCCACCTCCTGGGACAAAACAGCCCCCAGCCCTCTGTCCGACACATCCGTCTGTAACATAAAGGGGAGAGAAAAGTCAGTGTAACAGTGGCCCCCCACACAGTGCAGCCTTCACTGTAGAGAAAGCCTGCTGGCATTGCTCCGTCCACTGGACCGGGTCTGGTGCCCCCTTTTTAGTGAGATCAGTCAGCAGGCTGGTGACGTCTGAATAATTAGGTATAAACCTACGATAGTAGCCAGCCAGCCCCAGGAACTGTCTCACCCCCTTTTTGGTCTTGGGCCTCGGGCAGGCCGCAATTGCTGCTGTCTTGTTAATTTGGGGACGCACCTGCCTGTTGCCCAAGTGGAAGCCCAGATGCCATACTTCCATCTGCCCAGTTGCACACTTCTTCGGGTTTGCTGTGAGACCCGCTCGCCTTAGCGACCTAAGGACGGCCCTCAGATGTTGTAGGTGCCGCGGCCAGTCATTACTATAGATAATGATGTCATCTAGGTGGCATGGGGGCGGAGGACCCCATCCATCAGCCACTGGAACGTAGCGGGCGCCCCAAACAGCCCAAAAGGAAGTGTGACAAATTGGTGTAAGCCAAACGGTGTGGAAAAGGCTGTTTTTTCTCAGGATAATGGAGTCAAGGGGATCTGCCAATAACCCTTTGTCAAATCCAGTGTCGAGTAAAACCGAGCCGTGCCTAGTCGATCGAGCAACTCACCAATATGAGGCATTGGGTACACGTCAAATTTAGACACTGCGTTGACTTTTCTATAGTCTACACAGAACCGGACTGACCCGTCGGCCTTGGGTACCAAGACCACCGGGCTGCTCCAGTCACTGTGGGACTCCTCGACGATGCCCATTTAAAGCATGGCCTTGAGTTCTTCCTGAACCACTTTTTTCTTGTGTTCGGGTAGCCGGTAAGGGTGGCTGCGCACTACCACCCCCGGGGGCATCTCAATGTGGTGCTCTATGAGGTCGGTGCGGCCAGGCAGGGGCGAGAACACATCCGAAAATTCGGTCTGCAACTGGGCAACCTCCACGAGTTGGGTCGGGGAGAGGTGGTCTCCACAGGGGACCGGAGAGGTCCGTGATGCCAATGTTCCCTTTTGAAACTCTGGCCCCAGTTCCACCTTCTCCGGAACCACCGACACCAATGCCACGGGGACCTCCTCGTTCCAGAGTTTGAGTAGATTGAGGTGGTAAATCTGTAGCGCCCCACCCCTGTCCGTTCGCCTCACCTCATAGTTGACATCCCCGACTCGCCATGTGATCTCAAAGGGTCCTTGCC
The DNA here is from genome assembly GCF_027579695.1 of Neoarius graeffei. Taxonomy (NCBI): domain Eukaryota; kingdom Metazoa; phylum Chordata; class Actinopteri; order Siluriformes; family Ariidae; genus Neoarius; species Neoarius graeffei. Next base: position 25,967,288 of record NC_083596.1, on the reverse strand, counting down.
ACTTGGTGATTAATTTGGAGCTCGATGTGGGCAGCAGTACAAGTACTTTATATCCCGGTGCGAACTCCCTAAGGCGCGTACCCTTGTCGTACAGGCAGGTTTGCCGTTCTTGAGCCTGCCGCAAATTCTCCTGGGTTAGGTGGGTGAGTGTGTGGAGTTTTGTGTGCAGGTCAATAACGTATTGAATCTCATTTTTACTTGGTGAAGGTCCCTCCTTCCAATTTTCTCACAACATGTCTAAAATGCCACACGGCTTATGCCCATATAACAATTCGAATGGGGAGAACCCCGTGGAGGCTTGTGGGACCTCTCGCACTGCAAATAACAAGGGTTCGAGCCATTTATCCCAATTATGTGCGTCCTCGCTTACGAATTTCTTAATTATATTTTTGAGGGTGCGATTAAATCGTTCGACTAAACCGTCCGTTTGTGGGTGATAAATGCTGGTGCAGATCAGCTTAATTCCTAATAACCCATACAGTTCGTTCAGTGTTCGTGACATAAATGAGGTGCCTTGATCAGTCAGAATCTCTTTGGGATTCCAACTCGGGAGGTGACGCGGAAGAGCGCTTCTGCAATACTGTGTGCTGAGATATTGCAAAGAGGCACTGCTTCCGGGTATCACGTTGCATAGTCCACTAGAACTAATATAAAGCGATACCCTCGTGTTGACCAATCTAATGGCCCGACGAGATCCATCCCAATCCTTTCGAACGAGGTCTCGATTAATGGGAGAGGACGCAAAGGCGCTTTTGGAATGGCCGCTGGATTTACTAACTGGCATTCGTGGCATGCCATACACCACTTATGGACATCGCCGTGAATTCCTGGCCAATAGAACCAGGCCATTATTCAGGCTAGTGTTTTATCCTGCCCTAAGTGTCCAGCCATGGGATTAAAGTGAGCCGCCTGGAATACCAATTCCCGGCAGCTTTTTGGAATCAAAAGCTGCGTGATTTGTTCTTTAGTCTGAGTGTCCTGCGTCACTTGGTATAATCTATCCTTCATAAGTGAGAAGTAGGGGAAGGATGGGGCGGCGTTTGGCTGGAGCGTTTGACCATCAATTACTCTCACTTGGTCAAACGCATGCTGCAGAGTCTCGTCTCGCGACTGCTCTAATGGGAAATCTGCAAGGGATTCCCCAATAGAAGGAGGAGGAGCCTGCAGCTCCTCACTCTGATGCGGAGATGATGTAGACGGCTCTGTGACAGCTGCTCCCGCCAATGCGACACCGGGACCTCCCCCTGCGGAACTACAGCAGGACCCACTCTTCACTAAATGACTCATTAATTCCCCAAATCCCGGCCAATCAGTCCCCAAAATTATCGAGTGGGTAAGGCGAGGATTAACCGCCGCCTTCACTATAAATTTTTCCCCTCGATAAAGAATGTGGACCGACACTAAAGGGTAGTTGTGAACATCCCCGTGCACACACAACACCTTCACCAATTATGCTCCCCCCAATGCCTTGTTTTGCACCAGGCTTTGGTGGATTGAGGTCTGATTACAGCCGGAGTCCACCAACGCCTGATATGTATCCCCTTGGACACTCACCAGTATGCAATACGCTCCAGCCTGATCGAGGGCGGCTCCTGGCGCATCGGGGATCCGAACCACCGTGCCCACCTCCATTGCCGAGCACTGCTGTTGGAGGTGGCCCGGCTCCCTGCAGTGCCAGCAAACTGGCCCGGGCTTCCTCTCTGCACTGGTGCTCTGGGGCTCACTCACCTGAGGGGGGGGGAGAGACAGACACAGAAGGGAGAAACGGGAGGACACCGCAGGTGTGGTGGGCCGGCTGGAGTGGCGCCGGCCCCCGCCTCTGTGGTGGGGGAATGGGGTGAGGACGAGACACAGGAGGGGAGAGAGAGAGAAAGAGAGAGAGGAGAGGGAAGAAGAGGTTGTCTGCTGTCCTGCTGTCGGGACAGCTGCCAAATGGTCCTCCGCCAGCTCGATGGCCTGATCCAGCGAAGCCAGGCGGTGGCACTGGACCCACTCTGCGGTTCCTGCTGGTAGACGAGCGATGAACTGCTCCAGTACCACCTGATCGATGATTCCCTCGGCGTCGCGGTTGTCGGCCCTCAACCACTGCCAGCAGGCATCCCGGAGTTGCTGGCCAAACGCGAATGGCCGGCCGACTTCCTCCAAGCGCAGAGCGCGGAAGCGCTGTCGCTGCTGTTCAGGGGTGCGCCCCACATGCTGGAGGATGGCCCGGAGAAGGTCCGTGTAGACCAGCCGGCGGTCGGCGGGGAGCTGTAGCGCGGCCAGCTGCGCCTCGCCCGTTAGCAGGGGGAGGAGGTGTGCCACGCCCTGTTCCACTGGCCAGCTCGAGGCCTCTGCTACCTGCTCGAAGAGCGTGAGGAAGGCCTCGGGGTCATCATGCGGGCCCATCTTCGTTATGGGGAGGGCCCGTGGCAGCGGAGGTGGTGGACCCCGCCGATGCGAGGAGGTGCCGGAATGCCTGTCGATCTTCCTGCTGTGCCAACACCAGGGCCTCAAACTGTTGCTCTTGCTCCTTCTGGAGGGTGACTAGCGCCTGGTGCTGGCTCTGCTGGGCCGTGGCAAGGGCGTGGACCAGGTCGGCGAAAGGGGAGGACTCCATGGGGCTGTTCTTCTTCTGCGCTCCAGATCCCGGGTTTCAGCAAAACTGTAGCAGTTTGTAGGAGTGGGAGGAGCACAGAAGACAGCAGGCCAGAACTGAGTTTCATAACTCTTTTATTTTGACACGTTTCAGTTGTCTCTGCACAATCTCGTTCATACACACACACAGACACGCACACACATCAGGTGTCTGGTTGGGGAGAGAGCTCCTCCTCTGCTCTCGCTCTCTCCTTAAATAGGGCGTGGTCACTGGGGAAGACACACAAACACACGTTAATCAACATCAGGTGCAGTGATTCTGCCACTTACCTTCCCTGACTCCGCCCTCCGGTCACAGACCGATGCTTGACCACGCCCCCGCTGCCACACTATATATCTGTCTATCTATGTCTGTTGGGAATAATAATAATAATAATAATTATTATTATTATTGTTGTTTTTATTTCGGGGTTGTCCTTCCCTTAGATTAGTTGCTTATCACAGCTATCGAACTGGTTTTGAGGCACCAGAAACCCACCTTTCACCCCTTCTCCTGTTAGTTCTAAACAGTTCTGTCACGAGGCCAGGAGCTGGATTTGGTTGTCAGAGGTTCTTTGAGACACATGCCATTAGAGTATTTTATAGATCAGCGAGAGCTCATCTTTCCTGATCACCCCAGCACTGACGACCTTAAAACATTATTATTATTATTATTATTATTATTATTATTATTGTCTGTAAAGTACTGAAAATTCATTTTTGCATTTGTGTGATCTTGTTGAAAATGTGCTGTATCCCAAAACAAACTATACCACAATTGCCTTATTAAGTTGAAAATCATAACATAATTCAATAGTCCAAATAATGACTCATGAGACCAACATGGTATGCCAGGCCTTGATCTCACTGGGAGTGAAGGATGGCATGATTCTTCTCAGTTAGTGCCAGCCAGTGCAGACATCTGTTAGGTCGTAAACAAACCAGAGGAGATCATGATCTCCTCCAGACATGCAGCCTGCAAATAATGGAAATTTCTGCCTGCTTGGTGGGATTGTTAATGACAAACATGGGAAATGTGTTTATATATATCCCCAAATCAAAAAGGTGGGATGGTATGGAAAATGCAAATAAAAAAAGAAATCAGTGATTTCTAAATTTACTTTGACTTGTATTTCATTGCAGACAGTATGAACCCAAGATATTTCATGTTTTGTCTGGTCAACTTCATTTAGTTTGTTCGTTTGTTAATATACAGTCATTCCTCCTTTCAGGCCTGCAGCACATTCAAAAAAAAAAAAGTCGGGATGGGGTAATTTAGGGCTCGTACTGAGGTAAAACAATTAAATAATGTGATTTGAAACAGGTGATGCCAACAGGTGATTGTAATCATGATTCGGTACGAAACCAGTATCCAGGAAAGGCCTAGTCTTTGAGGAGCAAAGACAGACAGAGGATCTCTAGCTTGTCAAATTATTGAAATGTTTAAAAACAATGTTCCTCAAAGAAAGATATGAAGGGATTTGGATATTTCACCCTCTATAGTGCATAATATCATTAAATGATTCAAGAAATCTGGAGGAATTTCAGTGCATAAAGGGCAAGGGTCCAAGCCTAAGCTGAACACCCGTGATCTCTGATCCCTCAGACAGCATTGCATCAAGAACCGTCATTCATCTATAGCTGATATGCGCTCGGGATTACTTTGTCGAACCTTTGTCAAGCTCTACAATACAGAATTATATCCATAACTACCAGGTTATGTTTACTGTGCAAAATGGAAGCCTTATGTTAACTGTGCCCAGAAGCACAGTTCACTTCTCTGGACTCGGAGGCATCTGGGATGGACCATCACACAGTGGAAATGTGTATTGTGGTCAGACAAATCAGTATTCCAGATCTTTTTTGTAAGAAATGGACATTGTGTGTTCCAGACCAAAAACAAAAAGGACCATCCAGACTGTTACCAGCAACAAGTCCAAAAGCCAGGGTCTGTCATGGTATGGGGTTTTGTCAGTGCCCTTGGCAAAGGTAACTTACACTTCTTTGATAGCAGCATTAATGTAAAAAAGTACATTGAGATTTTGGAGCAACATATGCTGCCTTCAAGACGACACTATTTCCAGGGATTTTTCAACAAGACAATGCAAAACCACATTCTGCACACTTTACAAAGGCATGGCAGTGGATGAAGAGGGTTTCTGTTCCCTCTGTCCCCAATAGAGAACGTGTGGAGAATTTTGAAAAGAAAAACATAACAATGACCCCATACTGTTGCATACCTTAAGATCTGTTTGTAGGAAGAATGGGACAAAATAACACCTGGCATACTTCATCACATCTGCAGTCCCTAAGCAAGTTTTAAGTGTTATGAGAAGGAATGGCAACAGTATAAAGTGGTAAATACTTTAAGTTCTCAGATTTAAAAAAAAAATGTTTTGCAAGAATCAAACAGAAATGTGTTTATTTTGTAACAACATCAACAGCAACAACAACAACAATAAAATTAATGAGGTAAAACACCAAATAATGTGCTGTTGTATTGTTTTGGTCAAATACATGTATTTGTATCAAAATACCGTATTTTCCGGACTATACGTCGCTCCGGAGTTTAAGTCGCATTAGCCAAAAAACGCATTATGAAGATGAAAAAACCATATATACGTCGCACCGGACTATAAGTCGCACTTTTTTGAAGGGTTATTCTATCCATAGAATCTGTGATTCTATCTGATAAGCGGCGCATGATTACTGCGTGACTGCATTGTTTATTTAATAAACGAACAGCTGAGCAGTGATAACGCACCCTTTGCCCTGTAAATAGCCTAGTATACTTCCGCTCGTTTTTTTTGTAGCCGTTAGCTTGCGCTGTGGAAAAAATGGTAAAAAAACAAGAAAGCTTACTAAAATTTTTAAAATGAATTCTCCAACTTGTTTTGTAAACCCTTTATTTCTTAACTATTACTTGAATTGATTGCACTTATGTTTGCTGGCACTGCTTTTAATGAGCAGGAGAAAAATAGGGAGGGCTTGGAACATGACCGCAGGTCAGAATCGAACCCAGGTCCCCGGATTTATGGTATGGCGCCTTATCCACCTGACCCACTGGCACTGCTTTTAATGAGCAGGAGAAAAATAAGGAGGGCTTGGAACATGACCGCAGGTCAGAATCAAACCCGGATCCCCGGATTTATGGTATGGCGCCTTATCCACCTGACCCACTGGCACTGCTTTTAAATACCTTACTTAAATCCTTAAAATGAGTCATTTAGTAACTCACGTCTTGTGTGATCTGATCTCCAATGGTGAAATAAACCGGTTGTGATATGAGTACAGTCTGTTATTTTAGAAGATAAATTTAATATATAATTTAATATATAGCCTAATAAAAAATAATATTTTATAACATAATATCACGACATATTACTGTCTGTAACTGTTCGTCACTAAAGCATTTTCTAAGATCATAATGTCTGATATTATTATTTTTTACACACACAATAAGCGCGTGTGCGTAAAGTTGTAGTAAACCACCCCCCCGCCTTTTTTTTTTTTTGAGTCGCCGGACCCACCCACCTCCTGCGTTCTGGGACCTCCCACTTCACAAATTAAGCACTGCCTAAAATCATCTCATCTCATCTCATTATCTCTAGCCGCTTTATCCTGTTCTACAGGGTTGCAGGCAAGCTGGAGCCTATCCCAGCTGACTACGGGCGAAAGGCCTAAAATCATTACATAACTTATTTAAATAACTATAGGCCTATCATTAATAATAAAACACAGGTCAAATAAGTTTATCAAGCTGATGATTTCACTCCAAATCAGCAAATCCATTGAATTCCTCATCCTCGGTGTCGCTTCTGAACAACTCTGCCAACTCCAGCGGCAGACGAAGCGCCGTTTCCTCTTCTTCTGCGTGGCTGTCGTCAGACTCGGCATCAGCTACAGTTATTCCGCGGTGAAAAAAAAAACATATATACGTCGCACCAGAGTATAAGTCGCATGGCCAGCCGAACCATGAAAAAAGTGCGACTTATAGTCCGAAAAATACGGTACATCTATCAGGTCAAAGATACATGCGTTTTTGTTGAAAATAATTTCTTGATGAGGAATTTGTTTTTCTCTGAATAAATTTATTTCAATTAAATGTTTGATTTTTCTCTTTTTTTCAGTCTGAGATGAAGCTACTTCACCAAAATAATGGATTTTTTTTCAAAACCTTTTTACTAATCTTTAAAAGGAGTGCCAATAACATGGAAGACACTGTAACTCATGTATTGTATAGCACTCCTTGTTGGTCTTTAGTCGTTGTCACTATTCTCTCATATCATGTCCATATTGTTGTCTAGTCCTTGTGTTTCATTTTGTTTTACCGTAAATAAGTGTTTACCAGCACTAGCATCCACCTCCTCTACCATTCCTGACACATAAGCTAGTCTGAGATACTGAACAGCTCAACAAAGCTGTTTGAGCTATCACTTTAGAAGATGCTAAAGCTTCCCTTGCTTGTGAGCTACATTAACTTCAAAGCAACAACACAAAAATACAGAGACAAACTGTGAACACCAAGCATTTCTCTACTTATTAGAAATTTTTCCAGTGGTTTGGCTGGGTGCTATGTGGCTGTTGGGTCATCAAAAATGTATTAGTCATTTTTGTATTAATATTTCACACAGCAGGACTCTCGATCGCCAGCAGAGCACCTACCAAGCAATAACCGCAGAGAGAAGGGTGGTGGGGTGGTAGTGGAGGTGAGGGGGCCTATTGTAAAAAAGATACACCGTGAAATTAATAATAAATGACTACAAGTAATTCTATTTTTTTTTGGCGCCATGACTCTTGCCCTTACCCACTTTGAAACAACACCAGGTCAAATAAATCTCTTTGAGTACAAGTAACACTGGTATCCTCTATCTAAGTGACTAAAGATAATGTAAAGGACAGATTCTGAATGTAGCATCATAAAATTCTACCTGGATTAAGAATGAATGGGAGACAGAATACTGGAATACTAAGTTCACAAGATGGTTTGAACTTCATTGGTTGATTTCCCACATGACACAATTAATTTAGCCTGAAACTGAAAGGTGACATGTTGCAGAGCCACATACTAGCATTGTACACCCAGTTTGAGTTCCTAGAACCTTGATGAAATGGCAGAGTTAGAGATCTTCTGCAAGGCAGAAACATCAATTTAGCACCATCTCCAGAGCTCTTATGTCTGGCTCTACTGCTCTCTTAAGGCCATTTGTATGGTAAATAGTGCTGAAGGCAGACTTTAGCATGTGCGTTTTCAGTACTGAGTGCCTGTGTGTATATATTGTTGTGTGAGAATTGTGGCACAGGCTGCATTTCTGAATCATACAATGACAGTGGTTTGGATTTCAACACACATACATACTAGTGCATCTCAAACAATTAGAATATCATGAAAAAGTTCAGTATTTTCCACTAGTTATTTAAAAAAGTGAAAAGTTAATATATTATAGACTCATTACATGAAAACTAAAATGTTTCAACATTTTTCTACAACCCCAATTCCAAAAAGTTGCATAAAACAGAAATAAAAACAGAATGTGAAGATTTGCAAATAATGGAAACCCTATATTTCACTGAAAATAGTACAAAGTCAACATATCAAATGTTGAAACTGAGAAATTTTATTGTTTTTTTTTTTAAATATATGCTCCGTTTGAATTTCTGGCTGAAAACATATCTTGCCAGAGTCCCTGCTTGCACTCAGTGCAAAATGTATACTGTTCTTACTCTTTAGGTGACATTGGGCATACCTAACAACTTGTGTTTCCCTCCTTCCCCCGTCTCTTCCCTGTTTGTCCCTCTCTGTTGAGTTGCATGTCAATCCTGAGACATCAGTGGTGCTGACCTCTTCTGCTTCCGGACCTGCCTGATCCATCCTGATGCCCTACATCTGGCATGCCCTACGTCTATGTCTCATCATATCATTCCTGTGGAGGATGGCCCCATATGGACAGTTGAAAGTTGCGCTTGGAAGATGGCTCTGGACACTTACAGTAATGCATTCATGGCTGAGGACTACAGTTGACTTGCTAACTTTAGGACTGCAGTTGTCATGAACAGTTTTGGACTCAAGTCTCCATCAATGAACAGTTGATAACTTCAACAAAACAGATTTTATGTTAAAACTATAATGAATTTCCTGGTTACACAGTTGTACTTTGTGACTATATAGATCACAGTTATAGAAGCACATTATTTATAATCACGCTATCTGTTATCACCCAAATGAGGATGGTGCAGGTACAATAGTACCATGCCTCATACAGGGCACCAACAATTATGTGAGTACAATAGTACCATGCCTCACATGGTACACCAAAATTAATTGCACTCCTCACACGAGGCACCAAATTATGTAGGTACAATAAAAGTCCTAATACAAGGCACCAAAATTATGTGGGTGCAATTACGTTATTAAATCAGTCTCATAAAATATCAATCTCATAAAATATCAGTTCATTAATTTTACTATTCGATATTTCTATTAATTATTAAATTAATGAATGAATTACTCTAGTGATATACTAGATCATTGAAGGCAATGTGAATTCTTTGATGGCAGAGGATAGTTTCAAGCAGGGCTTTGAACCGGTTCAAGGAACGAAAACGAAAACCGGGAACTTTTTCTATTTCACATGGAACAGAAACGAAACCAGAAACTTTATTATTTTTTATGTTCCGGAACAGAAACGCTTATTAAAAATAATGGTAACTGGTTAATACCGGTTTTTATTTCGTTCCTCAAAGTTTCTGTAGCCTACAAATAGTCATTCTTCTCCTGCGCAAGTTTCTATGACCCGCTGGGGTTCACTTCCTGTGTGACGTTCGCTGATTGAATGGAGAGAGCGGGAAGGTGGACTACTAGTGAGAAGTGCATTACTGAGTGTCTCTGAGCAAAGAAGAGCCTGAACGATGCAACCTCCCTATTGGCTGTTTGTAAAAATGTATCAGTTGTTGCCCTTCCCACGGGAATCATTGCGGGCTTGAGAGATGAGACCTGACGAGTTAGTTCATTGGTAGCAGAACAAAATGTCTGGACACAAATCGGGTTTTCAGAAAAGGAAAGAAAATAAATGGAGGGTCAAAAATACAAAAAAGGAGGCAGAAAATGCAAAACGAGTTTTAAGGTAGGACAAATGGTTACTTTTCTGAGGCAGCCCGCCGTGGCTGCCTGCAGGCTTATTTATTATAGCCCATTTAGTTAAAATAGTTGATATAAAATGTTTATAGTTATAGTTATGTGATGGTTGTCCTGATTTAGACTGTTTTTTTTTTGGGGGGGCGGGGCGGGGGGGGGGGGGGGGGGGGGGGCGGCGGGTTGCGCGATGTTGCACCCGGGTCCAGATTAGGGCAGAACCGGCCCTGGCTACATTTCAGCTGTAGTTTGTTATGTATGTATGTACTTGCATAGATGTGTACTTCCAATATGGCGCCTAACAAAATCTCGCGGCACGGTGATGTCATGCGGTAGCCCTCTATAGGGCCTGACTAGCCTTTGGTAACACACTAAACGAATTCTCTTTCATTTTTGGCACATTTTCTGTTTGTGTAGATGGGAAGACATACTGAGAATCCAAATCGCCAACATTTGAAAAAATAATTGTTTTGAATTATTTCTTGTCTTATTTAATGAAGGTTGTAATAGAATTAGCCTACATTTGGCTTAAGCTGGATGAGACAGAGACATAATTTTATAGCCATTTGTTAAACAGCTGACAGGGAACGTAATTAACCGTTCCGGGAACGAAATTTTTTTGTTCTAACCGGTTCGGGAACGTCTATTTAATGGTGGAACCCAAAACCGGAAACGTTAAAATTCCGTTTCTGTTCGGAACGAACCAATAGGAAAAAAATTCCGGTTCAAAGCCCTGGTTTCAAGTAATACTGCAGCACAACAGACAAGACACAGTTTCTTGTAAATGTTTAATTTATTAAAATGACAAAATCAAATGAGAATAATACTGATCAGGTACATTCACTAAAGCTGGGCATACACTGTGCGATTTTTTCAATTCCGGTATTCAGCTGCTGCTCACACTGTACGAGTGACTCGCAGGGGTAAACAGCACGCAGCTTGCGATTCCTGTTCTCACACTATACGATCCGATGCTCGGATGCGATGCTCAGGATTTCAAACAGGTTTGATTTTCATCCGATCAATTGAGAGGAGGTCGTGAGGTGTTAATCGCTTGTCGTTACCCCATGCATACTACACGATCCGAGACGCACGATTGAGCCAAAACTCGGCCCGATCTCCGAAATAGTCGCACGAGTGAAAATCGTGTCAAAATCGGGCCAAAAATCGCACAGTGTATGCCCAGCATAATACTAGCAGCAGGTTAACAAATCAAGGCACAAAAATGGTGATATGAGGTAATAAGATTAGGTGTGTGTATGTGTGTGTGTGTGTGTGTAGGCTTAAAAAATTGTTTGTGCGTGAAAACAGTAGGGGAGGGGCCATGACTGATTAGACAAAGGATTCTAACAAAGGTGCATAAATAATCTTTGGCTCATGCAGGGATTGAATGCACAATCTCAGCATTATAAGCACCACAGTCTAACCAGCCCCTAGTTTCCTTTAGTCTGAATGTTCAGATGTGTATAATAGTGTGTGCAGTAAGAAAATGTGAGAAAAAGAAAAATACCGTAAGAGAGATAAGAAGAGATAAAGCATGCGAAATCTATCTACTAGAGTAAAACTGAGAAATACAATAACATATGATCAAACCAAAGCTATGTGATTATTATGTGCACACTTCAAACAACCTTAGGTTTATACGGCACTTTTCACATAAACTAATCAAACTAAGACTAACGTTGCCCAAAATGACAACCTTACTTGGGACCACTCTCACGTGGCAGTGTGAAGGAGTTTGTCAGTGATTCTCTGTTTGGTGTACTCTGCTAGGAGAGCAAAGCCATTTCAATGTAGTTTAAATCAGCTTTGCTGTATTGCAAAAGTCCTTCCCAGGTGGGATCTCATGATCCAGAAGGTCCTTGGTCGAAAGTTCAGTGGTTGAAGACGTGGAGGGAACCGCTCGCCTCTAATCTTAACCACAGCCAATGGCTCGTACGACCATTTGTTTTGTCCGTTTGTTCTTCACTTCCATTTTTAGCTGCAGTGTCTCTTTGAAATACCGCCGGCGCGTCAGTCAGAGAGAGAGAGCGGCATGTCTGGGTGCACTGGTCTGAGGAGATAACCGGAGGCAGAGAGCACGAGGCCAGAGAGTGTGAGGCGCATCTATGTGCGCCAGAGAGACAGAGAGAGTAGCGAGTCATGTCCGATCGTGCCAGTCCAAGAGGAGAAGCCAGAGGCAGAGAGAGAAGCCGATCAGCGCGCCAGTCAGAGGGCATGAGGCAAAGAGAATGAACCCTCACTAGCTCCCCAAGCTTGCGTCACGATCTACATGGCACAGTGAAAGATGAGATGAAGTGGATATCATCCGGGGCAGGAACTGAGGGAATTATGAAAAATGTAGTTGTGGAGATTGTGCTGTACCTACAATGGGTTCCCTGTTGAGTCTGGTTCCTCTCAAGGTTTCTTCCTCATGTTGTCTGAGGGAGTTTTTCCTTGCCATCATTGCTAGAGGCTTGCTCATTGGGGATAAAATTAGCTCACATTTAAAGTCTTTAATTTTCTGTAACACTGTTTTGTGACAATGTTTGTTGTTAAAAGTGCTTACCCCCCCCCCCCCCCACACACACACATATCTCTCGGTTTAGTTCAGTACACATAACCACAATCATGGGGAAGACTACTAACTTGACAGTTGTCCAGAAGATGATCATCGATACCCTCTACAAGAAGGGTAAGCCACAGAAGGTCATTGCTGAAAAGGCTGGCTGGAAAAGGTGCAAAAGTAACAAGGATGACTGCAGCCTTGAGAGGATTGTCAAGAAAAGTCAATTCAAGAACTTGGGAGAGCTTCACAAGGAGTGGACTGAGGCTGGTGTCAGTGCATTAAGAGCCACCATGTACAGACGTCTTCAGGAAAGGGGCTACGACTGCCGCATTCCTAATATCAAGCCACTCCTGAACCAGAGACATTGTCAGAAGCATCTTACCTCTGTGAAGGAGACAAAGAACTGGACTGTTGTTCAGTGGTCCAAAGTTCTCTTGTTCAGATGAAAATAAATTTTGCATTTCATTTGGAAATCAAGGTCCAAGCGTCTGGAGGAAGAGTGGAAAGGCACAGAATCCAAGGTGTTTGAAGTCCAGTGTGAAGTTTCCAGTCTGTGATGATTTGGGGTGCCATGCCATCTGCTGGTGTTGGTCCAATGTGTTTTATCAAGTCCAAAGTCAACACAGCCATCTACCGTACCAGGAGATTTTAGAGCACTTCATGGTGCGATCTGCTGATAAGCTTTATGGCAATGGAGATGCAGGACTTAGCACTTGCCCACAATGCCAAAATTACTACCAAATGGTTTGCTGACCATATTACTGTGCTTGATTGGCCAGCCAACTCACCTGACCTGAACCCCATAGAGAATCCATGGAGTATTATCAAGAGGAAGATGAGAAATGCCTGACCCCAAAATACAGACATGCTGAAGGCCGCTATCAAATCAACCTGAGCTTTATTAGCACCTCAGCAGTACTACAGGTTGATCACCTTCATCCCATGCCACACTGATGCAGTCATTTGTGGTAAAGGAGTCCCAACCAACTATTGAGTGTATAAATTAACATACTTTTCAGAAATTGGACATTTCTGTATTGTAAATACTTTTTTGATTGATCTTAGGAAATATTCTAATAATTTGAGATCCTAGATTTCTGATTTTCATGAGCTATAAGCCACAATCATCAAAATTAAAACCTAGAAAGGCTTGAAATATTTGCCTTTATGTGTAATGCATATAGAATCTATGAAAGTTTACCTTTTTGAATTAAATTATGAAAAAATGAAAATTTTCACGATATTCTAATTTTTTGAGATGCACTAGGACTGTGTCTGAAAAACACCAGAGAGAGAGAGAGAGAGAGAGAGAGAGAGAGAGAGAGAGAGAACACACAAAGCAAAATCATTTGACAATTGAGAATAACTTTTTTTCACCTGAGGGCACCATCTGGTGGTGGAATGGTGAAAGTGCATTTCCTTGCACTTGTCGGAATTCTCCATCCATCCATCCATCCATCCATCCATCATCTTTACCACTTATTTGTCAGGGTCATGGGGGAAATTGGGGCCAATCCCAGCTGACCTCTGGAGAGAGGCGGGGTACACCCTAGGCAGGCCGCCAATCGATCGCAGGGTGAAAAGAATACTCCAGTGTTGTTCTAAATAATGTAATCTCTAATTAACTAAATTTCTGGAAATATGTATTAATCACATACAATAGGTACTGCAGATTAGAAAAAGATCAAATGAAAGCCACAGAATTGAAGCATTACACTTTCTGTTGTGTAATATAAATTAGACTACAAAAATCAAGACTAATATGTGAGCACTGACTAGCTAACTGTAGTTATTAGATTTATTTAGTTAACATTAAGATTAGCTGCGGTGAAGATGAGTCTGTTTGAGTACACTGAACTTATTGTCATGTTCATGAAACCAGTTTGAAGTGACTTTAAGATCTGATGCATTATCATGCTGGAAGTAGCCATTATAAGATGGGTAAATTGTGAACATAAACAGATACTGTGCCTACTGTAGCCTTACATTCCTGTTCCTGGCTGACAGGAGGAGAGACATACATGCAAAGGTATGTATGTATGTATGTATGTATGTACGGTATGTATGTACAGTACCAGTCAAAAGTTTGGACACACACATTCATAGCAATGACTAAGTGTGTCAAAACATTTGACTGGTACTGCATGTATGTATGTATGTATGTATGTATGTATGTATGTAGATAGGTAGATATATACACCGATCAGCCATAACATTATAATTACTGACAGGTCAAGTGAATAACATTGATTATCTCATTACAATGGCACTTCTCATTGGGTGGGACATATTATGCAGCAAGAGAACAGTCAGTTCTTGTAGTTGATGTGTTGGAAGCAGGAAAAATGGGCAAGCGTAAGGATTTAAGCAACTTTGACAAGGGCCAAATAGTGATGGTGAGATGACTGGGTCTGAGCATCTCCAAAACGGCACATCTTGTAGGGTGTTCGCAGTATGCAGTGGTTAGTACCTACCAAAAGTGGTCCAAGGAAGGATAATTGGTGAACCGGCGACAGGGTCATGGGTGTTGAAGGCTCACTGATTCACATGGGACATGAAGGCTTGCCCATGTGGTCCAATCCCACAGAAGAGCTACTGTAGCACAAACTGCTGAAAAAGTTAATGCTGACAACTTTCTGTTTTAGCCAACATTAACTTTTTCAGCAGTTTGTGCTACAGTAACTCTTCTGTGGGATTGGACTATATGGGCGAGCCTTCGTGTCCCATGCGAATCAGTGAGCCTTCGACATCCATGACTCTGTTGCCGGTTCAGCGGTTGTCCTTCCTTGGACCACTTTTGGTAGGTACTAACAACTGCATACCAGGAACAATCCACAAGATGTGCCATTTTGGAGATGCTCAGACCCAGTCATCTAGCCATCACTATTTGACCCTTGTCAAAGTCGCTCAGATCCTTACGCTTACCCATTTTTCCTGCTTCCAACACATTAACTTCAAGAACTGACTGTTCTCTTGCTGCCTAATATGTCCCACCCCTTGACAGGTGTCATTGTAATGAGATAATCAATGTTATTCACTTCACCTGTCAGTGATCATAATGTTATGGTTGGTCGGTGTGTGTATGTATGTATGTATGTATGTATGTAGGTAGGTAGGGAGGTATGTATGTGTGCAAACAATATACATACAGTGGTATGGAAAAGTTTGGGCACCCCTGGTCAAAATTGCTGTTACTGTGAACAGTTAAGCAAGTTGAAGATGAAATGATCTCCAAAAGGCATAAAGTTAAAGATGACTCATTCCCTTTATATCTTAAGCAAAAACAATTTTTTCTTTTCATCTTTTACATTTTCAAAATGACAAAAAAGGAAAAGGGCCCGAAGCAAAAGTTTGGGCACCCTGCATGGTTAGTACCTAGTAACACCCCCTTTGGCAAGTATCACAGCTTGTAAACACTTTTTGTAGCCAGCTAATAATCTTTCCGTTCTTACCTGGGGGATTTTCACACATTCGTCCTTGCAAAAGGCTTCCAGTTCTACAAGTTTTTTGGGCTGTCTTTCATGCACTGGTCTTTTGAGATCTATCCACAGATTTTCAATGTTGTTTAGGTCAGGGGACTGTGAGGGCCAGGGAAAAACCTTCAGCTTGTGCCTCTTGAGGTATTCCATTGTAGATTTTGAGGTGTGTTTTAGATCATCGTCTTATTGTAGGACCCATCCTCTTTTTAACTTCAACTTTTTTACAGATGGTGTGATGTTTGCTTCCAGAATTTGCTGGTATTTATTCAAATCCATGGGCGGTGGTGTAGTGGTTAGCGCTGTCGCCTCAAAGCAAGAAGATCCGAGTTCGAGCCCCATGGCGCGAGGGCCTTTCTGTGTGTAGTTTGCATGTTCTCCCTGTGCCCGCGTGGGTTTCCTCCAGGTGCTCCGGTTTCCCCCACAGTCCAAAGACATGCAGGTTAGGTTAACTGCTGACTCTAAATTGACTGTAGGTGTGAATGTGAGTGTGAATGGTTGTCTGTGCCTATGTGTCGGCCCTGTGATGACCTGGCGACTTGTCCAGGGTGTACCCTGCCTTTCGCCCGTAGTCAGCTGGGATAGGCTCCAGCTTGCCTGTGACCCTGTAGAACAGGATAAAGCGGCTAGAGATAATGAGAGGAGATTCGAATCCATGCTTCTCTCGACCAATGAAATGTGCCCTGTGCCACTGGCTGCAACACAACCCCAAAGCATGATCAATCCACACCCAAGCTTCAGAGTTGGAGAGGTGTTCTTTTCCTGGAATTTGGCACCCTTTTTTATCCAAACATTCCTTTGCACATTGTGGCCAAAAAGTTCTATTTTGATTTCATCAGTCCACAGGACTTGTTTCCAAAATGCATCAGGCTTATTTAGATGTTCATTTGCAAACTTCAGATGCTGAATTTTGTGGCTAGGACACAGGAAATGTTTTCTTCTGATGACTCTTCCATGAAGGTCATATTTGTTCAGGTGTTGCTGCATAGTAGAACAGTGCACCACCACTCCAGGGTCTGCTAAATCTTTCTGAAGGTCTTTTGCAGTCAAATGGGTTTTTATTTACCTTTCTAGCAATCTAACGAGCAGTTCTTTCAGAAAGTTTTCTTCATCTTCCAGACCTCACCTTGATCTCCACTGTTTCTGTTAACTGCCATTTCTTAATAACATTACAATCTGAGGAAACAGCTACCTGAAAACACTTTGCTATGTTCTTGTAGCCTTCTCCTGCTTTGAGAGCATCAATTATTTTATTATTCAGAATGTGAGGGAGTTGCTTAGAGGAGCCCATGGCTGTTGATTTTAGGGACAAGTTTGAGGAGTCAGAGAATTTATACAGCTTTGAAATTTGCATCATCTGACCTTTTCTAACGAAGAATTTGAACAAGCCACAGCTCAATAAGCTAATTACGGTCTGGAACCTTGGTAAAAATTACCTGAGAACTCAAATGTATTGGGGTGCTCAAACTTTTGCATGGTGCTCCTTTTCTTTTTTCACTCTCCAATTGTACAAAACAAAAATAATACACAAATCTTGCAGAAAACGTTGAAATGAAATGTGTCGTCTTTACCTTTATGCCTTTTGGTGATCAGTTCATCTTCTGCTCACTTAACTATTCACAGTAACAGACATTTTCAGTAAGGGTGCCCAAACTTTTGCATGCCACTGTAAATGTATCCATATATTCAAGAATATTTGGATAACTCAGGAACATTTTTTTTTGTTATTGACCGCATGACATTTTTGCACTGGTCCATAAAAACAATAAAGACTACAAACATCAAGATATTTCTCTTTAAAGTTCTATCTATCTATCTATCTATCTATCTATCTATCTATCTATCTATCTATCTATCTATCTATCTATCTATAAATAAAAATTCACCACAGTGTGTTATTTAAAAAAATACAGTAAGCTCATGTAATTTTGTCAACTCAAGTGCCTATCACAGAAATAGGCCAAACAGAAATTATTTCATTCCTGCTTTTAATTTTATTTATCTTATCTGAATTGCCATTTTAGATGCACAACAAACATGTAGTATAACAATGACTGGTGCATTTTATACTTTGAATCAACGTATTTTCCGGGAACTATAATAATAGGGATTATTGAATGATACAATAGGATCACAGTTTATCTAAGTCGATTCACGAGATGAGTGGTGAGATATCACTACTAAATTCTAGACATTCATCCACAAGATCCTCTGAAAACCTATCAGTCAAAGAGAACACACACACACACACACACACACACACACACACACACACGAGTGTACACAGTACACTCATCTGTAATATCATTACTAAGAAAGCAATCCATTATTATAGCAGGCTGTATGTGGCTATTGGTATTATGTTCACCTCCACAGGGCCTAAAGCAGCACCAGGTCACACAGGCATCTCATTTAAGAGCTTGTGTGTGTGTGTGTGTGTGTGTGTGTGTGTGTGTGTGTGTGTGTGTGTGTGAGAGAGAGAGAGAGAGAGAGAGAGAGAGAGAGAGAGAGAGAGAGAGAGAGAGAGAGGCCGATCGATCCAGCCATTGCTAGCACCAGGCCCTAAGAGACAAGAAGCAGAGAGAAAGGGAGGGGGATTGAGTGAGAGAGAAAAACAGAAAGAGTGAAAGAGAGAGAGCAATGCAGAGAGAAGGAGAGAGAGAGACGCGCAGCTATTCAAGCTAACACGTTATGTCCAGGGCTTATTGGAAAGCAGTCCGACTAAGGCCCGGTACTGAAATTAGTTATTGATCTAGCCCTCCCATCCCCAGCCTCCCTCCTTGATCCACACGGTAGGCTTCAGGATGGCAAAGCCCCCTTCTGCTGATTCTTACGCTTTTATTTGTTCCTTCTTTTTCTAATACGTTCTTCAACACTCCCTCTATATATTTATACCATCCATTGACCATGCATCACTCTGGGCCTTTGTTTCTAGACCTGGCTTCTCTGTGGTTTAATCATTCATTCTCTACTTCCTTTCTTCCTCTCTCTCTCTCTCTCTCTCTCTCTCTCACACACACACACACACACACACACACACCCTACCTGCCATTTTCTGCTTAGTTCCATTTCTCTTCCACAGAACTCCATCTCCATCCACCGTGTCCTCTCTGTGTAGTCCTTTACTTTCCCTCACATTACATACACTCATGTAAATGTTTAAAGTATTACCAAAATCTGTTTATTTTCAGTTAACACTGATTATTTTACCTATAAATACATGTGTTGTTTCTTCATCTTGTCCTTTATTCCTGGCTGCATCAGTGCTGCTATCACATACAAACACCAGCCATGATAAAAAGAACAGAGAGAGAGAGAGAGAGAGAGAGAAACACACACACACACACACACACACACACACACACACACATCAAATCTGACATGGAAGCAAAAGCCATATATACATTTGAGCTTTTAACCACTACACATTTACACTCAACATACAGTGTCTTGCAAAAGTATTTGTCCCCCTTGGTGTTTGCCCTGTTTTGTTACATTACAAGCTGGAATTAAAATAGATTTTTGGAGGGTTAGCACCACTTGATTTACACAACATGCCTACAACTTTAAAGGTGCATTTTTTTTTTTTTATTGTGACACAAACACTAATTAAAATAGAAATCTGGAGTGTGCATTGGTATTCACCCTCTTTTGTATGAAACCCCTAAATAAGAGCTGGTCCAACCAATTCACTTCATAAGTCAGATAATTAGTTAGTTAGATAATCAGATAAAAAGATCCACCTGTGTGTAATCAAAGTGTCACATGATCTGTCACATGATGTCTGTATAAATCAACCTGTTCTGGAAGGACCCTGACTCTGCAACACGACTAAGCAAGCAACATGAAAACCAAGGAGCCTCCAAACAGGTCAGAGACAAAGTTGTGGAGAAGTATAGATCAGGGTTGGGTTATAAAAAATATCCCAAACTTTGAATATCCCAGGGAGCACCATTACATCCATTATAGCAAAATGGAAAGAATATGGCACCACTACAAACCTGACAAGAGAAGGCCGCCCACCAAAACTCACAGACCAGGCAAGGAGGGCATTAATCAGAGATGCAACAAAGACACCAAAGATAACACTGAAGGAGCTGCAGAGATCCACAGCGGAGATGGGAGTATCTGCCCTTAGGACCACTTTAAGCCATACACTCCACAGAGTGGGGCTTTATGGAAGAGTGGCCAGAAAAAAAGCCATTGCTTAAGAAAACATGTTTGGAGTTTGCCCAACAGCATGTGGCAGACTCCCCAAACACATGGAAGAAGATTCTCTGGTCAAAGGAGACTAAAATTGAACTTTTTGGCCATCATGGGAAACGCCATGTGTGGCACAAACCCAACACCCCGAGAACACCATTCCTACAGTGAAGCATGGTGGTGGCAGCATCATGCTGTGGGAATATTTTTCATCTGCAGGGACAGGAAAACTGGTCAGGATTGAAGGAAAGATGGATGGCACTAAATACAGGGCAATTCTGGAGGAAAATCTGTTTGAGTCGGCCAGAGGTTTGAGACTGAGATGAAGGTTCACATTCCAGCAGGACAATGACCCTAAACATACTGCGAAAGCTACACTGGAGTGGTTTAAAGGGAAACATTTAAATGTCTTGGAATGGCCTAATCAAAGCCCAGACCTCAATCCAATTGAGAATCTGTGGCATAACTTGAAGATTGCTGTACACCAACGCAACTCATCTAACTTGAAGGAGTTGGAGCAGTTTTGCCTTGAGGAATGGGCAAAAATCCCAGTGGCTAGATGTGCTAAGCTAATAGAGACATACCTCAAGAGACTTACAGCTGTAATTGCAGCAAAAGGTGGCTCTACAAAGTATTGACTTTGGGGGGAATACCTATGCACATTCCTGATTTCTGTTTTTTCATCTTAATTATTGTTTGTGTCACAATAAAACAACAATTTTCACCTTTAAAATTGTAGGCAGGTTGTGTAAATCAAATGGTGCTAACCCTCCAAAAATCCATTTTAATTCCAGCTTGTAATGCAACAAAACAGGACAAACACCAAGGGGGATGAATACTTTTGCAAGACACTGTAGACATGAGAATATATAATAATCTTTATAAGCTTAACATTCCTTATAAATAAATGAATAATGATAATACAAACTAGATTTGCATTTCCTGAAGGAAATACCAGTGCTTGTAAATCAAAACAAATAAAAAATACAAAATAAATACAAAGCAAAAGATTAGAAAGTATAAATGATATTTAAATGCACACACACACACACACACACACACACACACACACACACAGATTTTACTTTACTTACTCAAAGTACTTTCTTTGATATAAAATAAGATTAGTGAAGAAAAATAGATTGTGTGCTTGTTCGTTCATCTGTTTGTTTGATAGCCAAGGCCTAGAAACACAACCAAATTTGTCATCACAACCAAGTATATTGTCACAACGCTTATAATACCTCATGTCTCTTAAGCAATCAACTGGATTATTTTGTGAATTCACAAAATGAACACATGCTGTGCCTTCATGGTGGTTTAACGTTAAGCTAGCTAGTCAGTGAAGCTCCACCTGACATGCTAGCAAACTCTTTTCAAACTCAGTCACATTGGGTCTTTAACGTTACTAGGAAAGAAATATTTCTACATTGTTTATTTGGCAAGATTATGCTAAAGCATCTTTCTGAAAGTACAACCCCAATTCCAAACAAGTTGGGATGCTGTATAAACTGTAAATAAAAACAGAATGTGATCATTTGCAATTCATGGAAACCATATATTTTATTGAAAATAGTACAAAGACAACATATCAAATGTTGAAACTGAGAAATGTTATTGTTTTTTGAAAAATATATGCTCATTTTGAATTTGATGTCAGCAACACATTTCAAAAAAGTTGGGACAGGGGCATGTTTACAACTGTGTTGCATTACCCCTACTCTTAAGAACACTCTGTAAACATTTGGGAACTGAGGAGAACAGTTGCTGTAGTTTTGAAAGAGAAATGTCCCGTTCTTGCCTGATATACAAGTTCAGTTGCTCAGCAGTTCAAGGTCTCCTTTGTTGTATTTTGTGCTTCATAATGCGCCAAATGTTTTAAATGGGAGACAGGTCTGGACTGCAGGCAGGCCAGTTTAGCACCCGGACTCTTTTAGTACAGAGCCATGTAGTTTTAATATGTGCAGATCCATGATTTCTAAAAATAATTTCTATTTTTGATTCATCAGACCTCGGGACAATTTTCCATTTCGCCTCAGTCCATTGTAAAAGAGCTCGGGCCCAGAGAAGGTGGCAGTGTTTATGGATATAGTTTATATCTGGTTTAAGCTTGCATTTGTGGATGCAGTAATGAACTGTTTTCACAGACAATGGTTTTCTGAAGTGTTCCTGAGCCCATACAGCGATTTCCACTACAGACACGTGTCTGCTTTTAATGCAGTGTTGCCTGAGGGCCTGAAGATCACAGGCATCCTATGTCAGTTTTCAGCCTTGTCTCTTGCATACAGAGATTTCTCCAGATTCTCTGAATCTTTTAATGATATTATGTATCATAGATGATGTGATCCCCAAATTCTTTGCAATTTTACATTGAGGAACGTTATTCTTAAACCATCTCTGTCTTTCACAGAGTGTTGAACCCCTCCCCATCTTTACTTCTGAGAGACTCCGCCTCTCTGGGATGCTCTTTTTACACCCAATCATGTTACTGACCTGTTGCCAATTAAACAAATCAGGTTTTTTTTCCGCATTACACTTTTTCAGTCTTTTGTTATCCCTGTCCCAACTTTTCTGAAACGTGTTGCTGACCTCAAATTCAAAATGAGCATATATTTTTCAAAAAACAATACAATTTCTCAGTTTCAACATTTGATATGTTGTCTTTGTACTATTTTCAATGAAATGTTGGGTTTCCATGATTTTCAAATCTTCACATTCTGTTTTTATTTATGTTTTACACAGTGTCCCAACTTTTTTGGAATTGGGGTTGTACTTCAGATAAGTTAACGTTATTCATGTTAGCGTAACTCCGTTTTTACATGCTAACTGTGTCCAAGTTAACTAGCTATGTGTAAACGTTAGCTGTGGACAAGGCAATGGCTACTTGGCAAGCAAATCCATAGAAAGTCATTTGACTAACCAGACTGCATAGCTATTGCGATGTTATTGCAAGCTCTAAAAGCACAGACAACTTCATTGCAAGCCTTCTCTTGGAATAAAACATTTACAGACCTCAATATGCTTCTGCAGGTTGGATGGCGAGTTTTTGTAGGCCGTGATGTGGTTCGTTTTCGACAAACAAAGCAAACATTTAAAACAAAATGAATCTTTAATCCTTTCAGAAAACTGAAACATGGGTTCTAGCTATGGCCATGGGTGCATTCATTCCCCCGAAAAACCATCTCCTTCCATTCTGCCATCAACTGATTGTGTTCAAATAATGCTGCTGAGAAATCATTGAACTTGATTTTATCCAGTCTATGGACATGACATGACCCTAGTGATCACTGATAGGCTGTTTCAGTGTGACCTGTGAAAAAAATCAATCACATTTTAGAAAAGAAAAGAAAAAACATCCACTTTCAAAGCTGCTTCATAGTAACGAGTAATGAGGACCTTGATAGAAATGTATTGGAGTGAAAAGTATGATATTTGCCTTTCAAATGTAGTGAAGTTAAAGTCATAAGTTTCCAAAAAAAAAAAAAAACACTCAAGTAAAGTACAGATACTCAAGAAGTGTACTTAAGTACAGTACTCAAGTAAATGTACTTTGGTACTGTCCACCTCTATAGATAGATAGATAGATAGATAGAGGGGCAGAGAGAGATATAGAGACTCCAGCAGTGACAGCTGACAGTTATAGAATATTAAAGTCACAAATATTCCCCCATTCATTTCAAGGGGAAATTTTTATGAGTTTTTCTTTAATATTCTAAAAAAAGTATAAAATGTAGAAAAATGGAAATAACAAACTTTCAATGTCATTTACAAGATCTACGCAACAAAGTTTGAACAAAGTTTCAATGTTAACTAGTTCTTGAGGAATTAAACACAGAATATCAGATAAGAAACCGAGGAAGAACAGTATAGTGCTTTGCTTTGCAAGCACTACAATAATCACAAAGAATTAAGCTCGGTTATTAATACACTGGTCTAGATCTTTACATTTCTGAATTAAAAAATATGTTTAAATGGTGAAGCCTTCTCATGTAAACAAAGCATTAAAATAAATTTTTTAAAATTTATTGAAACCAGAGACCTTCTCAGAAATTCTGCATAAAAGTGAATTGCAGGTGGAAATACGTATGAATTCAGTTTGCGATATCGTAATAGAAATTCCACAGAGTTAAACCAATCATGCTTGAGATTAGAGAATGACATCACACTCAGAATATTTTTGTCACAGGACCTACAGGCTAAGCTAGTTAAGTAGCTATTTTAGCTAATCTTAATGAAGAGCAATATGATTGTCAGGGTCATGGTATACTTTGACCGGTCTAGGCTCTTTTTAACAGGAAGAGATGAGAGAATTTTCAAATAGCATATTCATGCACGTATATAGATACTTGAATTATTAATGAGGGCAAAAGTGAAAGACAATGAAAGCCATTTAAGTAGTTTACTAAGTTTGAAAAAATATGACCAATATTTTTTGTATATGATAAAAGTGTCATGTAAATACTCAAAAATATTCACCTACATGGAAGTTTTACATGGATGTCTTATGAGTACATGCAAAGGAGTATTTAAAGACTTGGCATTGTCCAGGCTAAGGTTTTCCATCCTGATTATACTGAATAGCACATCAGCACAAGTAACTGTGATTCTATGAACAGTGGACAACTGCCACATAGTGGAGTCCAGGCAGCAGCACTGCAGACCATCTAAAGCAGCAAGCCTTTAGCTAATGCCCATAAGGAAAAGGTGCACCTCACAGTGTCATGTAAATTCATGACACTTGGAAAAAATCTCCTGTAAAGTCTCCGAAAAACACAGACGTAGCAGTTTTGCACTCTTTAGTTGAGAATCAGGAAGGAAGACTGGGCTTTGTTGGCTTACTCTGCTTATTACTCAATGGATATGGGCGTTTGCCACTAGCAAGTTGTTTAGGCTATGGTACTTGAGTCAGAGTCGACTCCGAATTAGGGTCTAAATCTAAATTTCCACTCAGTTGGCATGGGGATCTCCAAACTGAAGACTGCTTCCTTAAGATAGATGTTAAGACAGTACAGACATACAGTGGTGCTTGAAAGTTTGTGAACCCTTTAGAATTTTCTATATTTCTGCATAAATATGACCTAAAACATCATCAGATTTTCACACAAGTCCTAAAAGTAGATCAAGAGAACCCAGTTAAACAAATGAGTCAAAAATATTATACTTGGTCATTTATTTATTGTGGAAAATGATCCAATATTACATATCTGTGAGTGGCAAAAGTATGTGAACCTCTAAGATTAGCAATTAATTTGAAGGCGAAATTAGAGTCAGATGTTTTCAATCAATGGGATGACAATCAGGTGTGAGTGGGCACCCTGATTTATTTAAAGAACAGGGATTTTTGTCTGATCTTCACAACACGTTTGTGGAAGTGTATCATGGCATGAACAAAGGAGATTTCTGAGGACCAGAAAAAGCATTGTTGATGCTCATCAGGCTGGAAAAGCTTACAAAACCATCTCTAAAAAGTTTGGACTCCACCAATCCACAGTCAGACAGATTGTATACAAATGGAGGAAATTCAAGACCATTGTTGCCCTCCCCAGGAGTGGTCGACCAACAAAGATCACTCCAAGAGCAAGGTGTGTAATAGTTGGCAAGATCACAAAGGACCCCAGGGTAACTTCTAAGCAACTGAAGGCCTCTCTCATATTGGCTAATGTTAATGTCATGAGTCCACCATCAGGAGGACACTGAACAACAATGGTGTGCATGGCAGGGTTGCAAGAAGAAAGCCGCTGCTCTCCAAAAAGAACATTGCTGCTCGTCTGCAGTTTGCTAAAGATCACATGGACAAGCCAGAAGACTATTGGAAAAATGTTTTGTGGACAGATGAGACCAAAATAGAACTTTTTGGTTTAAATGAGAAGTGTTATGTTTGGAGAAAGGAAAATACTGCATTCCAGCATAAGAACCTTATCCCATCTGTGAAACATGGTGGTAGTATCATGCTTTGGGCCTGTTTTGCTGCATCTGGGCCAGGATGGCTTGCCATCATTGATGGAACAATGAATTCTGAATTATACCAGCAAATTCTAAAGGAAAATGTCAGGACATCTGTCCATGAACTGAATCTCAAGAGAAGGTGAGTCATGCAGCAAGACAACAACCCTAAGCACACAAGTCGTTCTACCAAAGAATGGTTAAAGAAGAATAAAGTTAATGTTTTGGAATGGCCAAGTTAAAGTCCTGACCTTAATCCAATCAAAATGTTGTGGAAGGACCTGAAGCGAGCAGTTCATGTGATGAAACCCACCAACATCCCAGAGTTGAAGCTGTTCTGTACGGAGGAATGGGCTAAAATTCCTCCAAGCTGGTGTGCAGGACTAATCAACAGTTACTGGAAACATTTATGGGCCTTTTCCACTCCCCTTTTTCAGCTCACTTCAGCTCACTTCAGCCCAACACGGCTCGCGTTTCGACTACCTCAGAGCAGCACGACTGAGCTCACTTCAGCCTTACTCAGCACCCAAAACTCGCACGGTTTGGAGTGGGGCTGAAGTGAGCCCAACCGAGCCGAGTGGGGCTAGGGGCGTGAGGAGACACTCCCCTGTGCACTGATTGGTGAGGAGGAGTGTCCTCACATGCCCACACATGCCCCGTGAGCACGCTGGGATCTGTAAACACTGTTTACACCGTTTATGCATCTCGCCTCATCTATACGCTCTTGCCAGTATCTGTTGGTGACAACAAGCCACAGCACCAAGACCAGCAACACTAACGACTCCATGTCCTCCATGTTTATTGTTTACTATCCGGGTCGTGAGACTACTGCTTAAAAGGTCACTGATGTCACTGTTTGCGCCGCCTAACGACATCACGTGACGTCCACCCACTTTTGCTAACTCCACCCAATGTGTCCACCCACTTCCAGCCAGCATAGTTCAGCGCGGTTGTAGTCGAAATGCAACCCCAACAGCCCCACTCAGCTCGACTCAGCCCAACTCAGCACTGCACGGCTCAGCCCAACTCAGCTGCGTTGGTAGTGGAAAAGCCCCATTAGTTGCAGTTATTGCTGCACAAGGGGGCCACACCAGATACTGAAAGCAAAGGTTCACCTACTTTTGCCACTCACAGATATGTAATATTTTATAATTTTCCTCAATAAATAAGTGACCAAGTATAATATTTGTCTCATTTGTTTAACTGGGCTCTCTTTATCTACTTTTCAGACTTGTGTGAAAATCTGATGATGTTTTAGGTCATATTTATGCAGAAATATAGAAAATTATAAAGGGTTCACAAACTTTCAAGCACCACTGTAGTTGATACTCATCTTTGGCTTCCAGAAGCTCCAATATTGGGTACAAGGCACAAGACTTGCAGCATGGCTTGTTAAGTCACTTTTTTTGCTTATGCTGTGTACTAGCTGAACAAGTTAACTTTGCAGCTAAACTGAGAGGAGTGTGTGTTAAGGTGGGGAAACCACCCAAACACATTGGTAGTATGTAATCAAAGGCCACTAGTCTGGCTAAAGATGAGAGTTTAGAGAGGAAAATGCAGAGGGAGAATTTTTCCAAAGAGAATAAAAGGGGTGACAGAAAGAAATTGAGTCCAGTCTCATGAACGGCATGCTGTACAGTGAGGGGAAACCTACTGCCCAGGTCAGACAGCAGAAAGACGCATACTGCAACTTGCAGTCGGTTGGGTGGCAACCGACCGCAGGTGGACGCAGGTGTTTTGCGTCAAATCATTTGTTGTGGTCAGACGTATTGCAAAACGCAGAGTTTTTAAGCTGAATCTTGTCACGAGCCAGCTGGATCCTGATCCAATCTTTCACCCCATTCCCTGCTTTTCCCCGAGTTTTCCCCACGCTGTGGCCAGCACACCTGTCTCTCATCAGCTCATCCACAACTCTATATTATACTGCTCGGATATTCATTTGGCGTGGGATTGTCTTCACCTCAGGATATGTTTTACCCCCCTTTTCCCCCCTGGTTTTTGTATTCTATTATTTTGTTACTTTGCTGCATGCTGTGGAGTATTTTGCTCTTCTGTGGATATCTTTTATTGGGACTGCGAGCGCGTTGTTTTCCCGATGCGGAAGCGCTTTGAACTTTCGAAATTCTGAACTGTGTTCTTTGAACTGAGAGCTCTTTCCCCTTTGCGGGTCTGCGTTTCTGGACTGTATTGTGCTTTTTTCAACCTGTGATTGGTCGCTCAAGCGTTGTGTGACCACCTGCCTCTACATGCGTCAACCTGCTATTTGCACCTATTGGAAGTGAATCGTAACTGAAATGCGAACAGACTGTGATCCACTTGCGTCAACCTGCCTCTACTAAAGACCCTCTGCAACACTCTGCCATTAATTGCATCGTCGTGCATCGACGCAAGACCAGTCATTTTGTTATCACAGGTAGACGCACGTAGTTGAAAACTAGTTGCAGCCTGCTGTCTGACCTGGCCACAGGCTACTAGTCAGGAGAGTGTGGAATGTAGAAAACTCTGAGCAGAATGCAAAGGATCTATCTGACTGGCAGAGAAAATAAGAAACAAAGGGAAGGAACTCCCCTGAGAGTTGTGTTAGCAATCCGACTAACATACTAGGATAGGTTTGAGCATCATCTTGACTGCTCTTGTAGCACTAGCTACAGGCCTGATAGTTAGCTAGACTGTCCCTACACAACAGGGAAAATGGCAAAATGTGTAAAGAGACCATGGTCCAGCCATAATGTTGTGTGATATGGATCCAGCTAATGTTGCAGGCTCAACAGTAAGTGCTGGGTGATATAGTCAGGGAAGTCCACTCAATTACATTAGCTATTTTTAGCTGTAAAAGACTATACAGTTTGTGCAACTGAATCACAGAGCTCATTAATTTGCCTATGACTTTGATTGCTCACTAGTAACTTCCAAATGTAAAGGAATTTACAAATTGACATAAGCGGATATTTGCTTGATGCAGATAATGGTTCATCATAGCATGATATGTTTATCCATCCATCCATTATCTGTAGCCGCTTATCATGTACAGGGTTGCCGGCAAGCTGGAGCCTATCCCAACTGACTATGAGCGAGAGGCAGGGTACACCCTGGACAAGTTGCCAGGTCATCGAAGGGCTGACACATAGAGACAAATGACTATTTACAATCACATTCACACCTACAGTCAATTTCAAGCCACCATTTAGCCTAACCTGCATGTCTCTGGACTGTGGGGGAAACTGGAGCACCCGGAGGAAACCCACGCAGATACAGGAAGAACATACAAACTCCACACAGAAAGGCCCTCGTCGGCCACTGGGCTCAAACCCAGAACCTTCTTGCTGTGAGGCAACAGTGTTAACCACTACACCACTGTGCCCCCCCCTCTCTCTCTATATATTTTTTTTCTCTGTTTTGTAGCCCTAGGCCTCTCGCCTATATTACAACCCCGATTCCAAAAAAGTTGGGACAAAGTACAAATTGTAAATAAAAACGGAATGCAATAATTTACAAATCTCAAAAACTGATATTGTATTCACAATAGAACATAGACAACATATCAAATGTCGAAAGTGAGACATTTTGAAATTTCATGCCAAATATTGGCTCATTTGAAATTTCATGGTAGCAACACATCTCAAAAAAGTTGGGACAGGGGCAATAAGAGGCTGGAAAAGTTAAAGGTACAAAAAAGGAACAGCTGGAGGACCAAATTGCAACTCATTAGGTCAATTGGCAATAGGTCATTAACATGACTGGGTATAAAAAGAGCATCTTGGAGTGGCAGCGACTCTCAGAAGTAAAGATGGGATGAGGATCACCAATCCCCCTAATTCTGCTCTGACAAATAGTGGAGCAATATCAGAAAGGAGTTCGACAATGTAAAATTGCAAAGAGTTTGAACATATCATCATCTACAGTGCATAATATCATCAAAAGATTCAGAGAATCTGGAAGAATCTCTGTGCATAAGGGTCAAGGCCGGAAAACCATACTGGGTGCCCGTGATCTTCGGGCCCTTAGACGGCACTGCATCACAAACAGGCATGCTTCTGTATTGGAAATCACAAAATGGGCTCAGGAATATTTCCAGAGAACATTATCTCTGAACACAATTCACCGTGCCATCTGCCGTTGCCAGCTAAAACTCCATAGGTCAAAGAAGAAGCCATATCTAAACATGATCCAGAAGCGCAGACGTCTTCTCTCGGCCAAGGCTCATTTAAAATGGACTGTGGCAAAGTGGAAAACTGTTCTGTGGTCAGACGAATCAAAATTTGAAGTTCTTTATAGAAATCAGGGACGCCGTGTCATTCGGACTAAAGAGGAGAAGGACGACCCAAGTTGTTATCAGCGCTCAGTTCAGAAGCCTGCATCTCTGATGGTATGGGGTTGCATTAGTGCGTGTGGCATGGGCAGCTTACACATCTGGAAAGACACCATCAATGCTGAAAGGTATATCCAGGTTCTAGAGCAGGGGTGGCCAACCAGTTGGAGACCAAGAGCCACATTTTTTATTGTATTACCGCAAAGAGCCACATCATACACATGGGCACACGAACATCACCCATCCCTTCCTCTCTCTCTCTCTCTCACACACACACACACACACACACCTCTGCTCAGCCAGATTAATAGTAAATGTCACACACCAACATATTTACTCCTACAGTACTAAGACCACAGGCTGAGGCCAGTCATTTTTAACAATGAACATTGTGTGCACTTACTATGCATGCTGCTTAGTGGGACTCATGGCATTACCAAAAAAAGCCGCACCATACACATGACCACACATGAACATCGCCCCCCCCCCCCCCCCACACAGACGCACACGCTCAAGCACGCATCTCTGCTCAGCCAGATTAATAGTAAATGTCACATGCCAACATGAGAGAAATTTACTCCTTCACTCAGTACTAATACCACAGGCCAGTCATTTACAGCAATCAATATTGTATGCATTTACTATGCATGTTGCTTAGTGGGACTTCTGACATTCCTTGCCTTGAACAATCCTCTTCAAATCTGGCTTGTATTCCGTCGTTGCCACTCGAAGCAGTTCTTTCACATGGGTTTCAGTCAGAACAGAACGATGCTTTGACTTCACGTGTTTCATGGTAGAGAACACAGACTCGCAGACGTATGTTGACCCAAACATTGACAGTATCTTAAGCGCAGCCTGTTTCACATTCGGGTATTTTTCCAATGGCACACTTTTCCAAAACTCAATGGTGCCTCCCCTTAAAACAGGTTTCAGTTGGTCTTCCTCACGAAGATCGATCATCTCCAACTCAGCCGCAGCCTCATCTGTGACAAGCGGGGCTTTCAAACAGTCCATCTCCGCATTGAATGGGTCGACGAGGAACGTAACCTGTGGCCTTTTCAGTTGTATATCACGGAACTGGGTTACAAAGCTTTCGTGCAGGTTTTCAATTAGTGTTGCATATCTGGCTCCTTGCTTATTCAGGGAGGCGGGAAGCTTTGAAATGAGCTAATGACGACTGACATATAAGGCAGAATGGCTTGCCATTACGTTCAACAAAAAAGTATAAACTCTCCCACTCTGTTAAAAATGTCCTACGTTTGTCTTCATATTTTCGTTTTGCTGTGCATTTTTTCATTGCCATTTTAAGAGGCTACTTGACACAAGATACACCTTGCCCAAAATCTTAGCGATTATCTCACGCACATGCGCATTTTACATGACCTGAAAATACCGTAATATACCCAAGCAAAGCGAAGATGCATTTGACGAAAATACCATACTGAACTCAAGCAAAGCGCACGCGCACATAAAAAAAAACACAAACACAAACTTCGATATGAACGTAAGAGCCGCATGCGGCTCGCGAGCCGCGGGTTGGCCACCCAAGTTCTAGAGCAACATATGCTCCCATCCAGACAATGTCTCTTTCAGGGAAGACCTTGCATTTTCCAACATGACAATGCCAAACCACATACTGCATCAATTACAGCATCATGGCTGCGTAGAAGAAGGGTCCAGGTACTGAACTGGCCAGCCTGCAGTCCAGATCTTTCACCCATAGAAAACATTTGGCACATCATAAAACGGAAGATACGACAAAAAAGACCCAAGACAGTTGAGCAACTAGAATCCTACATTAGACAAGAATGGGTTAACATTCCTATCCCTAAACTTGAGCAACTTGTCTCCTCAGTCCCCAGACGTTTACAGACTGTTGTAAAGAGAAAAGGGGATGTCTCTCAGTGGTAAACATGGCCTTGTCCCAACTTTTTTGAGATGTGTTGTTGTCATGAAATTTAAAATCACCTAATTTTTCTCTTTAAATGATACATTTTCTTAGTTTAAACATTTGATATGTCATCTATGTTCTATTCTGAATAAAATATGGAATTTTGAAACTTCCACATCATTGCATTCCATTTTTATTTACAATTTGTACTTTGTCCCAACTTTTTTGGAATCGGGGTTGTACATAGCTAGGGTTATAGTGGGGGCTAGTCCTCTGGTAACCGTGAGAGTTTGACTCCCCACTCGCCTCTGTATTGCAGCATGTCTTGCCAGATGGCAGTGGGCATCATTTTTATGATAGAATTTGTGATCTCCCAATCGAGAGGCGGACACACTAACCACTAGCCATATATATTTTCCCTGATCCTCACTATTCTTCATTGTACATGCTGAAAATAAACACTAAAGTGTATTTCTGCTTAGTAAGGTCCTTCTCACACTTGAGGGCTTTTTCTTTTTGGACTCTGCACCATTTACTCTAAGAATTTGGGATGTTTCTTAGCATGAGAAAGCTGTTTTTGTGCCCAGGAGTGGTCCAGAGAACTTATCCCTGAGCTTCCAGAAAATTATAATCTAGGGCTCACTTCCCTGGTGCAGTCATCCTCGTGTGTAGAAGCTATCCTGCCTCTCTGATTAATATGATTGGTTATACTTGTTGCATTACTTCCTGTTTCACATTTCATGATGGTGTGGAAAGGTTTATTATAGTCAGTGAAGGAAATTAAATGCCTTATCAATATGGAGCAATGATGGCTTTGAAACACAAATGGCCACAACACATAAATTCTCAGATTTTTATTTTTTAATATATGTGACAGCTTTCATGGAAATTTTCTTGCTTTTCACTGAGAAAGATGGGACATATTTAAGCACCACTGTTATGTATTAGTATAGGCCTAAGCTAATAAAAACTACACCTTCACAGGACTGGAAGAAGGTTACTGAAAATAGCTCACCTTGCCCTGAGTGCTTGAGCTGAGTACATCACAAAAAATGCTGGTGTGTATGGCTAATTAGCTTCTTATACAAGACCAGCTGATTGCTCCTTGCAACCTTCATGCGCAAAAGTGATATATGGAATGGTGCAATCAACACAATGTTTGGAAAGTGTTCTTCTACGTGAAAGCAAACCTGTGATTATGTTCTCCTCCCTCAAACAAGCCCAAAATTGGTCCTAGGTGCAGACTCAAGTATTTGGGCCAAGTGTGAAAACACCGTAAGTGCTGTAGAGTTCCAGCCTTTCCACTGACAGGTTGAAACAAACATGCCTTTTCTCAGTCACTTCAGTCATTTTGATTAGAGATTTCTCTCCTGTAACCACAATGCCTGGATTACTGTAAAAGATGGTAATGGCTTCCTGTAAGATTATAGAGCACAGCGATTAAAACATACAGTGGGGCAAGAAAGTATTTAGTCAGCCACCAATTGTGCAAGTTCTCCCACTTAAAAAGATGAGAGAGGCCTATAATTTTCATCATAGGTATACCTCAACTATGAGAGGCAAAATGAGAAAAAAAAATCCAGAAAATCACATTGTCTGATTTTTAAAGAATGTATTTGCAAATTATGGTGGAAAATAAGTATTTGGTCAATAACAAAAGTTCATCTCAATACTTTGTTATATACCCTTTGTTGGCAATGACAGAGGTCAAACGTTTTTTGTAAGTCTTCACAAGGTTTTCACACACTGTTGCTGGTATTTTGGTCCATTCCTCCATGCAGATCTCCTCTAGAGCAGTGATGTTTTGGGGCTGTCGCTGGGCAACATGGACTTTCAACTCCCTCCAAAGATTTTCTATGGGGTTGAGATCTGGAGACTGGCTAGGCCACTCCAGGACCTTGAAATGCTTCTTACGAAGCCACTCCTTTGTTGCCCGGGCGGTGTGTTTGGGATCATTGTCATGCTGAAAGACCCAGCCATGTTTCATCTTCAATGCTCTTGCTGACGGAAGGAGGTTTTCACTCAAAATCTCATGATACATGGCCCCATTCATTCTTTCCTTTACACGGATCAGTCGTCCTGGTCCCTTTGCAGAAAAACAGCCCCAAAGCATGATGTTTCCACCCCCATGCTTCACAGTAGGTATGGTGTTCTTTGGATGCAACTCAGCATTCTTTCTCCTCCAAACACGACAAGTTGAGTTTTTACCAAAAAGTTCTATTTTGGTTTCATCTGACCATATGACATTCTCCCAATCCTCTTCTGGATCATCCAAATGCTCTCTAGAAAACTTCAGATGGGCCTGGACATGTACTGGCTTAAGCAGGAGGACACGTCTGGCACTGCAGGATTTGAGTCCCTGGCAGCGTAGTGTGTTACTGATTGTAGCCTTTGTTACTTTGGTCCCAGCTCTCTGCAGGTCATTCACTAGGTCCCCCCGTGTGGTTCTGGGATTTTTGCTCACCGTTCTTGTGATCATTTTGACCCCACGGGGTGAGATCTTGTGTGGAGCCCCAGATCAAGGGAGATTATCAGTGATCTTGTATGTCTTCCATTTTCTAATAATTGCTCCCACAGTTGATTTCTTCACACTAAGCTGCTTACCTATTGCAGATTCAGTCTTCCCAGCCTGGTGCAGGTCTACAATTTTGTTTCTGGTGTCCTTTGACAGCTCTTTGGTCTTGGCCATAGTGGAGTTTGGAGTGTGACTGTTTGAGGTTGTGGACAGGTGTCTTTTATACTGATAACGAGTTCAAACACGTGCCATTAATACAGGTAACGAGTGGAGGACAGAGGAGCCTCTTAAAGAAGAAGTTACAGGTTTGTGAGAGCCAGAAATCTTGCTTGTTTGTAGGTGACCAAATACTTATTTTACCGAGGAATTTACCAATTAATTCATTAAAAATCCTACAATGTGATTTCCTGGATTCTTTCCCCCCCATTCTGTCTCTCATAGTTGAAGTGTACCTATGATGAAAATTATAGGCCTCTCTCATCTTTTTAAGTGGGAGAACTTGCACAATTGGTGGCTGACTAAATACTTTTTTGACCCGCTGTAGAGGAAAATGTGTTGCTCAGTGACAGAATTCCCACGAGCATTTTTTTTTCAAAAAAGATAAATAACTTGAATGAGGAAACACATAAAGCAAATAACATCATATCGGGTGTGAATTTTTGGGCTGCCAACACAAATAATTGCTTTTCAATTTGATTTAAAAGCCATTTTTGATACCTAAGTTGATTTGATTAAATTCAGTATACTCAATGGTATATTTTAATTAATTAAAATAATTTCTATTATTAATAAATTATTGTTGCATTCATGGTTAGCTTGGGATTGCTGCCTGAGTCATGTTGCATTGGTGGGAAAATATGTATTGTATGTTTATGTTTAGGGTGGCACGGTGGCGTAGTGGTTAGCACTGTCGCCTCACAGCAAGAAGGTCTGGGTTCGAGCACCGTGACTAGCGAGGGCCTTTCTGTGTGGAGTTTGCATGTTGTCCGCATGGGTTTGCTCTGGTTTCCCCCGCAGTCCAAAGACATGCAGGTTAGGTTAACTGAGGACGCTTTGCTCCTGCTTGAACTGCTTTTTTCACTATTTCTCTATTTTTTCTTAATTGCTTTCTTTTTACTTACATTCAACAAGTTTAGCAAGGAAGGACAGATGTTTTCTCCCATTTATACAAGATAACCTAGAAGTTAGACAAAGCAACTGACACAGAAGACTGGATTATTGTAAAATGGGGAAACCAAGGAACTCTAGTAACAAATGGACTGAGCTTGAAAAAAGAATTTCTAGCCTGGAATCTCTGATTGATGCCCATCTATTAAGGATTGAAGGGAATCCAGCAGCCGATACTGCTAAGGGGAATGCGGGGAAAGTTCGGCATCTGAATGATGGGAATTTGGATGAATCGGTTGACTTCACAAAGCAAAATGTGAGTACTGATTGCTGGAAAAGACAAGGTGCTAGACCCAAAAACAAAAGGGCATTAACTTCAACTCCATTGCGGTCTGATGCTGTCAGACCTACAGTCTATGAATACCACCGGGCTGAAAACTACAGATATACTCAGCCCATTACACTCCAGAACAGATTTCAGTGCCTTACAGACATGGAACCAGTAGTTCCTAGAAAGTGGCAGAATTTGAATAACAAAAATAAAGCTCGCAGTAGAGGTAGAAAGCAGCCGCCAACACCTGTTAATCCTACAACCCTTGTTGTGGGTGATTTCACTGTGAAAAATATTGGAGGAGAGTCCATGGTTGTGTGCTGTTTTCCTCACGCTTCCATCTCAGAGACTACAGACAACATTTCAAAAATGCTGTCAAACTACAAATCAATTAAATGCATTATTGTGCATGTTGGAGCAAATTATGTTTTCAGGGAACAGCTCACTGTGAGGAAATCTTTCAAAGACCTTTTTTCTGCCCTAAACAGACTTGGAATGTCTTTTTTATCAGTCGTCCATTACCAGGATCTGTGATCGGCAATTATGGGTTTTCCCGACTGCTCAGTCTCAACACCTGGCTTGCAAAGACATGTTTTTCCTCTGGCATTAATTTTATTGACAACTTCAACCTTTGGGTTGGATTTACTGGTATAGTAATCAACTGGTTAAAATCTTACCTACAACAAAGATTTTTTTATGTGGCCATTGGAGGCCACAGTTCATCATCCGTGTCCTTGAACTGTGGGGTTCCCCAGGGCTCAATCCTAGGACCATTACTATTCAACCTTTATATGCTCCCACTTGGACAATTTATTAAGAATAACTCAATAAACTTCCATAGCTATGCAGATGACACTCAGCTTTACTTAGCTATGTCACCTAATGACTATGCCCCTCTTGAGTCTCTTCATAGATGCATTGACCAAATTAACAAATGGATGTCTCACAATTTTCTTCAGCTGAACGCAGATAAAACTGAAGTAATTATATTTGGCAAAAAGGAGGAAAGGCTTAGGATTGCCACTGTTCTTGAAACTAAGGGGCTTAAAGCAAAGGATACTGTCAAAAACCTTGGTGTCCTTATTGACAGTGAACTTAACTTCAACAGTCATATGAAAGTGGTAAAAAAGTCTGCATTCTATCACCTAAAAAACATTTCTAAACTCAGGGGTCTCATGTCAAAGCATCTCATCTCATTATCTCTAGCCGCTTTATCCTTCTACAGGGTCGCAGGCAAGCTGGAGCCTATCCCAGCTGACTATGGGCGAAAGGCGGGGTACACCCTGGACAAGTCGCCAGGTCATCACAGGGCTGACACATACAACCATTCACACTCACATTCACACCTACGGTCAATTTCGAGTCACCAGTTAACCTAACCTGCATGTCTTTGGACTGTGGGGGCACCTGGAGGAAACCCACGCGGACAACATGCAAACTCCGCACAGAAAGGCCCTCGCTGGCCCCAGGGCTCAAACCCAGGACCTTCTTACTGTGAGGCGACAGCACTAACCACTACACCACCGTGCCGCCCCATGTCAAAGCATTATCTAGAAAAACTTATTCATGCTTTCATCTCCAGTAGGGTTGATTACTGCAATAGCCTTTTCACAGGTCTTCCAAAAAAGACCATCAAAGAGCTTCAACTAATCCAAAATGCAGCAGCAAGGGTTCTTACAAGAACAAAAAGGGTAGTCCATATCACTCCAATCCTAAGGTCTCTGCACTGGCTCCCAGTGAGCTATAGAATTGACTTTAAGGCATTACTTCTTCTATTTAAAACATTAAATGGGATGGGACCCAGCTACCTACTGGATATGTTTCAATTATATGCACCAACTAGATCTCTAAGGCCCACTTTACACGGGGACGGTCTGAAACAAAAACGCAAAAGTCCGTTTTTGTTCTCACTTTTTTCCGCGTCTACACGACCGTTTTCAAGGAGGAAATCTGCGTCTATACGGTGACGCATAAATGTGTGGAATTCAACTGGATGTTGTAATAGAGTGTGCCGAGTGGATGGAGTAGTCAGTCAGAATGATGAGCAAAACAAGGAAAATTCTTGTACAAAAATAGTTTTCTTTTTATTCTTAAGCCGGCAGTTAACACAAACAGGACAAACAACAAAAAAAAAACACTGATGACAAAACCAAACAAACAAAAAAAAATTCTGGGACAAAATGCCCACGCAAGCTAGGCTACTCTGGCATTACTCACACAGAGCTCAAGTCACGCGTCCTCTCCCTGCAGAGGCCATCTCCCCCGAATGAACAGTGCAGCGCATATTTAAAAGACTACGTCACAGTCTTAACACAATTAAAATCAATCAACACATCTAGACAGATTTTAACAGTTCTAAACATTTTCACTGCATGCATTACACTCCTACAACAATGTGCAGACCTTAAATATTACAACAAACACTTACGTAAGATTTTTAGACCATTTCTCTCCGCTCTAATGAGCTGCTTTCCCGCGCATCGCGGAAGAAACCTTGAAAAGCGCTTTCAGACCTGCATTCTGCTTTGGTCCCGCACCCGGAAGACTACAGCAGGTAAATGGCTACAAACATTTCTGGCTGATGTTAGATAAACTCTAGCAGAAAAGGATTCAGATGTTAAACGTGCGCACTTAATGAATCTTTACACGCTATTGTTTATAGTGAAAACTAATAAATGCTTGCGCTGTTTAAACCTGTGTCGCGTCTTTTACTATGAACACATGTACCAAACATTTCAGGTTTACATATCTAAAAGATGTAACAAATGTACCCGTAACAAAACATACTTGTAAAGCCCCCATTACCAAACCCACAACAGACATACAACACAGATTGTATTTGGAATGTCTTTGCAACTGTGGTTTAGTCCATTGCACTTGACCATTGAAACATGACCAGCGGGAGGAACCGCTGTTTAGTGACGGACGCATTGCGCTCTGTCACAGATGTGCATGCCAGGCGGTGCTGTGAAAGACCTCCGCTATGTCTGCACGCATGCACAACATCTTCCGTCTTGTCTGATCTGCACATCTGCGCCGCGAAAACTTTGACTACTCTGGCTATGGTAAGTAAGAAAGTACGTAAAAAAGTAAGAGTATACTATACCCGCCTCTGTTCATTAACGGTATATGTGCAGATTCGGTATAGATGTTCGAAGGACTCCTGGACGTTTATTAAAGCTGCCAGAGCAGCTTGAAGGTCCGTTGGATCGATGTAATCAGACATGCTCTTACTTTTTTACTTACTTTCTTACTTCCCGGGCTGCCATGTACAGTATATGACATATGTATGATGTAAACGCGTACCCGACGTGAGCAGATCCGAGCAGAGTTTCGCGTATTGGGTAGTTTAGACAGATATGCAACGGGGGCCGTTTTTAACTTATCCACTTTGGAAGGCGTTTTCAATTTTTTCCGTTTTTCAGCCTCGGAAACGCCGTCCCCGTGTAGACGAAAGGCACTTCCGATAAAATATTTAGTCGTTTTTACCCGACAGCGTCCTCGTGTAAACGGGCCCTAAGATCACAGGAGAAAAACTTGCTAGTAATACCAGCTGTCAAAACGAAGTGTGGTGAAGCAGCCTTTAGTTGCTATGCTGCTAAGCTTTGGAACCAACTTCCAGATGATATCAAAAATGCTCCTACTGTTGTTAGTTTTAAATCCAGGCTCAAGACAAAGCTGTTTTCAGATGCTTTCACTTGATTAATTTTTACCTAAAGTGTAATTAATTTCCTTTAACATAATTTCTTTTAATTTTGATTTTAATGATTTTACTTTAATTCTTTATTTTAATTTCTTTTTAATTTTGGATTTTAATGATTTCACTTTTACTTTAATTCTTTGTTACTGTTCTTATGCTTTTATTTTTTGTGAAGCACATTGAATTGCCTGTGTGTATGAAATGCGCTATACAAATAAACTTGCCTTGCTTAAATTGACTGTGAGTGTGAATGGTTGTCTGTGTCTATGTGTCAGCCCTGTGATGACCTGGCGACTTGTCCAGGGTGTACCCTGCCTTTTGCCCGTAGTCAGCTGGGATAGGCTCCAGCTTGCCTGCGACCCTGTAGAACAGGATAAAGCGCTAGAGATAATGAGATGAGATGAAAATAATTTCTATTATTAATAAATTATTGTTGCATTCATGGTTAGCTTGGGATTGCTGCCTGAGTCATGTTGCATTGGTGGGAAAATATGTATTGTATGTTTATGTTTAGGGTGGCACAGTGGCGTAGTAGTTAGCGCTGTCGCCTCACAGCAAGAAGGTCCGGGTTCGAGCACCGTGACCGGCGAGGGCCTTTCTGTGTGGAGTTTGCATGTTCTCCCCATGTCCGCGTGGGTTTGCTCTGGTTTCCCCCACAGTCCAAAGACATGCAGGTTAGGTTAACTGCTGAGTGTGAATGGTTGTCTGTGTCTATGTGTCAGCCCTGTGATGACCTGGCAACTTGTCCAGGGTGTACCCTGCCTTTTGCCCGTAGTCAGCTGGGATAGGCTCCAGCTTGCCTGCGACCCTGTAGAACAGGATAAAGCGGCTAGAGATAATGAGATGAGATGTTTATGTTTAAAGGAGATATGCAGAACCATGGCCTCACTTTTTGTTTATACTGTAAATGCCTTGAGACCTCAAGAATAGCACAGGAATAGTTTTAAGCATTAACAATAAATCTAATATAGTAATTTTTACGATTAAAATGATTCATATAGGTAGCAGTCTGAGTGAATGACCTTGACATCTGTGATGTCACCACAGGAAGGCTATCGGTCTCATCACCATTTTCGCTATATTAAAACACAGAGTTGACTGCAACTTTGATCCTCCATTTTGAGCCAATTTATTGCCATGCCACGTAGATGTGTTGCTGGCGAGTGCAGCAACATGACAGAAGGTGGATTTACGTTGCATTCATGGCCCAAGAATGTTCAAACTGCAAAGGTGTGGACGCATTTTGCGAGAAGTTCATGGGCACACTGGGCGCTTATGAAGTGGTCTCTCCTCTGCGCTGCACATTTTACTGAAGATTCGTACGAGATCTCTGATCTGTTGAGGAGTGCTGGCTATAAGCCCATATTGAAAGAGGGTGCAGTACCAACAATTAAAGGAAAAGAAAACTACAAGAAAAGGAAAGTAAGTTCAGTTGCACCAGTTCTCCTGGAGTGTGAGCCGAGGGTTGTTGCTAAAACCCGGGACGGAACGGGACGTGACATATTATCACTTGGGCAGTGACCTCCCCGCGGTTGTTGCTAAAACCAGTGATGTCCCGTCCCGGGTTTTACTAATTGCCTGAACCAAGCAGTAATGGCAGAGTACTCAGTATGGAGAACATGGAGAATGAGTGGACCAGCCGTCTGATTTCTCCGCTGGATATGCTTGCTTCAGCAGCAATATCTCACCCTTACGTGGAAGAAGTGAATGAACGAAGAACTAAATGAACAACTGAAAGTCAGATTGTTTCAAAACAATCGTCCACAAGG
Source organism: Neoarius graeffei (assembly GCF_027579695.1). NCBI lineage: Eukaryota > Metazoa > Chordata > Actinopteri > Siluriformes > Ariidae > Neoarius > Neoarius graeffei. The sequence goes on along the minus strand of NC_083596.1, from coordinate 25,925,748 downwards.
TCGGCCTTCAAGAAGCGAGAACACAGATGGGTAAGATGCGAGTCTCATTTGGATACAAAACAACAAAACCAACAACACTCATTGTTTACCTGCATTTAGATTAATACATGTAACTTGTATTGTGTATTTAAGTTACCAGTATAAGATTATTTAATTTACTTCAGAATGTGATTGTCTCAGTTCATCTGATTATTTAATTAGCCTTTTACGTTTTATCAGTGAAAATGCATGCATGTACATGTATGTTGCATAAGTTATAACACCTATCCTGTTTTAATGAAAGTCAACCCACAATCAGTGAAGTCAAATCAGTTTTAGTTGAGCAAGTTGGTAACGGTATTTCTTACTTTCACCATAAATTTTTATTTATATGACTTTGGTCTATAGCTGTCAAAGGCCTCGGCCTTAAAACCAGTTCCTGCTGTGACGTCACGCACTCAGGGCTGGCTGGCTCAGTGGGGCAGCTCGAATGCCAACTTTGGGGTCGATTTTAACTCTCAAAAATATATTTTGTTCCCATTTATGCAGCATACAAGAGTCAAGGTTGGAGATACTATCCACTCAGAAATGTATTTAAAAATAAAGGTTCTGCGTATCTCCTTTAAGGTGACACGGTGGTGTAGTGGTTAGCACTGTCGCCTCACAGCAAGAAGGTTCTGGGTTCAAGCCCTGTGGCCGGCGAGGGTCTTTCTGTGTGGAGTTTGCATGTTGTCTGTGTGGGGGTGCTCCAGTTTCCCCCAAAGACATGCAGGTTAGGTTAATTGGTGGCTCTAAACTGACCGTAGGTGTGAATGGTTGTTTGTGTCTATGTGTCAGCCCTGTGATGATCTGGCAACTTATCCAGGGTATACCCTACCTCTCACCCATAGTCAGCTGGGATAGGCTCCAGCTTGCCCACGACCCTGCACAGGATAAGTGGTTACAGATAATGGATGGATGTTTAACCTTATATTTTTAAATAAATCATTATTTATTCAATCATTTGAAAATTTTCAGCTCATTTTAATTTGAAGCATTTAAAATTAATCCTTGACCAATGTGAGTGATTCAATATTGCTATATTTCTTTCATGATGCATTGAGAAAACAAATTGTTACATCAATACAGAAGATTGTATTTTTTGTACACTTAAGTTTCTGGGTCATCCTGCTAAATTTTTAAGAGCAGTTGGATCCATATTAGTGCTGTCAGGAAGTAAAATAGTACAGTGTGCTTCTGTAAAGGCATTTCAGTGCTGTTACTCTGTGCTGTTTCTGCATTTCCTGTTTTCTCTCTGTTCGTCTCTTGTGACTTACATTCCATGTGATCATGTGAACAGGAGCATGTGGAACGTAGCATCACTGTCACAGCATACATTTTGCAAGAATGTTCACATGAGACCCAGAATGCATGAAACCAAATTTCAGGACTTATTTTAAAACACACACACACAAAAAAAAAACGAAGCAAAAAAAAAAAGGTTGTTTGCTTGGTGACTCACTTTATTCTGTCCATGCCAAACTGGACTGTATAACTGCTATAAAATGTACATAAAATGAAGAAGCATCTATTCCTAATCTAGGGTATCTGAATATCTTTGAGTGAATGAGAAAGGCTGTCAGTAAATGAAGTCAAGTTAGTTTATTTGTATAGCACTTTTAACAACAGACATTGTCGCAATGCAGCTTTACAGAAAAATAAAGACTTTAAACATATGAGCTAATTTTATACCTAATACACTACCGTTCAAAAGTTTGGGGTCACTTTGAAATTTCCTTATTTTTGAAAGAAAAGCACTGTTCTTTTCAATGAAGATCACTTTAAACTAATCAGAAATCCACTCTATACATTGCTAATGTGGTAAATGACTATTCTAGCTGCAAATGTCTGGTTTTTGGTGCAATATCTACATAGGTATATAGAGGCCCATTTCCAGCAACTATCACTCCAGTGTTCTAATGGTACAATGAGTGCGTTTACATGCACATAGAGAAAATCGAATTTCTGCCGTTGCTCGACTGAAATCGAAGTTCTAAATGGCATGGAAACACCTTAGGTCGGCTGAAATTGAACTGAACTTGATTTCTTGTAATCCAGCTACACGACCTAGATTATGCGATTTTTGCTGAGCTACTTAGTGCATGTATACCCTATCGAGCTACGTAGTCGAGCTACTTACTTCAGCACTGCCCCTTCCGGAAGTGACGAATGACGAGACCACAAGCGGGAAACACAACAGCCTCGGTCGGCATGACACGTCACCTTAGCCGCCACTTTATTAGGAACACTTCTGTTCGTACATACAAACTACAAACACTCTTCTTGTGAACACGGAACTGATAACTTTGTTTATACTCTTGAATAGCTCTTCTTCATGACGACAACCGGAAGTGTACCAACACGATGGAGCGTGTAGCGCCACCTGTGGCTCGGGTGCACAATGTACCTCACACAATAGCTCGATTTCCTTGTGTGCATGTAGGATTGGATTTCTCTGGCACCCCTGCTGGGACCCTTTGCTCGATTACCGACAGTAGCTCGATTTGGATGTGCATGTAAACGTACTGAATGTGTTTGCTTATTGCCTTAGAAGGCTAATGGATGATTAGAAAACCCTTGTACAATCATGTTAGCACAGCTGAAAACAGTTTATCTCTTTAGAGAAGCTATAAAACTGACCTTCCTTTGAGCAGATTGAGTTTCTGGAGCATCACATTTGTGGGGTCGATTAAATGCTCAAAATGGCCAGAAAAATGTCTTGACTATATTTTCTATTCATTTTACAACTTATGGTAGTAAATAAAAGTGTGACTTTTCATGGAAAACACAAAATTGTCTGGGTGACCCCAAACTTTTGAAAAGTAGTGTAAATGTATTTATCCCTAATGAGCAAGTCTGAGGCAATGCTAGCAAGGAAAAACTCCCTCAGATGACATGAGTAACCAGACTCAAAATGAAACCCATCCTCATCTGGGTGATAACAGATAGCGTGATTAGAAATAACTTGCTTCTATAACCATGTTCTATATAGTCACAAAGTGCAACTGTGCAACCAGGAAATTCATTATACTTTTAACATTAAGTCTATTTTGTTGACATTATCAACTGTTCATTGATGCAGACTTAAGTGCAAGAGTCCAACTTGCAAGAGTCCAAGAGTACAGGAGTGATAATTGCAGTCCAAAAGTTATCATGTCAGTTGTAATCCTCGGCCATGATAGTAAAGCTGTAAGTGTCCAGAGCCATCTTCTAAGGCTACATCCACACGACAACGGCAACGAGATTTTATTAAAAAAAATATCGCGTCCACATGGGCAACGGATCAGTAAAATATCAGGTACATATGGCAACGCAGCGCTTGCTGAAAACGATGCAATACACATGCCACACCTCTACGTACGCTGTAAGAAGGTCCCATCGGAGACACCAGAACAATAGAAGAAGTAGGACGCATGCGCATAAACCCCTTCTTCTACCCGGCGTGAAGTACTCACAAGAACAAACACACAACAACAAGAAGAAGATGGCTGCGACTACGCGAGGAAAGCGTGCCTTCTGTGTGTACAAATTAGTTTTATTAGTGTGCATAGTTTTATATAACTTAATTTTCTTATTGTGTGTGAACATTTTGAAAAGCATTTTTATATAATTTATATAACTTTTTATATTGTGTGTGAATATTTTGAAAAGCAGTCTTATCCAATAAAAAACAAAAATTCAAGAAATGGTTGAGTTACTTGTTTATTTAAAAGAAAAGCTGTATACAAAAGTGAATGCAATGCAGTGGTTCATACAAAACAGCGAGAGTGCTGCTTGTTCTAGTTATGTGGTTGTGACGTCATCGTAAACAAATCCGTTCTACTCATCCAGACGACTTCGCAACGGCGCCGTTGCCAGATTTTTCCACTCTGGAACCTGTTCTCAAAAAATATAGTTTTGGGGCACCCAAAACGCCGGTGCCGTGTGGACGCCAGGCTGAAACGATAAACAATTTTATCAGATTCACCTGAATCCGTTGCCGTGTGGACAGGGCCTAAGTGTGTTTTCTGACTGTCCGTATGGAGTCGTCCTCCAGAGGAGTGAAGTGATGAGACTCCAACCAGAAGTAGGGCATCAGGATGGATCAGGCAGGTCTGCCTGGACCTCTTATCATCACACAAAGTACCACAAAATATCACAAAGTACAGGCAGCACAAAAACAACAACAACAAAAACCCTTAACACTGCTCTTAGTTTTGGCTGCTTTTTGGTATCTATACAAGAAGACAAGTTGGTGCCTACATGATCAACAGGAACTAATGGTACTCAAAGATGGGGCTAGTATGTGTCATGGATGGCACGATGGTGCAGTGAATAGCATTGCTGCCTCACAAGTATAGGGACTCTGTTCGATCCTGAGCTTGAGTTACTGCATGTGTGGAGTTTCTGTGCGTGTTCCCCCTCTGTGTGGATTTCCAACAAGTTCTCCAATTTCCTCCCATCTCCCAAAACCATGCCAGTAGGTGGTAGACTACACTAAATTGCTCCTAGGTATGAATGTGTGTGTGCACGGTGACCTGTGATGAAATTATTTGCATTCAGGTTGTACTGTATTCTTGCCTTGGGCCCAATGTCCCTGCGATGGTTTCTGGATCCACTGCAACCCTAATCAGGATAAAATGGTGAATGGTGATGAATGAATGAATCAAATACTCCTATAGATGTGTAAAGACGTAAACCCTGAAGAAAATCCTGTTAAAATGGTTCAGCAACTAGGAACACGAGACTTCTGCAGTATCACCATTATGCTGCTTGATCTCTACTTCACATGAATTCATAATTCATGCTTCTGCAGGGCTAAAAAATGCATGGATGCTTCATGTGTTTTGACTTTTGTTTCAAACCAGTCCTCTGACGAGCTTTAAATAACGGCGAGACTGTTCCGGAGCTGAGAAGGAACATTGCAGAAACAAAGGCCACATTCTCCAGGCAGACGGGAAGTAGCAGCCCAGTGCCCCTCCTTCTCCCTCTCTGCACCCCCCATCCCTCTTTCCCAACCGCCCGCCTGTTTGTGTTCAACTCACATGGGCTGGGAACACGGGTGAGACAGAGAGACAGTGAGGGAGAGAGAAGGAACGGGGGATGGGAGAGGGGAGTTAAGGAACAAAGGAGGAATTTAAATAGCACCCCCTCTCCCTTCACCCTCTCGCAAACCCAATTGCTCATGAGCCCCCCCCCCTTTCATGTGTCTGACATGGTGGGGGTTGCTCACCCGACTAGTGTCGAGTCTTTAGATAAGATTCAGCATTCACTATATGTGTGTGTGTGTGTGTGTGTGTGTGTGAGAGAGAGAGAGAGAGAGAGAGAGAGAGAGATGTTTGGGATTGAAGTGAGATCTAGAAGCTGAGGAGAATGGGGAATGTTTACACTATCACATAAGCAAAAGGGGATCCCCTGCTTGCTCTCCTGCCCAGAGAAAGGCCCTAAACTGCTTCTTAGAGTGTATACCTGGCACTGAGCTTGAGCCTAGTGTTTCTCTTTGTTAAATAGTAATATTTCAGCTCTGAAGTCCATGGAGAAGTCAGTGTAGGTCTATATTACCAAAGAGAAGAGGCTTCAAGACTCTAAGGTCTATCGGAGATACACATTCTAGTTGGATCTATAGAAGCCAGACCAAACATCACCAAAAATGTCCTCCATTCATTTTAATAAGAGGTCATTTTTATGCCACTGGAACTATGATCACTATTCCTTTGGAAGGAAAAGACTTCGTACTGCAGCAATCATGCAGAACTCTCTGTATGGTTCCTTAACCAAAGATTATATGTGATGCAGAACCAATGAATCATTGTCTTGAAAGTAAAGTACATAAGACATAATTATAGAGGACATAAAACCTTTAGCTTATAGTAGCCATCCACCGATCAAATGATAACGGTAGGAGTTATATATGTCCTGGCCACTCCTTGACTATTGTTTGGAGATCATGTACCGCCTATGTCTTCATTCAGCTGACCAAACAGTCTGAGTGTATGTGCCAACAAGGCAATTACTTCCTTCTCCCCATCAGCCTTCATTCAGCCCACCACCCAGTGACCTGCAGGAAGTGCGTATTAGACAAGGAAGTACTTCCAGGAAATGGACCCAGTGTACAAAAACAGGGAAGGGTGGATGTGACATAGACTTCCCAAAGATTCAACAGCCCGTCTATCTCAGGCTTCCTCAAGTGAAAAAATTAAAAATCACCGACTTCTGCTGTTTCACACTTGCTTTATATTTAACATGTAGATTGCCATGCTAAATATTGAAGAAATCTGAAATCACTGGGAAAACATAAAACATGAACTCAAGTTTGTTGGTTTAAGAATCTGATGCATGCACATAAACACTGAGGTTCTTACCTACTGATGCTAAATCAAGTGCACATTTTGTCAACGCAGTTGCACCAACTTTCCTGTGGCAGTGCCATGCTTTAAAAGCAAGAGTCGTATTGTGTAATATTGACCCTCAACCACCAGGTGGCAATGTTAGTAAGGGCTCTTGTCTGTTTCAGACCCAGCCCTAGCACAGGGAACTCGACTTCTCTAGACCAGAGTGTGCCAGAGAGTAGTGTGTGTGGCCTATCAAAAGTACATGAGCGGAGTTCAATAAATGGAAAAGCAGGTTGGAGGTAGGAGAAGAATGTTGAGAAGGGAAGAGAGTCATCCTTGTCTTGGACTTGAGAACATTTTATCACCAAATGAATCACAAGACACAAAATGAGCTCTTCTGGAGTTTAGAAACTGAATAAAACACTGTGGAATTCAATCAAAAACAGATAAATTAGTTAAATATAAAAGACTTAATCCGTTGAGTGTCTCAGTCAGTGAGAAATATTTTTATATGTTTTCAAAATTCAGCCATCAGACGTGAAAAGAATTTCTATAATGACAGAACTAGCCATCACGTTTCTATATCTGCTGAAATCTCCTTCTTTCAGCTCAAGCATAGCACAGACAACTCTCAAGGACAGGCGCTTCAAGGTGCCCTTGATTAACAAAGAGACAACCAAGGCAAAATGCTCCTCATGATGATATGCTTTAAGCAGAGTTAGCATTAATACAATTATACTGCCATGGCGTGCTCAGAAAACCTCTTCAGGTCTGGAGACACAGTGCTCATGCTCACTAGCAAGAACATGAGTTGTTATATAACCAGTCTTCATGATATATCTCAAAAGGACTAACTATATCACTGCCTTTCCTTACGTTAACAAGGCTAGACCGAGCCAAGCTTCAGTCTCTCACTGTCACTTGAATTATACAGTTAATGTTACTTCTAATTTTCTTTCAGGCTAAAGTCTAATTCCCCTCTGTGTCTCTCCGTTCTCCTTCCTGATGGTGAGAGTGGCTGTAACATTTCCTTCTCTATCTCACCTCTGCTCTCGCTCTCTCTCTCTTTCTCTGTTTGGAGATTAAATGGGCATCCTGCCAGTTTTTCATATTTGCTGGCAGCAAAGGGGCCAGCTAACTTCCTGGAGGGGAGGGGCTTACTGAAAGGTTACATTTGCACAATGTGCCTATGGAAAAACACAGCACGGGGAAGAACAGGGTTGCCAGGTGCACAGCTTTCTGGCAAAATTGGGATACTTTTAAAATGCTGCCACAGGGGTTGATTTTTTTTTCTGTTCGTGTGTTTGGGGTTGAGTATATTGCATATAATAGGTTAATTGTATCTATATTGAAACATATAAATATGCATAATAAGGGAATAATCAATTTATACACAAATATACTAAGCTGACTCTAAAATCAGCACCAGCTTGGAAACAGCAAATAGACCCCTTAACTGTGACCTTCTTTACTGGGATATATATATATATATATATATATATATATATATATATATAAACTTGGTAGATTTTTTTTATTCCACTCTCTTTCACTTATCACTACAAGACACACCATCATGTATATCCCATCAAAGGTTACGGTTAGCGCGGTCGCCTCACGGCAAGAAGGTTCTGGGTTCGAACCCAGCGGCCGGTGAGGGCCTTTCTGTGTGGAGTTTGTATGTTCTCCCTGTGTCTGTGTGGCTTTCACCCACAGTTCAAAGACATGCGGTTAGGTTAATATGGGACAGCCTTGGGCTGAGGTGCCCTTGAGCGAGGCACCTAACTCCCAACTGCTCCCCGGGTGCTGTTAGCATGGCTGCCCACTGCTCTGGGTATGTGTGTGTTCACTGCTTCAGATGGGTTAAATGCAGAGAGGACAGTTCACAAGTATGTGATGAATAAAGTTGTGCTTTCTTTCTTTACAGAATGCAGCTGTTCACTGCCCTTTCTTCTTCCACAGGTAGAAGTTCCTTGTCCCATCTGCGTCTTTCTGACAAGAACTTGATGGACATGTCCCTAGTAGCATGCACTGGTGACTATGAAAAGTGGTCTCGCATACATGCATCGTCTAATTTTGATCACATTATTAGCTATGTATGTTTCTGTATATGTGTATGATGTATAATATATCGTCCTCTGGTTGATGTCTTCTCAGAGCTGTTCTTTGCTTATGACAATATATCATAATATGAGACTTTGTTCGGTCCTTTGTCAAATATCGATACAAACTGAGTTTTTTAATATTGCTTTGTTTAAAATGTAGGCTTTTGTATGACATTGCTCTGCCAAATCATTAGACAATGATAGTTACAATGTTGGAAGCAGCATATTTTGAGTTTTGTTATTTAGTTGGTGCTAGGTTACTTTTGTCCTGCAAATCTGGCAACCCTACAAGAGAGTCAAAGCAAGAGCAAGGGAGAGAGCAGGAAGGGAGGAGGGATGGGGGAACAGATAGGGTGAGAGAAAGGGAGGGGGATATTTGAGGCTTGCGAGAGAGAGAGGCAGCTCAGGCTAAACCAAACGACTCCGCCGTTCTGCTGTGCTCGGGTAATGGAAAAAGCCCTCCAGGGGAATATTCAGCATGCAAGAGTATCGAGTTGCTCTCCATCATTACAATGCTGCCTGACCCCCCTCCCCTTCTCTCCTCTCCCATCTCTTTCTCTCTACCTCTTTTCCTCTCCTTCTCCTGCAACGGCCAAAGCCTCCCACCCCCCACCCTTAGTTTTCCCCCACCTTTTCGTGTCTGTGAGAAATGAAAAGGCTTTCTGGGAGGCAAGCTATAGGCCACGAGAGGGTGTTTGTATCAGGCCTGTTTGAAAGGTTCACATACTGTAGGGGTGTGTGTGTATATATATATATATATATATATATATATATATATATATATATATATAAACTGCAAGGGCTGCCTGGCAAGTTTTTGGGAACAGCAGAAGGTAATAGTTTTGGTGTGCACATGAGTTTTGAAGGCATGAAGGCTCGTAATACAAACACCTGACCTATTGAATAAGCTACGTCAGAGCAGAGACAGAGAGAAAGAAATAACAAAAGAGCATATGTCTTTGATTGAGAAGACATCAGGGAAAAGTTTTGGCGGTCACACATATCAAGGCCTGGGTGTAGAAAGTCACGTTCATCTGACTACTATTTGCATCTTTCTCCACAGACCATGTAATGTTAAATATCACGTTTCAAAATCTGAAAATGCTATGCTGTGCCTTTGTTTTTAAAATGAAATGTATTTTATGTTCAGTACTGCCCCTGAGTACCATTACTTCCTGTTGGTACTAATCTTGAGCAATCATCAGGAACCATACAAAGAGAAGTAAGCATAGGAAGTATAGAGGGTATGCACTGACATCACTTTCCCACCAGAACATGTTCTGCTCAGTCAGACTGAGTGACAAAATATACTGCACATGGCTGCCTTTAGAAGGGGAGCCTTTATTTGTCACACATACACACAGTGAAATTCCTCCTCTGCATTTAACCCCTCTGAAGTAGTGAACACACACACAAGCAAGGAGCACACACACATGGGCGGCAAGGTGGTGTAGTGGTCGCCTCAAAGCAAGAAGGTTCTGGGTTTGAACCCAGCGGCTGGTGAGGACCTTTCTGTGTGGAGTTTGCATGTTCTCCCTGTGTCTGCGTGGGTTTCCTCCAGGTGCTCTGGTTTTCCCCACAATCCAAAGACATGCAGTTAGATTGACGTGGGGCGGCCTTGGGCTGAGGTGCCCTTGAGCAAGGTACCTAACCCCTGACTGCTCCCCGGGTGCTCTGGTGTGGCTGCCCACTGCTCTGTGTGTGTTCACTGCTTCAGATGGGTTAAATGCAGAGGATGAATTTCACTGTGCATGTGATGAATAATAAAGGTTTCTTCTTTACATACCCAGGGAGCAGTTAGGGGTTAAATGCCTTGCTCAGGACACTTTTGCTCAACCTCAGGCCATGTCCACCCCATATTAACTTAATCACATGTCTTTGAACTGTGGAGGAAACCCACACAGACAACATGCAAACTCGACACAGAAAGGCCCCCACCAGCCACTGGGTTCAAACCCAGAACCTTCTTGCTGTAAGGCAACAGTGCTAACCACTACACCACCAGGATACTGCAAAACCAGCAGTAAAACAAATTATCATTTACTTAAATTAAAGACAATTGGACATAACAGTGATCATTACAATCTTCCAAAGAACCAATGGTACATTGACACTGATATATGGCCAGGAATAGACCCCTTCGCAGTAAACGTCATTCATACGTAAGCGGAAATTGCGCGCACAGCCTGGACCCAAAAAAGACTCAGAAATGCCTAGTTGTTGTGTTGTCGGGTGTCAGAATCGTAGCAGTGATGGGGTTAAAATGTTCAGAATTCCAGCAGGATCTCACCCATTCCAAAAAAATCGCCGATGTCTATGACTATAAGCCATCAAACGTGTAGACTGGGATGAAAGCACGATCAAAAATGCGCGGGTTTGCAGCGCCCACTTCATCACAGGTAAGATCAGGCTATTTATTAAATCTTTCTTTTTTTATTCTTTCTAGTCTCCGTTTATTGATGTAGCAAAATACTTTGGTAACGTTTGTCTGATAGCTGGGTCATAGTTACACAATGTAATGAACATTGTTAGCATGTTAACTTAGCTTTGCATGCAATTTTGTTTGTAGGAGAGGTCTCGCTTGACTCAAGCAGTCCAGATTTTGTGCCATCATTATTTGTGTATGCCGAAAATCACAATTTTAAAGCAAGGATGGAAAGGTAAAATTGTGTGCCCTCACTCTAAATGCCAACTTACGTTGACTGCTCTAACCTAGCTCCCGCCCCGTTCAGTTTCATTTCTGCTCTCTGCCTCTCGCTTTTTACGCAGCTCTGATTTCTCTTAGCTGCACTCTTTACACTATCATTCCTTTCATGCCATTACCTCCTGCAAATTGCTGTTTAGTGTTGGTATTTGCTGTTGTAGCTAAAGCCACATTGCCATCACACCACTGGCATAATTTGATTAAAACAAAATGAATATGAATGTCCCATTGTTAATCAAGTTGTACATGCCCGCACATAACATAATCATATGCGTCTAAAGACTTGTAGGCACGAAGTTTTTCGTGGGTGTACACTGAAGTCTTGTCAATAAGGTACGAGTATATATCTGGCCATTGTATACCAGGGAACTTACTAACATCGTCCGTCCACTCTTTAATTAAATACGGATCCAGTAGGCGATGTCCACTTGTTAGAGTTAACTTATTTATGTAGCATTCTCGATCTTGTAACGACAATTGTTTGGCATAATCTGACAGCTCATAATGCCGGTCTATGGGCAGCGCCATTGTTTCTGGGTCCAGGCTGCGCGCGCATCCTGGCAACGGTCGGTTTGTTTACAAACATGCGAAGGGGTCTATTGGGTTTCTTGACATTTATATACCTGATTTTGATGCTGGGGAAATACAAAAGGCAAAGCTTGAAGTCATATAAGTTACTGACTGCTGCTTGTGTACTGTTACCTGGTATGATTCTAACTCACATTTAAAGGAGCAATTTGTGATGCATTTCATTGAAAAACTTTTTTTTTTGCTAGAAGATAAAACACAATGAATGAGTCAGCCTATTCCCAGTTTGCGAAAGCTTTATAGTGCTGTTCTAAGCAAAGGTGGGGTGGCATGGTGGTGTAATGGTTAGCACTGTCACCTCACAGCGATAAGGTTCCGGATTCGAGGCCGATGGGTGCGTTTCTGTGTGGAGTTTGCATGTTCTCTCTGTGTGGGTTTCCTCTGGGTGATCCAGCTTTCCCCACTGTCCAAAGACACGTGGTTAGGTTAACTGGCTACTCTAAATTGCCCATGGTTGGGTGGGAACTGCTCTATATCCTTGACATCCACCCTGGGTAGCTCTCTTGAGCTAGCTAACAAATCTAGAAGAAGAAAGAAGAAACCTTTATTTGTCACATGCACACTTCAAGCACAGTGAGATTCATCCTCTGCATTTAACCCATCTGAAGCAGTGAACACACGTGCACACACACCCAGAGCAGTGGGCAGCCATACTACAGTGCTCAGGGAGCAGTTAGGTACCTTGCTCAAGGGCACTTCAGCCCAAGGCCGCCCCATGTTAACCTAATTGCATGTCTTTGAACTGTGGGGGAAACTGGAGCACCCGGAGGAAACCCACACAAACACAGGGAGAACATGCAAACTCCACACAGAAAGGCCCCCGCCAGCCACTGGGCTCAAACTCAGAACCTTCTTGCTGTGAAGCGGCGGTGCTAACCACTACATCACTGTGCCACCCATCTGCAGTAAATGGTCAACTACGTCTGACATACAAGAAGAAGACGAAGGTTTTACAATGTTTTCTGTGTCAAATCTTCTTGTTGTCATCTATTGTATATGGAATATATCTGTTTAGAATGATGGGTTTAATAGGGGCTGTTTTCCCACACTGTTTTCATGTCTAAGACTGGAAAGTGAAACAGTAGCACATCTAGACCGACTTGATGGTTATGAAAAACTTTTGATATAGTCAAAACTGTAGCAGAAAAGTTTCAGAAAACCATATTTTGCAGATTATTGCTTTTATTTGTATAAAACTTGAGGCAAAAATTACCCCAAAATCTTACATATTTGACACAACATGGTAACTGCAAATCCACATTTCGGTCCCTGGATTCCAGTTGTTTCTGTGAATTACAACAATCCATTTGCTTCATGTTTCTTTAGCTTTCGGCAGTCTGTAAAAAGTTAGTTTCAAATTCTTGTTGAATCTATTTGTCCAGTCAATCACGCAACAGCTCTTTTCCATTGTAGATGTGTTTTTTGTTTGTTTGTTTGTTTGTTTGTTTGTTTGTTTGTTTGTTTGTTTGTTTGAGCTGAATGCTAAAGTTGCCACTCTGTCTTTCTGCTATGCAGTGGGTGTAACTGCAGTGACTTCCGAATGTGGTGACATCATCTGCATACCCTCTATTACAGGGCTGGCAAGGCAACTCTGCTATAACGAACTCCTTGGGGGACGTCCAAACTGTTTCTTAACCCAAAAAGTTTGTAATACTTAAATGGACCCACTTGTTACACCAAACACTCACATTATATACGAAATTTTAGGCACATTCTCCTTATCATGAATTTCTCCTTCAGAGTCACTATCACAGTTCATTGACTGAGTTAAAGGATCACAAACAGAGGCAATGATTTCTTCATCTGTGATGGAAATGACAGAGGTTACCGGTGTATCATTGTTAATGTTCCCCGAGTGACTCACTGTTTTCTAAATCTTCACCATTCTGTTCATTCATGTGTTGCAAATCACCAATGATATCATTTATATCACACTACGGGGCTGGGCGGGGATGGTTAAAAATGCTGCTTTAACTTGGTATTAAGTTTAGTGGTATCAGCAGTCATTTCATCCTTCCGTTGGTCCTTTGATCACCATTCTCGATAATTGTTAGTGATCGACACCTAAGCTGGGCTAGTTAAGCTTTTGTTTTTGGCGTAATCATGAATTGTTCACTTGACTGTGACTTGATTACATATTGCTTGTCTCTGGTGGGAAAAGGAGCGCATGGCTTAGTGTGTCATGTAAGCAGGTGAATAATGGATGTAATTGCAGGAAGAGTGTTTATTTACAAACAGACAGGCAAATGCTTCCGAAATGTAAGACAAAGGCAGGGTCGTGAAAAGGGCAATGGTCAAGTGAGGCACAAACAGAATGTCGGAGGGAAATTTGAAAGGCGCTCCAAATACACAAAACAAAGTCAAAACCAGAAACGCAATACACAGATACAAGCCTTGGTAACGTAAGACACAAGGTACAGCACGTATACTTCACCAAGTCTGTGTTTAGAGAGTCCTTACAAGTGTTCACTGTGATTGTGGTCTAATCTGGAATAAGTGCATAGTAATTAGTCCATAGTAATTAGCACTGCGTGCTCCTAGCGTGCTCGTGGATGTGACACAGGATTTTTTTTAAGACTCCGATTCATTGTTATTAAAGGCAGGGGACATGAACTTAGTTCGTTATATGCACAAGTTCATAGTAAAAGAGTTCAGTGTATTTTAGTTTTGATCTGCCCCCTAGTCAACAATCCTCCAAATCTACATAATGGACAGAGATATGTACAACCCCGATTCCAAAAAAGTTGGGACAAAGTACAAATTGTAAATAAAAACATAATGCAATGATGTGGAAATTTCAAAATTCCATATTTTATTCAGAATAGAACATAGATGACATATCAAATGTTTAAACTGAGAAAATGTATCATTTAAAGAGAAAAATTAGGTGATTTTAAATTTCATGACAACAACACATCTCAAAAAAGTTGGGACAAGGCCATGTTTACCACTGTGAGACATCCCCTTTTCTCTTTACAACAGTCTGTAAACGTCTGGGGACTGAGGAGACAAGTTGCTCAAGTTTAGGGATAGGAATGTTAACCCATTCTTGTCTAATGTAGGATTCTAGTTGCTCAACTGTCTTTGGTCTTTTTTGTCGTATCTTCCGTTTTATGATGCGCCAAATGTTTTCTATGGGTGAAAGATCTGGACTGCAGGCTGGCCAGTTCAGTACCCGGACCCTTCTTCTATGCAGCCATGATGCTGTAATCGATGCAGTATGTGGTTTGGCATTGTCATGTTGGAAAATGCAAGGTCTTCCCTGAAAGAGACGTCGTCTGGATGGGAGCATATGTTGCTCTAGAACCTGGATATAGCTTTCAGCATTGATGGTGTCTTTCCAGATGTGTAAGCTGCCCATGCCACACGCACTAATGCAACCCCATACCATCAGAGATGCAGGCTTCTGAACTGAGCGCTGATAACAACTTGGGTCGTCCTTCTCCTCTTTAGTCCGAATGACACGGTGTCCCTGATTTCCATAAAGAACTTCAAATTTTGATTCATCTGACCACAGAACAGTTTTCCACTTTGCCACAGTCCATTTTAAATGAGCCTTGGCCCAGAGAAGACGTCTGCGCTTCTGGATCATGTTTAGATACGGCTTCTTCTTTGAACTATAGAGTTTTAGCTGGCAACAGCGGATGGCACGGTGAATTGTGTTCACAGATAATGTTCTCTGGAAATATTCCTGAGCCCATTTTGTGATTTCCAATACAGAAGCATGCCTGTACGTGATGTAGTGCCGTCTAAGGGCCCGAAGATCACGGGCACCCAGTATGGTTTTCCGGCCTTGACCCTTACGCACAGAAATTCTTCCAGATTCTCTGAATCTTTTGATGATATTATGCACTGTAGATGATGATATGTTCAAACTCTTTGCAATTTTACACTGTCAAACTCCTTTCTGATATTGCTCCACTATTTGTCGGCGCAGAATTAGGGGGATTGGTGATCCTCTTCCCATCTTTACTTCTGAGAGCCGCTGCCACTCCAAGATGCTCTTTTTATACCCAGTCATGTTAATGACCTATTGCCAGTTGACCTGATGAGTTGTAATTTGGTCCTCCAGCTGTTCCTTTTTTGTACCTTTAACTTTTCCAGCCTCTTATTGCCCCTGTCCCAACTTTTTTGAGATGTGTTGCTGTCATGAAATTTCAAATGAGCCAATATTTGGCATGAAATTTCAAAATGTCTCACTTTCGACATTTGATATGTTGTCTATGTTCTACTGTGAATACAATATCAGTTTTTGAGATTTGTAAATTATTGCATTCTGTTTTTATTTACAATTTGTACTTTGTCCCAACTTTTTTGGAATCGGGGTTGTATTTGAACAATGCCACTTGCACAGACGCCATGTCCACAAGTGTTTGTCTAGTATAACCCTGGACTAACATGATCTTCCTCTGAGACATGGAAAACTAGCCACCCTTTTTTTTTTCAAAGTGCTAATGCATATTCCAAATGTTAATGCAATATCACTGGACAGCTGAAGAAAGTACAGCCCTGTTTTGTATACAGGAGCAAAGAGATGAGGAAGTTCTCATGGATCCATGGCCACAGACAATACTGAAAATAGAGCAAAACCTGGCTTAGACAGTTATGCGAGGCCCACAGTTTACAATTTTTTTTTTAATTAAAAGGTCTTGTATTACAATGAGATAGAGAATATATTCACAGTAGCAAAAATATATTTAAATATAAAATCAAAAATCAAAACACAGTCAAACTATTCACTGATGTTGGGCTGTACTAATCCAGTCTGTGAAGTTTATACTAAGCTTTGTCTGAAAATACAAAGAAGATATTACTAAAAAAGAACATTTTGAGGGTTAGGGTTGTTGCTGATGATCAGTACTAGTTGCCATGGAACACTGAATAATCTCTTGTTAATCCATTCCCATGTTACAGATTATCTCCCAAAATGCCTGCCAACTTTATCAAAACCTGAAGCTGTCTTTCTTTAGTTTCTTGCTGAATGTGTGTCTTTACAATCCAGTCATCATCAACATCTCTCTTATTGACATGGTTTGAGTTTCTCTACTATCTTCTTCCTGGATAAATATAAACACATGCCAACCAATTTAATAATATCATCATAAAAATGTTCACAAAACACATTTTGTAGGTATTGTATTAAATAAGCTAAGCAAATTCAATGACTTGCTGCAACCACTGAGTTGATATTGAATGCCTTGATAAACTCTATGTCCCAGGTATGTGTGTCTCATGATTTTTTTTATGGTAGAAAAGCAATGAACAGCCATTACTGACCCCCTACACCTTAATATTTTTATTTTCAGCACATTTTTATTTTTCTTGCTAATAAAAACCACAAAAGAAAGGAGAAATGATTGTCTGCCACATCCTTTTCATGTCTGAGTCTTACCACTTCAGCCACCCACCAAGAGAACAACATAGTTTAGCACAGCTCAACACACATAATCAAAAACTCTCTCTCTCTCTCTCTCTCTCTCTCTCTCTCTCTCTCTCTCTCTCTCAGTCTGTCTTTTCTTGTGAGACTTTGGACTTATTTGAATCAATTATACACACAAGCTGTGAAGACCCAGTGCAGTGAGGAGCCATAAAGTGGTCAGTAAAGTGCTAAACAAAGTTTGGAGACACCAAAGCAAGTAACAGTCAGTGTAATTCAGAAGCAATGATAAGAGTAACCAATTCAATAATAATAATAATAATAATAACATTTAGAAAAAAAACAAGAGAAGCAGTACTGATTCACAGTTCACAACTAGCATACCCTATAACAAGGCACTAACAGGCTACTCTGAAGTCCAAAATGCCCCAAACATGTCTAAGCATACCACCATCCATCAGCCATGTGACAGGTTTTATTCCAGTGGAGGGACACAGGCTGTGTGCAACCTCATTTTAATCTCATTGCACTTCCTCTCTCCCTTCCTCTCTCCCTCTCTCCATCCCACTCTCTCCCTCCCTCCTTCCACTCAATGTACGTGTCTGTTTCCCATACCAGACAGTGTCTAGACCGAAGCAATTATAGACACGGCTTGAGCGTCTTACTGCTGCCCGACGATTGAGGGCTCCAGCTTCAGTGCCGTTCTGGTAATACACAGTAGGGGATGGAGTGGGGGTGTGGGAGCAAAGAGGGGTCACTGCAAAATGTTATCATCACCCAGGCCTCATTTCTCTTACCTATGTACCTTTAATAACAAGATCAACTTTTGCTGTTGTGTCTCAGACTCCACCTCTTCCATTTTTGGTAAATGGGACCATACTGATAAACCAAAAGAGCTAAGCAGAGGCCTGAGACAAACAGTTTCAGTCTTACAGTAGAACAATTCAGCTTTGTATGGTTGAAACAGAAAGCAAAATGACTGGAAAGATCTTGCTTTTCTCAGGTTTGTCTTGAATGATGAAAGCAGGAATGGAAAATACACATTATGTTTTGTCAAGCAAAATGAGAGACGGATGCTCAAAACACCTCTGAAAATATGCTTAGAAAAACAGACAGATACATCAGAAAGAGAAGCAGATGGGTGGTTTTTTTCTTTTCAGAACAATAAACAACAGATGTTTGTGTGTTGCCCATTATAAACTATCTGTCAAGTTTTAGAGGTTTTTTGATATATATTAGTTATGTAATAATGAATCTAGATGACCATACCACATTGATAATGTACTTTGATAATTCATGTATTCCAAATATCATTTGGATAACTTCTTGGACATGTGCACACAAATAGGCCATGAAAGATGCAAGACTTTCTGAAAAGTTACAAAATAACTGTATAATGATAGTATTTGCAAGAAAGAAAGAAAGAAAACACAACTTTATTCATCACACACTTGTGAAATTCCTCTCTGCATTTAACCCATCTGAAGCAGTGAACACACACATGCACACACATGCGAGCAATGAGCACACACACATACCCAGAGCAGTGGGCAGCCATGCTAACAGCACCCGGGGAGCAGTTCAGAGTTAGGTGCCTCGCTCAAGGGCACCTCAGCCCAAGGCCGTCCCATATTAACCTAACCGCATGCCTTTGGACTGTGGGGGAAACCGGAGCACCCGGAGGAAACCCATGCAGACATGGGGAGAACATGCAAACTCCACACAGAAAGGCCCCCGCCGGCCGCTGGGCTCAAACGCAGAACCTTTTTGCTGTGAGGTGACCGTGCTAACCACTTTGTCATATTGTCATTGTCATACTGGCCTCTTTCTTCTTGCCAACATTCTACCAGGTTGGGTCTCATTTCAAATGGAAAGGATCCTGGTGCTATACCAGTGCTCACAGAATCATAGTTGCACACATAATAAGCATTCCGTTTCACACCTCTGAAATACCAGAGGCTGTGACTATTATTTGAATAACATATGCCATAATGTCATGAGGAACCAGCACTGATGGAAAAAGTGTTTGGAAATGACTGCCACACTCATGCCACTGGGACTTTGGAGCACCTGCAGAAAGGGCATTGTGATGCCCTGGTAGCAGCACACCTATAAGTAATGCCCATGAGACACGGGAGAGTGGCAAGACACACTAGGACCTACACATCTTGTGGGTTTATAGGCCATGGCGATGACATCCATCACCCAGTAGGCCAGTCTCTGACTTTCCTCCCCCTCATTTTTTGTTCATGGGAAACAGTTGATCTGATGATAAAATATCTGCCATCCACTCCCCATGGTACTATAGGGTGTGTGCTGAGAGTAACATGAAACACTCTGCAGGGTCACCCTCATGGAACTCTGCAAGGTCAATTTAATGGGGAATAAAATGGGTGACATGACCTTGGGCATAAATCCTTGGTTTAACCACAATGTCATTCCGGAATCATCTAACCATCACTGCATACAAGGTGAGCTTTTGGCTAAGCCATGTTGGTCCTGTCCTCATTTTCTGAGATGATTGCTAAAAAGAAGGTAACGTTTAGTGAAACCCATTTTGATATTCTGCATTGGCTCATAAGGATAGGCATTAAGGGACTCTAAAACAATGGGGAGTGGACAAAGGTGAAAGAAAAGCTGTATTAAGTTTATGAGCTCCCATGGAGACCAGAGAACATACAAGGGATGTGTACTTGGGGCTTTTGTATCCTTTGTTTTCTGTACTGAACATGCACTTCATGCAGAATGAGCCAGACTAGATGCAGGTAACCTGACCAAGGGTACCAGATCTCTCAGTCCATTTGGGACAATAGATCCATTTGTGGAAGAACCTGCCAAGGTATTCCAACCACTAATGAGAGCAGCACTGCAATCCAAGGTAGAATGGGCAGAATCAGCAGTAGTGGCAGAAGTGTGTGCAGACAGTGAGGCATCCTGTTACGGTGGACCGTCTGGCTCCATCAGATGACTTGTCATCAATGACGAGGTCTACCTGTGCCTTGCCAAACATTTCCCAGATCTGGGACTCCACTTCTGGGTACGAATGCATTGTTGTCTGAATGGACTAGCATGTGACACTGTCTTAGAAACAAAACACTCTGAACATGCTAGCAGTATATAGCCACAGTGCTGCTAGTCTAGGCTTTTGGATGGCAGCAATTGTGGAATCTGGGGAATGAACTGCTGACAAAATGATAAAAAAGACTGGCAGAGAGGGTGAAGGATTAACATTAACCTCCATTCCCAGTTGAATGGAGTTGTATTAACAATCCAGTTAACATGGTAGGCTATCTATGAGCAGTACCCCAACATGTTACCAGGGCTTAGCAACTGCTAGTCACGTAGATGGCAGGGTGTGGGGAGATAAGGGGTGTGTGCAGAGGAAAACCCACTCAATGCCCTGTGCTGTGCATTAGTAGGCACAACAGTGAAACACAAGTGGTACAATGAAGGAAAACCACTCCCCTGTATTAGCCATGCTTAGCCACAGGCCTACTAGTCAGAGAAGTGACTAGGAGTAACCCAACTCTGGCCTCTGTATGCATGTTAGTGGAGTCCAGCTAATGTTACCAGGCCAGTGGTGAAGAGTATGGCAGGGAAGGAAATATCAATATTGCTAATGGCACATATTCAAAGGGCCAAAGGTCACGAGATGGCAGGTGATGTGAATGCTCAAGCAAGAATCAACCTGGCAAGAGGAGTGAGTACCTTATTAGGCATCAAGAACTATAGATCCATACCAGAGGGGAACCGTCAGGGCCTTCTAGGCCTTCAGAGAAGGCCCAAACATATCAGCATTTCAAATGTTATATTCAATTTCTTTCATTATTTAATTTCTTTCATTCTTTCATAATTTCATTATTATTATTCTTTTCTAATTCTAATTTGGCCTCATTTTCTATCAAATTTGCTTCAGAAATGAAAGGGTTATTGTCCTGAAAACATTAAAATAGAGTTATCCAGTGAGATTTTTTTGCTTGTTGTCTCTAGGCTGAGAAGAGTTTAGAGCTGGCTCACTCATTGGTTAGGACTTCATTGCCAGGACAGAAGGCCATGGCAGTGTATGTTTATATAGGAAGTGACAGATGAATTAACCAATCAGATTTTGATTTATAGTGGGAAGGACCAAAAATTTATTGCCCTTGGCCTTCTTGAAGGCCACTGTGAGTCAGCACTGTCAGTGCTGCAGTGACGTAACCTTCCAGCCAGTGTAGCATTCATCAGTAGTGTTAGTGAATGCTAATAAAGCGGTCAAGCCAGAGCAAGTAGCACAGGCTAATGATCAAGAAAACTAAGATTTCTGTCTCCAGACTCTTCTTCCATGCACGCTCACCACAGTATTTTTCACTCATACTTAAACATTCATTTCCCTATGTAATTTACTGAGTTACTTTTAAAATCAACCTTGACAACTACACACAACGGGGCTACCTGACAGCCTGCCGCTAATCCCTTGCAAAATCCTTTGCCCTGTTGCTTTTTTGGTGTCTGGCTAAGTTTTGGCTAAGCTGAAATCCCAGCTCTAATAGTAATGGTTTTCCACTGATCCATACTCTAGCATCAAGAACCATAGCTATCTCATGGACAGTGATATTCACTGCCCCCTCAAGAGTGAAATAGAACCATGATTTGGTAAAATTATTTTCAAACATTTGAGTTTCATAATCTCCAGTGTCCGCTGGTGATTCACTCATGAATGACTGCATTTAGTGATCATTGACAAGGCTCATGAGTGAAACTCTGTTGAAAAGTGTTAGGAACAAGAATGATAAGAAGCCAACAGACAAATAAAATAAAATAAAATAAATGTCAACACATCAGTCTGAGTCAGGCCAATTCACACCATTTTTCTCATCAGTATCAAGCAAGTCTGTGAAGATTCTCAGTCATCCAGGTCACAGTCAGTATCAAGCAAGTCTCACAAACAGATATGCTTCTTCCTAGCACTGGAATCCACACTCGTTTAAAATGTAGTTATAATATTTGACCTATAACCTACATTGCATCTTCATTGGTAACCTGTTAGAAGAAATAAATAAAGGAAGCCAAAGACTGTGATCCCATAGGCTGGTTAACTTGGCCTTCATAATGATGTTAGCACTCTGTATACAGTGGCAAATCCAGAGTCTACATCTAGATAGATGGCCCAAGAGTGCCACCTAATTAGGCATGGGGCCATCTCTGAATATGAAAATTTGTCTTTCACATTAATAATATGACACCTTGCTTAAATTTCTTAACACACTGCCTTCTTCCAACTCTGTAACATTGTCTGCACATGATTCCATTCTGTTTAAATTTGAACGGTCAGCCACAAACACATTTGTATTATAATTGACTGGAAAATGAATTAAATACAGTATTGCCTAGTTCTAACATCCACAATAATGGCTCTTCTTTGGTTGGACTTAATACAATATTGTTCTTACTATGTAGTAATGATGCTCTCAAGACACAAAGAAGTCGGAATGGACAGAATTCATAAAGAACTGACTGTATGTGTGTGGGCCCAACTTGGTCTGTAGGCTACATATAATAGTGTATTAAATATGTTGGTTACAAAAAAAAGTGTAAATCAAGTCCATATGAACTTCCTGTAATTGTCTAATTATATATATAGTAGAGCTTGTAGGATTTGATGGTACAATCCCTTGAATAATCAGCACTGCTTCTTGCCTGTTGTCTTGAGTGGAAGAGCAGTAAAACTTCATTGGGGTCATCAGGTGGGCACCCTCCATCCTTATATATACACACACACGAGGGTAAGTCAAAAAATTCTAAGACAAATGAAAAAAATATTTATTTAAGAAAATAACAAGGCTATTTCTCTACATATCCTCCATTTAAGTCTAAACACTTCTGTAAGCGATGTTTCTATCAGAGAATTCCTTCTTTGTAGTATATAGAGACAAATAAATCTCTATATGTCACTCGTGAGGATATTGATGAAATGTTTTGATAAATTTGTGTACTTTTTGTTTGTGAATGTGTCGATATAATAAAAAGTATATCACACATTAGCTTGAAGGTATGAAGTTTATCTTCTCGCGTTGAAAAACTTGCATTTTTCATATAAAATATGCAGATCTGAGTAACATTATAATAATATTGGCTGACTTTGAGTGGTCTATCATATATATTCCATTCAGCTAGCATGATATTGAACGAGTCGAAGATGAGTTCAATATCATGGTAACTGAATAGAATATATCTGAAAGACCACACACAAAAAAAGCCAGCCAATATTATTATTATTATACATTTACACTCTCTTCATATCAGCATTCTTGAAGGCCAATGCGAGCTTACCCATGACTCGGTGCTGTTAGAGTGGCAGTCCCATTACCTTCCAGTTGGTATAGCATTGAGCAGGAATGTTAGCGAAGGCCAACGCTAGCTTAGCCACAACTTGGTGCTGTTAGTGCAGCAGTCAAGTTACCTTCCATCTGGTGTAGTGTTAGCGAAGGCCAGTGCTAGTGCAGTCAAGCCGAATATTATTATTATTATTATTATTATTATTATCTCTGTGTAATTTACTTAGTTTTAAAATCAACATCAACATCTACCTAGCAGCCAAAATTCTCTCAAAATCTTCCATTTTTAACGAAGCAAACCTGGCAGCCATGTTTGTTTACAAATTGTCACAGTCACTCACTAACATGGAAGTTTTACATCTCCAAAGTATGACGTTGTGTTGTCTTGACAATGTGCAATATTGTAACAATATTGCACACTCATTCTCCATTGGGGAGAGTGGCGTAACACACAGAGGATAAGCTATATGATAACAATATTGCATGCTATCAGTAAACCCACTAGAAGGGAATAGAAGGCATGTTTTTATTCCATGGAAAAAGTGACCTGTATGTATAATAATTCCTGATTTTTCACTCCAATGACGTCACTCCCAGTGTTTTTCCGCTGAATAGATGCACGTTGTCAAAATGACAAACTGGTTCAAAATTAAAATCCTTTTGGTTAACTTGCATATTTTGGGGGGGATGTGTTCATATAATATAAAACATATAATTTACACGGTTGTGTGAAGATACAAAGTTTATATTCTCATGTTTACAAAGTTCTGTCGCATGTCCCAGACCCGGTGAAATGTAACTGAATTGTCTTGGCCAGCCCTAAGGGTCCCATCTGCATCCCATCATTGCTGAGGAGTGTGCTCCCATCACCCAATCAAGCATCCAGCCAGAGCAGGTCATGATATTTTTTAACCATATTCACATGCTATTGTTGTGTATTATGCCTGATGTCAAGACTTTCGTCTCTGCGAGCCTACCACACAGACTTAAAACTTGTGTCATTTTTAGGGCATACCTAACAACCTGTGTTTTCTCTCCCCCCCCCAATCTGTCCCTCTGAGTTACATGTTGGTCCTGAGATTGAGATGCTGACCTCTTCTGCCCCTCAGACCTGCTTTATCCATCCTGGTGCCCTGTGTCTGGTTGGAGTTTTATCGCATCGCTCCTGTGGAGGATGGCCCCATGAGGACAGTTGAAAGTTACACCTGGAGGATGCTCTGGACTCTTACAGTAATGCTTTTATGGCTGAGGACTACAGTTGACTTGCTAACTTTAGGACTGCAGTTGTCATGAACAGTTTTGCACTCAAGTTTCCATCAATGAAGAGTTACAACATCAACGAAACTGTCTTCATGTTAAAACTGTTAATATTATGGTCATGCTGTCTGTTGTTGCCCAAATGAGGACGGGTTCCCTTTTGAGTCTGGTTCCTCTCGAGGTTTCTTCCTCATGTCGTCTGAGGGAGTTTTTCCTTGCCACCGTCGCCACAGGCTTGCTCATTGGGGATAGATTAGGGACAAAATTAGCTCATGTTTTAAGTCATTCAAATTCTGTAAAGCTGCTTTGCGACAATGTTTATTGTTAAAAGCGCTATACAAATAAACTTGACTTGACTTGACTCATGTTGAAAATATTTTCACTCGTTTGCTTTGCTCACTTGTGAATATGTTCACCACTCGAAGATAAACTTCATATCTTTGCACAACTGTGTAATATCCACTATTAAATATGTACTATGTTGTCCATCTATGTACTGTACACCAACTGTGCCAAGCTGAATTCCTAGTACATTTACTTGGCCAATAAAATTATTTTGATTCTGATGTAAATGATTTTGCTAAAAAGCAGCTAAATAAAATCCATCCATCCATCCATCCATTATCTGTAGCCGCTTATCCTGTACAAGGTCGCTGGCAAGCTGGAGCCTATCCCAGCTGACTATGGGCGAGAGGCAAGGTACACCCTGGACAAGTCACCAGATCATCGCAGGGCTGACACATAGACACAAACAACCATTCACACTCACATTCACACCTATGGTCAATTTAGAACCACAAATTAGCCTAACCTGCATGTCTTTGGACTGCGGGGGAAACCGGAGCACCTGTAGAAAACCCAGGCAGACATGGGGAGAACATGCAAACTCCACACAGAAAGGCCCTTGTCGGCTGCTGGGCTCGAACCCAGGACCTTCTTGCTGTGAGGCGACAGTGCTAACCACTACACCACCGTGCCACTGCTTAATAAAATGTTACTACTTCATTCAAATTTGATGTATAATGAATATACTGTAGATAAAAACATTTATAAAGATTACTTTAAAAATTAAGTTTATGATCAGATCTTCCAGAAAAGCTATAGACCCCTTTCACTGACGTCACCCGAAACCGGAAGTAAACAGACCCTGCGCCATTTTGGAAGACCAACAAACTCGTGATAAGGGGATAATAACAGCAGCGGTATGTGAACCCACGAGAATAAAGTGGAGTGGCAAACAACTTAAACAAACAAATCTGAGCTGTTTTATTTATGATTTATTGGTCCAACAGTAGACTTGAAAGAAACCTGTGTGAGACTTGGCAAAAAACTGTGGATATAATGGATACGTCTGTGCATGATCTGCAGACACTTTGAGGTAAGCAAACGCAAGAAATTCAGATTTAAAACATGCTAAAGTGGCCCCAAGTTGATAACTGTATGAGGAGCAAGCCTCCCAGACTTCTACAATTTAATAATAATAATAATTTAGGATGGTTTGGGGCTTGCTCGCTGCTGCCAGGTTGGTTGTTGAGTAGCCTGACTGTTTTTTTTCCCTTGCGTGTGGTATCATTGTTGACGCGAGGTTGTTTTTTGAACATGCCAATGCGAACACGATTTCCCCTGATGAGTTATGACTTCAGACGCGATGCGTGTGTGCAGGTGTGGAGTCCGCGTGATATGTGCGTAAGATAGGCTTCTCATGTGTTTGGAGATCCGCGCTCCGAGACAAGCGCAAGCACACACACCCCCAAGGGAAAAAAAGGGGCCCCCCGAAAATATCGGCATAGTTCGAACACTGAGTGTAGGCACTGGGTGTAAACAACAAATAGTTTACAATGTCTGGGTAGCAAACAGATGGCAGAATTGGTGTCAGGTCCTCCTTATGTATCCATTCTCCCTTGCCGCGAGTCTTATCATATGGGTCAAACCCATCAATCACAGCCAGTTTCTCCACATACCGTGCCCTTTCTGCAACTGGTAATGTACTCACATAACCAGAATTATCATCCATTGTGTCACTTTACTCTTGCTCGTACTTTGTTTTATATTGTGAGTGCATGTACTTGGTCTTCCAATATGGCGCCTAACAAAATCTCGCGGTGCGGTGACGTCATGTGAAAGGGGTCTATAACCTTTCAAAGCGTGCAACAAAAAGTTAGAGAATGACTCGGTATATTAGTTTAGCTTAAAACGTTAAAAAAATCTAAAATTATGAATAGAATTTAAAGAAATAATAGTTTTGATGTTATGGAAAAGATGTCTATGTATAATGTTGTAGAGATATTTTACTGAAGTTAGCATGCTAACCAACTAGCCCCAAGACAGGATGACCCGTCCATCTCATAATACTACTTTGTATCTCAACAGGTGATAGCAAGTCACTGTAGTGTGCAGTCTGCATGCAGTCCAACATGAGAGGAGAATAAGAATGCTTCTGATGTCACCATTCATGGAAGTCTCTGTCAGTTACATACGTTAGCCTCTGAGCTATCTTTTTACAGACTACCAAAAACTAAGGAAAAGAGAAGCAAATGAATTGCTGCCATTCACAGAAACAACTGGAATCCAGGCACTGAAACATGGATTTGCAGTTACCAGTTTTGTGCTGGTATTGTATTTTTTGAGAAGGTAAAAGAGAAAGACAAGGGACCCGACCGGGCAAAACTGAATCACAGTGCCAATCATTTGGACAAACTAAGCACAAAACAATAGTTAAAGACTGGATTACAGGTCTTCCACTCACATACCCAGACACTGTTTTTGGATGGAGTGCATACACATGGGTATGTGAGTGTAACAGTTCTCAGAGTTTGGGAAACAGAGGAACAGGAAGCAGGCTTCAGAACAGGTGAGTTCTTTTATTGTAGCACCCTTTTCAATGACCATTCACAAAACACACATGTGACGGGGTGTCACACCTCTCTCTCTCTCTCTCTCATTCCTGACTGTCTGAAAGCCACACAGAGACACAGGTAAATAGATAGCCAGTAATTTGACACAGGTGTACCTCATCACATGTTACCTTCTGGTTCAACCTGCCTCCTTGCCGTTCACAGCCGATGCTCGACCATTCCCCCACTGCCACATACCCCCACCGCCCGACTCAGGCCAGGGAGCTGTCTGGCTTGCCACTGACTCCCCCCCATGGCGGGAGAAGTAACCTGCCGCCACCATCTGTGTCCCCGGCCTGTGGACCACCTCAAATTTAAAGGGCTGAAGGGCCAGATACCAATAAGTGATTCACACGTTGGCATCCTTCATGTGGTGGAGTCACTGGAGTGGGGCATGGTCGGAACAGAGGGTGATTAGGCATCCTAACAGGTAGTAGTGGAGAGTGAGGACTGCCCACTTTATGGCCAGACACTCCTTCTCTATTGTGCTGTACTTTGACTCTAGCATGGAGAGCTTGTGGCTGATGTACAACACCAGATGCTCCTCCCCCTCCACCACCTGGGACAAAATGGCCCTCAGCCCTCTGTCTGACATGTCGGTCTGTAAAACAATAGGGAGAGAAAAGTCAGGAGAATGCAACAGTGGGCCCCCACACAAAACCGCCTTTACATGAGCAAAAGCCCATTCGCATGGCTTTGTCCACTAGACTGGATCTGGCGCACCCTTTTTGGTGAGGTCAGTCAGTGGGCTGGTGATGTCTGAAAAGTTAGGCACAAACCACCTATAATAGCCAGCCAGCCCGACCCAGGAACTGCCTCACCCCCTTTTTGGTCTTATGTCATGGGTAGGCCACAATCGCTGTAGTCTTATCAATTTGGGGACACACCTGCCCATGACTCAAGTGGAAGCCCAGATACCATACTTCCACCTGTCCAATTGCACACTTCTTCGTGTTTGCTGTGAGCCCAGCTGCCTCAGCGACCTCAGAACCACCCTTAGATGTTGTAGGTGCTGCTCCCAATCATTACTATAAATGATTATATCGTCTAAATAGGCCGCTGCATATGCATTGTGGGGATGGAAAATTCTGTCCATGGGACACTGAAACATTGCTGGAACCCCAAACAACCCAAAAGGAAGGGTGACAAATTGATGTAAAAGGCCATTTTCTCTCAGGATGGAGCCAAATGGAGTCAAGGGTATCTGCCAATATCCCTTTGTCAAATCCAGTGTTGAGTAAAAGCGAGCCATGCCTAACTGATTGAGCAGTTCATCAATGCAGGGCATCGGATATGCATTAAATTTAGACACTGCGTTGACTTTTCTATAGTCCACACAGAACTGGACCGACCTGTCGGTCTTGGGAACCAAGACCACTGGGCTGCTCCAGTCACAGTGCGACTCCTCAATTACTCCCATCTTATGCATAGCCTGAAGCTCATCCTGAACCACATTTTTCTTGTGTTCGGGGAGCCAATATGGGCAGCTGCGCACCACCACCCCTGGGGGAGTCTCAATGTGGTGTTCTATGAGGTCAGTGCAATGAGGGAGGGGCAAGAATACATTGGAGAATTCCTCCTGCAACCTAATTACCTGTGCTCTCTGGGACGGTGAGAGGTGGTCTTCACGGGGGACCAGGGTGAATTGGGCCACACGTTTTGGACTTACTTCCAGTCTCAGCTCTGCCCTCTCTGGAACTACCATCGGCAGAGCCACAGGAACCACCTCTCTCCGTAGTTTCAGGAGATTGAGGTGGTAAATTTTGACGTGTCGCCCCTATCTGGCCATTTCACCTCATAGTCGACCTCCCCAATTCGCTGTGTGACCTCAAAGGGCCCTTGCCACTTGGTGAGCAATTTGGAACTTGAGGTGAGCAGTAAAATGAGGACTTTATCTCTCAGTGTAAATTCCCTTAGCTGTGCCCCTCTGTTGTACAGGCGAGCTTGACATTCTTGGGCCTATAGCAAATTCTCCTGGGTTAATGTGACTCAGTGCATGGAGTTTTGCTCTCAGGTCGAGTATACTGAATTTCATTTTTACTTTGAGAAGGCCCCTCCTCCCAATTTTCTTTAATGATGTCTAAGACACCACGGGGCTTGCGCCCATACAGCAATTCAAAAGGGGAAAACCCGGTGGAGGCTTGTGGGACCTCATGCACTATAAACAACAGAGGGTCGAGCCACGTGTCCCAATTTTTAGTATCTCCGTAAACGAACTTACGAATCATGTTCTTAAGTGTTTGGTTAAATTGTTCGACCAGCCCATTCATTTGCAGATGATAAATACTAGTATGAATTGATTTAATCCCCAATAATTGGTACAGTTCACTCAGTGTGTGTGATCAGCAAGGATTTGTTTCGGAATCCCGACTTGGGAGATAATGCGGAAGAGTGCCTCCACAACACTGCATCCTGAGATATTGCGGAGAGGCACTGCTTCTGGGTATCGCGTTGCATAATCCACAATGACTAATACAAAGCGATACCTGCATGCAGATCGATCTAATGGCCCGATGAGATCCATGCCAATTCTTTTGAAGGGGATCTTGATCAATGGGAGGGGGTGCAATGGCGCTTTTTGTGTGGCCGCTGGATTCACCAGCTGGCATTCGCGGCATACCGCACACCACCTGCGGACATTGGCGCAAATCCCTGGCCAATAGAAATGGGCCATGAGACGATTCAGTGTTTTATCCTGCCCCAAATGCCCCAGCCATAGGATTATGATGAGCCATGTGGAATAAAAGTTCCCTATGGCTTGTTGGGACCAACAACTGTGTTATCTTTTCTTTTGTTTGATTGTCCTGTGTCACTCTATACAACCTATCCTTAATAATTGAAAAGTAAGGGAAGGAAGGCACAATGTTAGGCTGGAGGATTTGACCATCAATTACTTTCACTTGGTCAAAGGTGCGTCTCAGAGACTCGTCACACACCTGCTCCAATGGGAAGTCCCTTAAGGGATTCCCCAGAGAAAGAGGAGAGCTATCCTCACTCTCTGTGTCATCATGATGCGGAGCTGACGCAGACGTGCCTGAGACCGCCTCCCCAGCCAATGTTGCAGTGGGATTCCCCCGTGATGTGCTACTGCAGGACCCACCCACTACTATCTGTTTCATTAATATTTTATACCCCAGCCAATCAGTTCCCAAGATGAGCAGATGGGCGAGGCTCGGACTAACTGCCACCTCTACGTTTTGCTTTTCTCCCCGGAAATGAATAGTGATGGGCATTAGCGGATTTTTGTGTATATCACTTTGCACACACTCAACCCTCACCAAACGTGCATTTCCCAGTACCCTGTATTGAGTCAGGCTTTGATGTATGGAGGTCTGATTACAATCTGAATCCACCAAAGCCTGATGTGTACTCCCTTGAATACTCCCAGCCATCCTGTATGTCCCCACTTGATCAGGGAAAGCCTGAGGTGCATCGTGGATGCGAGTCAGTAGCCCTGCCTCCTTGTGGAAGCGCTGATTCTCTGCCTTCCCTCTGTAGTCTACAGACCTGCCTGGGCTCACTTGCAGTTCTGGTGGGCATGGATGAGTTCACCTATGGAGAGAGAGGGGGGGTAATGGCAGTACAGAAACAGAAGGAGAAGGGAGAGTGGAAACACAAGGATAGACACGGGTGCAGGGAATGGGTTTCAGGGGAGTTGGCCCCCATTTCCACGGGGCTGGGAGAGGGGAGGGGTGAGGAGAGAGAGAAGGAGAAAGCGCAAGTGATTGAGAGAGGAAGTTATAACAGAGCCTGCTTCTGGATACGCCATCAGATGATCCTCAGCCAGTCGGACCACTTCCTCCAGTGACATTGTTCAGTGACACTGGACCCACGCTGATGTCCCGCTCGGCAGCTGAGCAAAGAACTGTTCCATTGTCACTCGCTCGATGATGGCTTTGACATTGCACTTGCCGGCCAGAAGCTACTGTTGGCAGGCATACTGGAGCTGTTGGGTGAATGTGAATGACTGGCCCACTTTGCCGTAAGCCAGCATGCAGAATCGCTGGCACTGCTCTTCTGGGCCGCGTCCGAACCACTGCAAGATGGCTCACTTCAGGTGGGGGTAATCCAGCATGTTGGTGGCCAGGAGCTGTTGAGCCATGAGCTGGGCTTCCCCCGACAGGAGTGGCAGTAGGCAAGCTGCCCACTGTGAGGTTGGCCATAAGATATCCATGATACACTTGAACAGCTTGATGAAGGCGTTGGGGTTGTCCTGCGGCCCCATCTTCACCAGTTGGACAGGCACACTGGCCACAGGAACGCCAGCTGGAGCACCCGCAGATTGGACCCAGCTCCGGATCACCTGCCGATCCTCTGCCTGGGCTTCAAGCAGAACCTGGAAGCACCAGCCCAGGTCAACGGACAGTGCGACGAGGGCATGCTGCTGGCACTGGAGGTCATCGGCGAGTGTTTGGAGGAGTTCTAGGACTGGTTCGGATCCCATGGCTGCGTTCGTTCCTCAGTCCTGGGTTTTGGCACCAGTGTAACAGTTCTCAGAGTTTGGTAAACAGAGGAATGGGAAGCAGGCTTCAGAACAGGTGAGTTCTTTTATTGTAGCACACTTTTCAGTGACCAGTCACAAATCACACATGTGACGGGGTGTCACAGCTCTCTCTGTCTCATTCCTGACTATCTGAAAGACACACAGAGACACAGGTTAATAGACAGCCAGTAATTTGACACAGGTGCACCTCATCACGTGTTACCTGCTGGTTCAACCTGCCTCCTCGCCATTCCAACGCTCGACCACACCCATGCTGCCACAGTGAGTTTAAAAGATAGAAATCCCTAGAAGCTCATGAACAGTTTTGCAGTGGCTGGGTGCAAGATCTGCTAATGCTAATCACAAGCCGGCAAACTGTGAGAACAGTCTTGCAAAGGGAAGGTGGCACTATTCACTCCTCATTTTTGGCATTATTAGATTAAACAAAATTCAGATGCGAGTTGCTGTGTCTGTTTTCTTGCTAAAAACTGAGCTAAGCAAGTTATAACATAAGATAGCAGTGTTATCTTGACTGACTCTCAGAGTTTCAGCAGTTTGGTTGAATTTTGCATATTCTTGCCCTGCTGTTAGTTAGCAGTTGCTTTTTTTTTAAATAACTGATGACTGGAAAATTATATTGTATGAGCCCAGTAGTGGATCTTAGCTTTATGCTGTATTCAGTGAGTGATAATTCTGTAAGAATGGTGGTGGTGCATTTGGGGGGAGGAGAAGGAATTGGGCATTTCCTTCTTTCTTATGATAGGGGTGGACACCCCAACTTTCTGGTAATATACTGCCCCCTATTTGTTTGGAATGTTGAATATGATTTCACAGGTGGCCAATTCTTACATTGAGCACCTTTAAACTAAAACTAGACAGGGACACTCTAACGAGTGCAAACCCCGCCTTTTCCCTATTAAAATACATTGGGCGAAAATTTCGAAGTTCTGCCATGACCTTGACCTTTGACCTCCAAAATTTAATGGTTTCCTTCCTGGGTGATTGGCAACACGTACAAAATTTGGTCCAAATCGATCCATTGGTTCTTGAGATATCTTGCAGACACACAGACAGACAGACAGACAGACAGATACACACACACACAGACTGATGCAGGTGAAAATAATAACCCCTCTGACTACTGTCGGCAGGGTTAATTAATACCTGGGATAATTTTGCCTGTTCACCATGATGTAGTGTTGTATTCAAGACCACCTAAACCAAGACCAAGTCATGACCAATACCAAGGTAGGGTGAGACCGAGACAAGACCAGGACCAGACCAGTGTGTGTGAAGGGGGGGCAGGGGAGGGGTGATAACTGTTAATAGGAAGAAAAATTGCAAATTAGCAATGAGTCACATTATTGATCACATTTGAAGCAGGACGTTTTACATCCAATCACAGTAACGATGTTAACAAATAAATCAGACAGTGCATAGGCAATTTAAAGAAATCCCCACAGTTGTGGTCTTGACCAGTCTTGAAATAAAATCCCAAGTCCTCTATGTCTGAGACCGAAACAAGACCAAGTAAAAATCCGGTCGATTATGAGACGAGACCAAGACTGGTGTTAAGTACTACAACACTAGCATGACACACCCCAAGCCAGCAGCTAAATTTTGATAGACTATTGTTTTTTATTCTGCGATTTTACAAATTACACAAGGTATATGGATTGTGCTTTAGCATTTAGCATCAGTAGTTCTAGCCTTTTGCATCAGTAGTAGTTAGATTGCTCTTATTCTATTACCAGTGCTCCTTAACTTATGCTTCTTTTCAGCATCAGATCCTTCCATTAAACCAGTGCAGTCCACATACACCTACCCAGCATCCATACACCCAGCCCTGACATTATATATCCCCTGTTTCCATTCCTCTTTTCTCATTTCCTCTCAATCTCATTTCCTCTCCCTACACTTGCTTTTGCCGCCTCCCTCTTTCCACTCTCCCTCGTTTACCTTTTATGAAGCTGTGGTCAGCTTTCTCTCTCCCTCACTCCCCCCATCTATCTCTGCCTGACGCTCACTCTCATCCACATCTATCTATTTTCTCTGTCTATTTCTCACCTGAACCCTTTTTAGCCTCTCTCTCTCTCTCTCTCTCTCTCCCTCCTGTTTCTTTCTTTTTAGTGTGTCTCTCCCCCTCCCTTCTTCAACCTCTTCCACACTAAAACCCCTGCGGTGGTGTACTCCCACCCACTCTCTCTGACACTGACACACAGAGACGGCTGTGTGTGTGTGTGCGTGCGTGTGTGTGTAGACAGCATTGCTCTCCCATCACCACAGACAGGGTGACTTCAGCGGGAAAGAATTCTCTCTCTCTCTCTCTCTCTCTCTCTCTCTCTCTCTCTCTCAGACACACACACACACACACACACACACACACACACACACTTTTCCCAGAGCCTCTACTCTCTACTCAGCACAGCGCACACACAGAAATGGAGACACAGTCACATTCATGTGAGCACGTGCACATGCTCGCGCACACACACACACACACACACACACACACACACACTGAAATGGATCCATATTCTCTCATACATGAGTATTGTTATATTCATCAACAACCCAAGTACTACACGAGCAGTGTACTAGTATAACAGTAGTATTACAAAAGTATAACACTAGTATTACAGGATTATTACACTAGTGTTACATTAGTATAACACTGATATTACACTAGCATAACAGTAGTATCAAATTAGTAGACACCCCCCCATCCTGATTGTTGAAAATTCTAAACTTTTTTTTTTATCAGCTTCAGCATTGTTGACAGTCCCACGCAAGGTCCTCTTTATAAAACATCTTAAGGTAATTTAAGACAAAACTAACATAAGTGCATGTCCTATACCATATTCATAAACACAAATTATATTTAATGCTGGGGTTAAAGAGGCCTTGCTATGTTTTTGTCCACTAGAGGGGGAAGTGGTGCTACAATGAGCAACCAGCTCTGAAAGTAAAGATCTTGCTTTCACAAATTGGGTCTGAAACAAACTTGAACACTGCTCTTTTAGTCTGAACCGTTCAAAATGCTAAGCAATGATGGAGTGTGGCATATGAGCATTACAGCAGATGAGATCTTGGCTTTCATGACTTCATCCTTCAGATCAATCTACCTGCACATGCTGAAGTTTAAATTTTGCCCTACACCCTATAACTTGGGTGTCAGCAAACATGAATAAAAGGTATATAGTGACATGGCCAAACTCAGATTCTGGCTTGCATTTTGTTATCAACCTTTAGCCAGTGATTATAAACATGAACTGATTGAATTACTTGGATAAACCATTCATTAGCCAAGTTACTCAAATAGCTAGACAGTTAGTCAAGTAGCTAGACTGACTTGAATTATAATGTGGTTCAGCTAGGCATTACTATGCAACACCAATGTGAATAATATTGGCAATGTTTACCTCCCATCAGAGAAATGCAGCTTTCTCTCAGCATGGGTTTACACTTTGGGTTTCCTATGACAGCCCACTTTACTTTTTACAGTAGCCAAGATCCAAGGTTGTTTCCTTTGGGGATCCTAAGCTACTTGCTTACTTGGATCTATATAGTCAGCTAAAGCAATTACTAATTAAAGACTTAACTAGCCGAAGTTGGCAAGCTTGCATTCTACTAGTACCAAAAGTACACTGCAGCCCTGCTATAACAAATGCTTTTACTACATACTTTCACATATAACAGTGTTGTAGTCAAGTCACTAAACCTTGAGTCCGAGTCCAGTCTCGAGTCTCCAGTATTCAAGTCTGAGTCAAGTCCAAGTCATTAATGAAAATTTCGAGTCAAGTCTTAGTTGAATCCGCTATTGATCCGAGTCGAGTCCAAGTCGAGTCTGAGTCAAGTGTGATAACAAGATTCCAACACCACCATTTGATGGTGGCTGTTGCTGCTTTTATGTGAAACCATCTCTGCTACTGCGTTGGACTAACATTACTGCTCAACTGGCCCATTTTAGTTAATAGGCTACAGATAAAAAGCTTGTTCATCGCTCAGCAAGCCCCGCCCACTATCAACAGGGCAAATAACATGACAGAGGGTTAACATTAGCTAATTCATCAGTCAGCAAGCCCTGCTATCAACAGAGCAATGAACATAGCGTGTCACTTCCTTCTCTGGGTGGAGTCTTGCCAAATGATGATTGAAGTTAGAGGTTGTCCCCATCATCTCCTCGATAGTTCTCCTACATATGGAACACATTAGCAGTGCATTTTTTTTCCCACTGCACAAGAAGTCTGTATAAGCAAAGCGGACAATCCTAGGGACGTTCTCTCCAGGCATGCTAATGCCATTAACGTTAGTTTGTTCCTGAACATGATGTATGAACAGGCATTCTCTTGCACGAAATTAGTATAAAAATTAATGTAGATATAAATATCTTATGCCAAATTATTATAGCATGCTACAAAAAAAAGAAAAAATCTGAATCCTCATCTTCAATTTACGAGTCTGAATGCAGTTAATGCATGAGTCCGAGTCCAAGTCCGAGTCATCAGTGCTCAAGTCCAAGTCAAGTCACAAGTCCTTAAAATTAGGGCATGAGTTAGACTTGAGTCCTAGTCCTGGACTTGAGTACTACAAGCCTGACATTTCATGAACTAAGATCATGTCCCCCACCTTTAATGACAATTCAACTGGACTTGACTCGGATCAATAGTAGACTCGACTCAGGCTCGACTCAAAATGTTCTTTAATGACTTGGACTTGACTCTGACTTGAACAGTGGGGACTTGAGACTGGACTCGGACTTGAGGTTTAGTGACTCTACAACACTAAGTGTGACTTATTTCTTTTACATAAGAGTGACTTATTTCCTCATCTCATCTCTCATTATCTCTAGCTGCTTTATCCTGTTCTACAGGGTCGCAGGCAAGCTGGAGCCTATCCCAGCTGACTACGGGCGAAAGGCAGGGTACACCCTGCACAAGTCGCCAGGTCATCACAGGGCTGACACATAGACACAGACAACCATTCACACTCACATTCACACCTACGGTCAATTTAGAGTCACCAGTTAACCTAACCTGCATGTCTTTGGACTGTAGGGGAAACTGGAGCACCCGGAGGATACCCATGCGGACACGGGGAGAACATGCAAACTCTGCACAGAAAGGCCCTCGCCGGCCATGGGGCTCAAACCCGGACCTTCTTGCTGTGAGGCAACAGTGCTAACCACTACACCACCGTGCTGCCCTACTTCATAAATATGTAAGTGAATTAAGCATAAATATAAATTAAACACTGTTGGTTTTATTTTACATAAGAGTGAGTTTTTGGTGTCACAAGTGAGTCCATTTCAATATTATGATCTTTTCTGGATAGCAAACTATTTGGACGTTCCCCAAGGAGTTCATTATGGCAGAGTTGCAATGTATAAACTATCATGTCCAGCCTTAAAACATTGAATGTTAGCAG
Organism: Neoarius graeffei; assembly: GCF_027579695.1. NCBI lineage: Eukaryota > Metazoa > Chordata > Actinopteri > Siluriformes > Ariidae > Neoarius > Neoarius graeffei. Next base: position 25,888,270 of record NC_083596.1, on the reverse strand, counting down.
CAACGAGCTAATTTTATTTTCACATATTGTTTTGTCAGTTATTGTTATTTGTTATTGATAGGCACTTTTATTACCTGATAAAAGTGCCTACACACACACACACACACACACACACACACCAAATTAGCTTACATAGTAGGTCTGTCTCACCAAGGACTTTTATTATGCATTTCAATGTTACATAACATTATCAGATGACCAATATGAAAATATGATTTAATTGTTTACTGATGACCATATGCCTAATTCTGTGCCGCTCTTGGGCTTCCATCTCAAATTAGTCTTGACATAGCACTGGACATGAGATGTGGTTTGAGAAGACTTCAAGACTGTCAAGTTCAAATACCCAAACCTTTCCTTGCTTCTTTGCCATTTGGCCAATTACTGAAATGAATAGGTGTAAATTTTGGAATGCAGGTTTCAGACAGTGTTAAATTTCCCCTGTACATGAACAATATATGCTGATGATGACAGGGAATAACCCTGCCCTTTCACAGAATTGTTTGGAAAGCATTTTCAACTAAAGTCTAAACCTATAAAGTGTATGGAAGTATACAACTTAAATACTATTTGAGTTTCCAAACTTGAAATATAATCAAGAGCAGTTATGGCTAAATAGCTGTGTTAAAAGTTACATAGAACATTGTTTTTTCCTGAATTGAGCACAATTTATTGATAGAATGTAGGTGTTGACTATGCAGAATTTACTATAAGTGTGTTTAAATGAAATTCCTTCAAGTGGTGAAAGTCCTGAGAACATAGATATGCTGGTAAATTACAAAGAAAAGAGGTGGTATAGCTAAAATTACCATGTAATAAAATAGTAACTGCTAACTTTTTGTCCAATTATCGGCCAATATCAAACCTCCCCTTTATCTCCAAGATCCTTGAAAAAGCTGTGGCACAGCAGTTATGCTCATATTTACATAGGAATAACATCCATGAAATGTATCAGTTAGGATTTAGACCTCATCATAACACAGAGACAGCTCTGGGTAAAGTAGTAAATGACCTACTGTTGGCGTCTGATCAGGGCTGTGTCTCACTGCTTGTGTTGCTTGACCTTAGTGCAGCATTTGATACCATTGATCATTCCATTCTTCTGGATAGACTAGAAAATGTTGTGGGAGTTAAGGGAACGGCCCTCTCTTGGCTCAGGTCTTATTTAACTGATCGCTATCAGTATGTTGATGTAAATGGTGATTTTTCTAGATATACTGAGGTAAAGTTTGGTGTTCCACAAGGTTCTGTCTTGGGTCCACTGCTTTTTTCTTTATATATATGTTACCTCTGGGTGATATTATTCGTAAACATTGTATTAGTTTCTACTGTTATGCTGATGACACACAATTGTATGTTTCTGCAAAACCTGATGAGAGACACCAGCTTAATAGAATTGAGGAATGTGTGAAGGACATTAGACACTGGATGCTTATTAATTTCCTTCTGCTTAACTCTGACAAGACTGAAGTATTTGTACTAGGACCACATGCAGTTAGAAGTAAGTTTTCTGATTATACAGTAACTCTGGATGGTCTTTCTGTTTCTTCACATGCAGCAGTAAAAGACCTTGGAGTGATTATTGACCCCAGTCTTTCATTCAAAATTCACATTGATAACATTACCTGGATAGCTTTCTTTCATCTCAGAAATATTGCTAAGATAAGAAATTTAATGTTACTATATGACGTGGAAAAACTAGTTCATGCTTTTGTTACCTCCAGGTTGGATTATTGTAATGCCTTACTGTCTGGATGTTCCAATAAGCGCATAAACAAGCTCCAGTTAGTTCAAAATGCAGCAGCAAGAGTCTTTACTAGAACTAGAAAATATGACCACATCACCCCTGTCTTATCCACACTGCATTGGTTCCCAGTCAAATTTTGTACTGTTTATAAAATAATACTATTTACCTTTAAAGCACTGAATGGTCTTGCACCACAGTACCTGAGTGAACTTCTGGTCCCCTATGACCCGCCACGCCTACTTAGATCAAAAGATGCAGGCTATCTGCTGGTACCTCATATAGTGAAGGCTACATCAGGGGGCAGAGCCTTTTCTTACAAAGCCCCACAGTTATGGAACAGCCTTCCAAGTAATGTTCGGGAATCAGACACAGTCTCAGCGTTTAAGTCTAGGCTGAAAACATATCTGTTTAGTCAAGCCTTTTGTTAATGGTGTTTATGAGGTAAAGGAGTAGAACTGGAGGGTCCTCAGACATATACCCCTTTTCCACCAAATCAGTTCCAGGGCTGGTTCGAGGCTAGTGCTGGTGCTGGTTCACAATCCGTTCAACTTGCGAGCCAGCTGAGAACCAGTTTGCTTTTCCATAGCTTGCGGTGCTAAGGGAAGCCATGTCATTACGTCACTGTATACGTCAGTTACGTCGTTGTATACGTCAGTTACGTCGCTGTATACATCAGTTACGTCGGTACATTTGCATAAACCTTGGCGCGAATATTGAAGCAAAAACAACATGGAAGAAGCAGCAGCAACAACAACAGCAATAATAATAATAATAATGAATGACTTCGCATTTGTACAGCTGCTGCTTTTCGTCGCTTAAAAATGGCGATCTTTCACGGTCTTGTTATTGTTGTTGGTCTTAACAACTCCACCCCTCCGCTGACGGAAGCGGTTCTTTCCTCTGGCCCAGCAAAGAGTTGGTGCTAGCCTGGAACCGGTTTTTCTGGCCCCAGAGCCAGTTCTTTGTCAGTGGAAACAGAAAACCCGGTTCCAAACTAAGCACTGGCCCCGAACCAGCCCTGGAACTGCTTTGGTAGAAAAGGGGCAATAGAGTGCTTTGGTAAACTGGGATGTATGGAGGCTGTCAGTCCCCCACTCGCTTGCTCACTTGAGTTTGTTGACAGTGTAGTGGCTGGCTGCTTTATGTCACAGGGCTCCCTCATGCCTGTGTTACCTTCTGTCTCTCCCCTTTTTAGTTATCCCTTGCATAGTGTTCGGGTCTGTGGGACCCGTTTTCATTTTTTATCAAAGGAACAATGATATGACTAATTATTTTTTCAAACTCAGACTCATTGGCCTTGGCTCATTTTCTGTGAAGAACATATATCAAAACACATTTTTGATGACCACACACTTTACACCCCCCCACACATTTATATTACATACAGGATGTTCGGGTCTACTGGACCCGGGGCTAATAAAAGTGTGTACCTTCACTCTGTCCTCCTCCTGTCTGGGTCTACTGTTAGTGTGTGTGTGAGTTTTGTGTTTCTGCCCCTGCTGTTCAAGCACTGACACCTGTCTGCTCTCACATTCCTACACATTTTACCCTCTGTCTTGCGGGAACCAAGACAGAAGTTCCCATAAATTGGGGGCAGGACACAATAAATATAGCTTTTCCAATGTGGCTCCTTATCACAACTGATCAAGATTCTCTGCTCAGATGGACTTGCAAATGATTTTGGAAGAGAGAGAAGCTTTTGATGATGATGTAGAGGAAAATGTTTCAGAACGTGAGGATCACATTTCTGAAAATTCAGAATCTGACAGTGACTTTGAAGATGAGGATGAGATGGAGCATCAGCCAGTCCCAAAACGAAGATGAGCATGGGGATGATGTGTTGTATAGACTGACAATGGTTACTGTATGCGTTCAGCTTGTGTTGTGTAAACTGAACTGAATGGGTTAAATTTCTAATGAAATTCAAAGAAATAAAAATCAGTTGTTATGAAAAACCTTGCTTCATTTGTAAATTTGAATATAAACATGTTTTTTCCACTCATATCTTGACTGTAATTGATTTTCTTTTTGTAAAATTACATTTTATTAAAAAACAAACAAAAAACGAGTAGCACTTTTTTAAAATAAATGTAATCTAACAAAGTTAAAGGGCAAATATTAACCATATATGCTCTTTATGTTGCTTGTAATTGGGGTGAAGTAAACATCTGTTAAGTATTTAATGTAAAATTGTTTGATTGTGTTGAATTTAAAGCACCAAAATGCAGCGGGTCCACCAGACCCATGAACACTGGCTGAGTAACAAAAATACAAACACCACACAAGGGTTATGCTGTCATAGTTAGTTTTGCCGGAGTCCCTGCTTGTACTCAGTGCAATATGTACACTATTCCTACTTATTCAGGTGACATTGAGCATACCTAACAACCTGTTTTCTCTCTCTCCCCCCCCCCCCCCCCCCCAATCTGTCCCTCTGAGTTACATGTCAGTCCTGGGATCGAGATTAGATTAGATTAGATTAGATTAGATTAGATTTTTTTCTCTCCGTGCTCTCACGGAAGGCGGTCGCATTTCTCTGCTCTCCTCTCCTCTCCCTTATTTTCCCTGCTTATGCTCCTCTGTCTTGTCTCGTCTGTCTATACTTTTGAGAGACTCTCTCTGCACTGCTCTCCAAACTAAAAAATTATGGAATTGATAAACTGGTCTCCTAACGAAATTGACACAGTTTTCTCGACAAGAAGCCTGGGTTCGGGGGAACCCGCCTGTCCTGCTGGAACGTTTGCGTCTGGCTACACGATGGATGCATGGGAGCAGTGGCGGGTCGTGTGCCTGGTGATTCTTTCTGTGGAGGGCATTGAAGACATCTACCTATTCGGAATCATGATTACAGGACTTTTGCTGATTGGATTAGGCATTGCCCTGGTTTATCAAGGAAATCAGGAAACGGTGACACCTGTTCAAAGCCCCATAAAGCTGCCCGACATGATTGAAGCGGTGGGCAGAGCTGTTGGCACTCAGACTGTGACTATTCAGAACTTGAACCGCAACATGGATGGCATCACGGAGAAGCTTTCGGCTTTGCAAAGGAAATTGATTGATTTGAAGACCAGAATGGACAAACAGAGTGGTTGTGTAAAAGAATGCGTCTACTCGCCCCAAGACCAAACAATCCCAATCTTATCTGCTTTCGGCTCCCTCAGACAGCACTGGCCTTGGCCAAGGCCATTGCTGGGACAACATCTCCCCCTGAAGGTCACTGCTGTGAGACACTCTTGCATTCCTTCCCCCACTTCCCGCGGTCGCCACTTTTACCCCCAGTGTGACAAGCGGGTGCGTGACCAGCGCCATCATGGCTGCAGGAACGGACGGCTGCTTGCTTGCGCTGGGTTACCTCTACCTCCTCCCCTCCCCCCTTACCCCCACCCCTGATTGCCCCCCCTCAAGTCCCGAGTTTTCATGTTGTAAAGTGTACTTGTGTTATTTTGTGCTTATGTGCTGAGGTGTTTTTTTTTAACGTTCCCACACTGTACTCCTCACAGGAGCATAGTGTGGGGGTTGCTTTTTTTCCTCCTCCCCTCTCCTCATGTTACTCTGTATTTTTTCTTTTCATCCCTGTCTTCCTGTCCTGTCTACTCCCCCTCTGTCAATCGTGTGTATGTGTGTATGTAAGGACAGGTTGATGGTCAATTTCGCTGGTACTTGTGACTAGTGATAATAAAGGGTTCATTCATTCATTCATTCGTTCATTCATAAAACTTTATTGATCCCTTTGGGAGGGTTCCCTCAGGAAAATTAAGATTCCAGCAGCATCATTACAGATAAACAGAGAAAAGAAATAGAAAAAACTTCTAGATAAATTAAGTATTTACATATACAAATATAAAAGAATAAGATATGGGGAAGAGAGGAAGGAGGGAGGGGGAAAGGGGGGAGAAGTGGGGTTAGGGTAAGTGTGTGTGTGGGGGGGAGCAGGAAAGATATTGCACTTTATATTGCACTTTATATTGCACATTGTCCGGTATTGCTTATTGTTAGGCTAGGCTACTGCTCCTTCCCATCCTCTGTCCTCCTGTTACCCCTCCTCCCCCCCAGAGAGGAGTTGTACAGTCTGATGGCATGAGGGACAATGGAGTTTTTGGGTCTGTTCATCCTGCACTTGGGAAGGAGCATTCTGTCACTGAACAGGCTCCTCTGGCTGCTGATGACGGTGTGCAGACGGTGACTGGCATCGTCCATGGTGTTCAATAGTTTGTCCATAGACCTCTTCTCTGTCACCATCACCAGAGAGTCCAGCTTCATGCCGACCACAGAGCCGGCCCGCCTGATCAGTTTGTCCAGCCTGGATGTGTCCTTCTTGGATGTGCTGCCCCCCCAGCACACCACGGTGTAAAACAGGACACTGGCAACCACAGACTGATAGAACATCCACAGGAGTTTCCTGCAGATGTTAAAGGACCGCAGCCTCCTAAGGAAGTATAGCCTGCTCTGTCCCTTCCTGTATAAGTGATTGGTGTGGCAAGTCCAGTCCAGCTTGCTGTCCAGCCACAGCCCGAGGTACTTGTAGGAATCCACAGGCTCCACCTCGACTCCCTCAATCAGAACTGGTCGTGACCTTGGTCTGGACCTCCCAAAGTCAATGACCAGCTCCTTGGTCTTCGAGATGTTGAGCTGCAGATGGTTCCTGTTGCACCTCACAGCAAAGTCCCTCACCAGGCTCCTATACTCCTCCTCTCTGTCGTCACTGATACACCCAATGATGGCTGTGTCATCGGCAAACTTCTGAATGTGACACAGCTCCGAGTTGTAGCAGAAGTCCGCGGTGTACAGGGTGAAGAGAAGAGGGGCCAGCACCATGCCCTGGGGTGCTCCGGCGCTGCTAATTACAGTGTCAGACGTGATGTCCTTCAGCCTGACGTACTGCGGCCTGTCAGTGAGGTAGCTGGAGATCCAGGTGACCAGGCAGGGGTCCACTTGCACCCTGTTCAGTTTGTCCTGAAGCAGTAGGGGCTGGATGGTATTGAAGGCACTCGAGAAGTCCAAGAAGAGGATCCTCACTGTGCCATTTCCCTTATCCAGATGCGAGTGGGCTCGGTGTAGCAGGTAGAGGATGGCGTCTTCCACACCAACACTTGCCCGGTACGCAAACTGCAGACAGTCCTGGGCATGTTGTACCTGGGGTCTGAGGAGGCTGAGAAAGAGCCGCTCCAACATCTTCATCAGATGTAAAGTGAATGCCACCGGTCGGAAGTCGTTCAGCTCGCTGGGCTGATTCTTTTTGGAAACTGGAACGATACATGATGTCTTCCAGAGGGTTGGCACTCTCCCCAGCTGCAGGCTGAGGTTGAAGATGCGTTGGAGTGGTTCACCCAGTTCAGCAGTGCAGGTCTTCAGTAATTGTGGACACACCTTATCTGGGCCTGCTGTTTTCCTGGGGTGAAGCTTCCTCAGTTGACCTCTGACCTGGTCTGCAGTAATGCATAGAGGAGTCTGTGTTGAGGTGGGGGAGGAGGGGGCTGCTGTGATGACTGGGGGGAGGTGTGTTGAGGGAAGAAGGAGAGATGGCTGCAGTGAGGGAGAGGGTGGGGGGGACGTGGGCTGGTTGAACTGATTGAAGAAGTCATTCAACTCGTTCGCCCTCTCCACTGTCCCTTCAACGACTCTGGTCTTTGTATTGTGGCCTGTGATGGTTTTCACACCTTCCTAGACCTCCCTCATGCTGTTCTCCTTCAGCTTCTGCTCCACCTTTCTCCTGTAGCTGTCCTTAGCTTCCCTCATGCAGCGTTTCACCTCCTGCTGTGTCTCCACCTCCTCCTCGTCCTCCTCTATGTCCTCACAGTGTGGGCTAAGCAGCACATCCCAGTCCGTGATGTCATAGCAGTCTCTGAAGGCATCTTCCATTTCAGGGGACCACCTCCTGATGGAGCTAGTTGTTGCAGGCTGCCTTTGAACCAGGGGGGTGTACTTTGGCTGTAGAAGAACCAGGTCGTGGTCAGACTTCCCTAGTGGGGGGAGGGGTGTGACACTGTATGCATCCCTCACATTAGCATACAGCAAGTCGATTGTCCTGTTGCTCCTTGTTGGACAATCCACAGCCTGGTAAAAAGCAGCCAAAGTAGAGTCCAAAGTAGCATGATTAAAGTCCCCAGAAATGATGATGAATGCCTCAGGGTGCTGTGTCTGCAGCCTTGCTGTGACAGAGTGAATCCTCTCACATGCAGCGGCTGCATCTGTCTTCGGAGGGATGTAAACACAGATGGTGATCATGTGACTGAACTCCCTCTGCAGATAATATGGCCGCAGGCTAACGGCTAGCAGCTCCAAGTCCGGGCAACATAAAACTGTCTTTACAGAGATATGTCCCGGGTTACACCAGCGGTTGTTAACATAAATGATGAGTTCCCCACCTTTGCTTTTCCCGCATGTGTTAGTGTCTCTGTCGGCCCTCACAGCAGTGAATCCCCGCAGGTCCACATTAGCATCCGGTACAAGGTGTGTTAGCCATGTCTCCATAAAAATAAATAAACTGCTCTCCCGGTAAATCCGCTGGTTGTTCAGTGCAGATAGCTCGTCGACTTTATTCGGCAGCGAGTTCACATTCCCCATGATAATGGAGGGAATGGATGGTTTGTAGTGCCGCCGGTTGTCCACTAGCCTAGTCTTTAGCTTAGCTACAGCTTTGCAGCCTCTGGGTTTCCTCCTCAGCTTGGCCGGGATGGGGTGTCGTATCCCGGGTCATCCCATTGTTTTCAAGGCCAGCAGCTCCTCTCTCGAATAAGTGAGAAACTGGCTCCTGGTTGCGTGTTAAAGTTAAATATATCCATGTTATATAGTTAAACACACTATGTCTTCGTAAGAAGAGCAAAAAAGTAAAAAAAGGTGGAAAAAAGAGGTTTAAAGAGCTAAAAACTACAGAGCTACTGGAGAGGCAGCCATCTCACACAGCACCCAAAGGAAAAAAAAAAAAGATGCTGACCTGTTCTGCTCCTTGGACTTGCCTGATCCAGCCTGGTGCCCTGTGTCTGGTTGGAGTCTCATCGCATCGCTCCTGTGGAGGACAGTCCCATGTGGACAGTTGAAAGTCACACTTGGAGGATACTCTGGACACTTACAGTAATGCTTTTATGGCTGAGGACTACAGTTGACTTGCTAACTTTAGGACTGCAGTTGTCATGAACAGTTTTGCACTCAAATTACCATCAATGAAGAGTTTATAACATCAATGAAACTGACTTCATGTTAAAACTGTTAATGTTATAGTCATGTTGTCTGTTGTTGCCCAAATGAGGATGGGTTCCCTTTTGAGTCTGGTTCCTCTCGAGGTTTCTTCCTCATGTCATCTGAGGGAGTTTTTCCTTGCCACCGTCACCACAGATGTGCTCACTGGGGATAGATTAGTGATAAAATTAGCTCATGTTTTAAGTTGTTCAAATTCTGTAAAGGTGCTTTGCGACAATGTTTATTGTTAAAAGCGCTATACAAATAAACTTGACTTGATTTGACTAACTTCCACTATATTAACTGCAATGATATCTTAGCAAATGAAAATATCTTGAATATGGTTGAAACAATCTAGCATTTTGTATTAGAAGAATACAAGACACCAATTCTGAGATTATTAAACCTAGTTCTAGATTGCAACCAACTTATTCCAAGATCTTTCTGTCCATGCAGAAATATAATTTCACTAGTATCAAGTAATTTTCTCCTCAAATTCAGTTTTCAATTTTTTGCAGTGTTGTAACTTCAGCGTGGTATCACAGAAAGTGAACTCTTGAGCTGTTTGTTTCATTCAATGTTATTTGAGTAAGCCGCAGTAAACAGTGGCAAAGAAAAACTCCCTGAGATGACAGAAGTAGAAGCTTTATAAAAACCCATCCTCTTCTGTATGATACCAGAGAGTGGGATACATCATTACTCTTTTACAACTGTAAACCACAAAGTCAAACAGTACTAAATCTCATCTCATCTCATCTCATCTCATTATCTCTAGCCGCTTTATCCTTCTACACAGACCCCGAAGCCGCCGCCAGGCGCCGCTAAAACCGCCATTTAGAATTTGAGCCGCCGCCAGCCAATAATTTTGTAAGCCAATTTGAGCTGCTATCTAATAAAATTTGGCTGAGCCACTAAGAATTGTGTACATCAAATAATGGTTTTATCCACATCATGAGCTACAAGAAAAGTGACACAAACATGATCAACTGTACACACTAGTAGTAACACAATAGAGACGTATAGGCATACACTGTAGAGATTTAGAACTGATATCACAGCACAGAGAGCCACCACAAGCTTGCCGTTGTGACTACCTGTCTGGCTTCCTGCCCCTCACACCGTTACCACGATACACTGGGGAACCCGGGAACCCACCCAGAGCATCAATCGACTCCGATATCGACGAGATGGCTGCATTCTTTGCCGCTGCTGAGGGAAAGTGTAAAGGTATTTTTTTTTTGTTTGTTTGTTTCACATACTTCGAGATTGATAAAAAAAAAGTACTCCACCACTCTACTTTCATCATAGTAAGATAGCTGCCAGTCCTTCACTGGTCATTGCAAGTGAGAGTAGATAGCTAGATGCCTTCCTCGAACAATCCAGATTAGCTTATTATTAGCATTGAACTACAATCTTGCTAGATTTATATTTACAATGAAGTAAGAGACCAGGGGACCTGTGGTAATTTGCTATTTATTCCCCCCATTTGTTTGATCCGTTCGCCCAGATATATGCCACACAGTGACGTCCAGTATCAGCCATTTGTAGCCATAAACATTTTGGTGGCTGCAGCAGCCATTAAGGTTTTGGCTGAGTCAGCTAGCCAGCCAATAATTTCATCAGCCAGCCATTATCCTGAAAACAAACGGCTTCGGGGTCTACTTCTACAGGGTCGCAGGCAAGCTGGAGCCTATCCCAGCTGACTACGGGCGAAAGGCGGGGTACACCCTGGACAAGTCGCCAGGTCATCACAGGGCTGACACATAGACACAGACAACCATTCACACTCACATTCACACCTACGGTCAATTTAGAGTCACCAGTCAACCTAACCTGCATGTCTTTGGACTATGGGGGAAACCGGAGCACCCGGAGGAAACCCACACGGACACGGGGAGAACATGCAAACTCCACACAGAAAGGCCCTCGCCAGCCCCGGGGCTCGAACCCAGGACCTTCTTGCTGTGAGGCGACAGCGCTAACCACTACACCACCGTGCTGCCCAGTACTAAATCTGTTAAAATAATATTCAGTATGAGCACATTTCGAAAAAAGGTCCTGTGACAAACACAGGACAGTCTTAAAGTGCTAGTCTAACAAAAATTATATCATAAAATCCCGGGTTTTCTGTGTGTGATATACTCAAAAAGTTCACCGATAAATAAAAAATTGGTTCGAAATTTTTTTTTTTTTGCGTCTGAATTCTGTTCCAAAAATCACTAAAGGCTTGTCGGCCATTATTAGATCACAGTGATTTACAGGTCAGCGGCACTGCATGTGTAACGTCATTTGCACCACTGCCTTCTTTTGTGTCCACACAGATTTTATACTATTCTCTGCAGTGGCGTGCATTCTTGATACTGATTCTTTTGAAAAAGATGATGAAAGCTCTTCAAATTCATCCTCAATCTTTGGTTGGTTGTCTGAGGATGATTTAGAACCTATAGCCGCAGAGAAAGAGGCGGATGAATACACAAGCCAAGTCGTGAAGAAGAAGAGCAACAACTGCTCCAGCAGTTTTCTGGAACCCAGGAAGTTATAAATCATAGTTTGCTTATTCATTATTTATTTATTTATTTATTTATTTTTTACTGATTTGGTATTCAACTTTCACAGTTATGATAAAGCAGTGTCTCTTTGTAATTGTCATCTTTGTAACCTCACTTGGTAGGCACAAGGCTAAATAATGGCAGTAATTAGGCACTTTCACTTTTAGTGCTAGAGCCGGCAGGAGTGGGTGGCACGTTGTGCCATATGCATTGTGTGCAGCGAGTGCACAACAGCCAGGAATTTGTTTGGGTTCACGTCCAAAACTAAGTTGCTCGTAAAACTACAACCTTTTCTGGTTCTAACAATACCAATTAGGACCATGTAGACCCTTTCTATTTTGTGCTACAACATTGAGCTGTGTGTGTGTGGGGGGGGGGCGTCATCACGCAATTACCATTATTTAATTTTTACTAAAATCACAGTATCTCTGCAACCATAAAAGATTTTTTCAAAATTCCAAAACCTATGAGCTTACATTTTGCTCATGTTGTGAGGGAATCTCTTTCAGAGCCTATAAATGCAGAAAAAAATGATGAGTTAGTTGAGAGAGATAACAGGATGGCATGTCCATTCATTTGATATTGAAATCATGTTTTTAGATGAAATATAACATTGCATGTGCTACAGTGGATAAAAAGGCAACGACAAGCTTCAGAAATACGCAGGGAAGTTTATCACAGAGTGATTATAAATTAATATTGCAATGGCCTTTTCCTTTGCGGCAATTCCATGATTACTGCAGAGACTTTACCTTAAAATTTCAAACAGGTTCAATTCACCTTTAAATCAGCTATCTGTAAAGGGACACCGTAAGTGTCAGGGAAGGGTTGGAGACGGATGCATGTGCAAAAGATGGTTTTATTTATGAAGGTGATAACAAGCAAACAATCCAAATCGGCAAGCAGAGATCAAAAACGGTAAACAGTTTTGTCTCACTGGTCAGGTGAGGCAAAAACAGATTAGCACAGGCAAAGATGGAAGCACAATAAGAAAAACAGGAATCAGAAAAACAGGAGATAAGGCTCGGTAATATGTACATAACATAGCACCATACTTTGCAGTGAGCAAGTGTTTTCAGAGTCTTTATATAGGCGCACTGATTGCGCCTTCATCTTGCGCAGGTGTGCATAGTTAACGGCACACGTGAGAGAGTGTGCTCCGTGTGTGAGTGGTCCGGAGCATGCCTGAGAGTCCGACTGATGCATGTGCCATGGTGCGCAAATGTGACAGGAAGAAGATTATAGGTTTTGGAATTTTGAAAAAAAATTTTATAGTTGCAGAAATACTGTGATTTTAGTAAAAAATAAATAACGGTAATTGCACGCTGTCACCCCCCACCACCACTTAACATTGTAGCACAAAATAGAAAGGGTCTACATGGAACTAATTGGTACTGTTAGAACCAGAAAAGGTTGTAGTTTTATGAGCAGCTTAGCTTTGGACGTGAACCCAAACAAATTTCTGGCTGTTGCATGCTCGCTGTGCACAATGCTTATGGCACAACGTGCCACCCACTCCTGCTGGATCCAGCACTAAAAGTGAAAGTGCCTAATTACTGCCATTATTTAGCCTTGTATAAAACTTCAGAACTGCTATCAGTTAAAAGGATAAAAGGCTAAGGACAACTAATGAATTCAAGCAACAGGCTAAACACAAGCTTGACACTTCATGGTGAGCTCTTTGGGATGGCACTTCTGACCAGACGTTGCTCAAATCCTCCTATGTGAATCTGCCTCACAAATTTATCTTTTTCAAAATGTATGGAGCAGACACCAAACTGTCCTGTCAGCTTGAAGTTACCTTTCTTTGTCTGTACAAATCAAACCCATTCATTCCATAAGTGTCCTGGCGACTTTGGGCTATATGGATCGAAATTCCACTTTTTTTAATCAGCTCCACTTTAGCAGCCTTGAATGACACACCTCTTAGGAGGCATGCTTTGGTTTTAGTTTGCTGTGGAATAAAAAAAAAAATCATTAAAAACATGCTACACTTTGCAAAGCAGACAAAGCCAGAAATGTCATAAACTTTCAAGCATTGCACATATGACATCACTTCCTTTGAATTAACAGTAACTTACCAGGAACGACTTTTGTGTAATGGTGGACTCAAAGAGCCAAACTCATCTCATCTCATTATCTCTAGCCGCTTTATCCTTCTACAGGGTCACAGGCAAGCTGGAGCCTATCCCAGCTGACTACAGGCGAAAGGCGGGGTACACCCTGGACAAGTCGCCAGGTCATCACAGGGCTGACACATAGACACAGACAACCATTCACACTCACACCTACGGTCAATTTAGAGTCACCAGTTAACCTAACCTAACTGGTGACTCTAAATTGACCGTAGGTGTGAGTGTGAATGGTTGTCTGTGTCTATGTGTCAGCCCTGTGATGACCTGGCGACTTGTCCAGGGTGTACCCCGCCTTTCGCCCGTAGTCAGCTGGGATAGGCTCCAGCTTGCCTGCGACCCTGTAGAAGGATAAAGCGGCTAGAGATAATGAGATGAGATGAGATGAGTTAACCTAACCTGCATATCTTTGGACTGTGGGGGAAACCGGAGCACCCAGAGGAAACCCACGCGGACACGGGGAGAACATGCAAACTCCGCACAGAAAGGCCCTCGCCGGCCCCGGGGCTCAAACCCAGGACCTTCTTGCTGTGAGGCGACAGCGCTAACCACTACACCACCGTGCCGCCCTCAAAGAGCCAAACTTTACCAGCTAAATAGAACATGTTCCCAGTCTCGTATTAAAATACAAATTAGACAGTAAACTATTTAACATGTCTAGTTGTATAAGGTATAATTTCCAGGAGTGATGCCATTTTCATAAGACTAGCACTTTAATGATTACAGCAACAGTGCTTAGGTACAACTCTACAGAATTCAGGTGAGATTATCCAATGACACCAAGGTGAGACTTGGACATAAATTGATTTTGGGAAGTGCAAATGTTTAGTGTATCCATCTGGGACGTCTACAGCAACAGTAAGTGAGTCACAAGTGCAGCAGCTCCCAACATAATTATATCCCATTCCCAATCAGTGAAAACCGTATATTTTCTATTATTATGCAGTAATGGTGTCCTGTGGGAATGAGAGCAAAACTGCAAAGTCGAAACTTTAATCTTCTTTCTGCTGACCTAGTACTATTTACAGAAATCTTTTGTTATGGCTCCAGTGAGAATCGGAACTGTCAGATTTACGTGTTGTGACCAGTCATGACATTGCTGGCGGTGACGTAAATGATGATGTAGTGATATTTCAATAGAACTACCCATACTCTAAACAATAAGCAAACATTGGCAGATACAGTGGGCGTACCATATCCATGGGGGATATGCTCCAAGATCTAATGCAGATAGCCAAAACTACGGATAGAAGCCAACCATATATAAAGCTTCTTTTTTGTGTACCTACATACCTATGATGTTTGGCATGGTGGTGCAGTGGTTAGCAAGGTCACCTCACAGCAAGAAGGTTGGGGGTTTGAATCTCACAGCTGATGAGGGGCCTTTCTGTATGGAGTTTGCATGTTCTTCCAGTGTCTGCATGGGTTTCTTCTGGGTGCTCTGGTTTCCCCCACAGTCCAAAGACATGCAGTTAGGTTAACTGGCTACTCTAAATTGACCAAGCTTGGAGAGGGATGGGCTCCACCAAGTTTAAATGCTCTAGAATCACCAATGATGGACTGTTAAAATGTCATCAGTGGTGCCCTTAGAGCCCTTGCTGGCTATTGAGGTTTTTCACCTGATGTCACAGGGTCACGTGACGCCCCGGTGTCCGCCATTTTGAAGGTCAAGCTAGCTAATGTCAACAACAGTAGCTAGTATGTTACTGTAGCAATGTTTACGTTCAGTCATTTGGATGACTGTTAAAACCTTTCTGTAGAGCTCTCTTAGGTGTGGGTGGAGCACAGAGGACGGCAGGACAAAGCTTCAGGGAACAACAGGCTTTTATTCCCAGACTTTTCAGTATAACAATCGTTCTTATTAGATAAATACACACACACACACGCTGTGTTCTTGTCCCGGGAAGAGCTCCCCTCTGCTCTCCCTCTGCCTCCTTAAATAGGGCGCGGTTACTGGGAAGACACACAAACACAGGTTAATTACCGTCAGGTGTAGTGATTCTGCCACTCACCTTCCCTGGCTCCGCCCTCCTGTCACAGACAGGCGCTTGACCACGCCCCCGCTGCCACACTTTCAGTCTCAAGTTTTTCCTTTACTGTATTTACTAGTTTACTGTAATTATGATCCGGCAGCTATTTACACCGGATCCAGTGTAAATAGCTGCCGGAGCCGACGTCCCAGCCTGCCCGAGTGTGCTAGCTCCCAGCCTGCCTGAGCGCGCTAGCTCCCAACCTGCCCAAGCGCGCACTCCGGCAAGCTCGAACGTCGGCTCCTGCAGCTATTTACACTGGATCCGGTGTAAATAGCTGCCGGATCATAATTACAGTAAACTAGTAAATACAGTAAAGGAAAAACTTGAGACTGAAAGGTTTTAACAGTCATCCAAATGACTGAACGTAAACATTGCTACAGTAACATACTAGCTATTATGTTGTTGACATTAGCTAGTGCTAACAGCTAGCTGCTCGTACACTGCTACATCACAGACACCGACCCTAATAATGCAGTTCTTGGTCATTGCCTGGTAACAGCAAATTTATAACGGGCCATGTCTCAACAGACTAAGAAGTTATTTCAATGACATTTAATAACATTTTGTTTATCCTGAGGACCAAAAGTAAATGAAAATGTGAACAAACCTTAGCTGTAATAAGGTGGCGACCACCGGCTCCAGGGACGACCCGCTGATGTAGGCATGTTACCCAGCCTGACACAAAATATTTGTAGGCATCCAAACTCTTGTACGCTTTCAGATTAATACCTGTGTATGGCGATGGGTTTTTAACGACATAGGTATACAGATCATGTGGGCCGAAGTCAGGTAAAGACGAGGGCTTCGTGTACTTCCGTACGTCAGTGAACAATCCTGGTGGAAGCAGGTAAACGTCGTTCTCTAAGCCTGCTAACCTCAATTTTTGCAAATACCTCTCCCTCTGCTCGCCCTGTAAATGCCCTACGTCGCTGGATAGTGAAGGTGTTTTCTGCATCTCGCTCGTTTTTCTTTTATGTTTTTCGTTTGTCGCCTTCCTCGCATTCAAACTGATTCGAGCCGTGACATCCAAAATGGCAGCATCACATGACTTGGTCACGTGGGTGAAAAACCTCAATAAGGAAAAGAAGAAGACATGCCTATGATAAAGTTTCATTTATAAACTACACACACTATGACATCAACAACAGTAACCAATAACAAAATGAAACAATATTGTAATAAAAGTTATATGAATGTACTCTCTCTCTCTCTCTCTCTCTCTCTCTCTCTCTCTCTCAGGAACGGGATTCTGACATTTCCACTTAATATTTTTATCATGGTTGAGGCACAGAGATGGATGCGAGTGAGGAAACCTTTTATTTACACAGCATACTCAAAACAACAAAAAAATAGGCACGAAAACATGACAGTAGAAGTGAGGAACACAGTACACATTGGCATGGAAAATAAAAACAAAGGCAAGGGAAACTAACAGAAGCTGAGGTTTAAATAAGATAATAGGTGAAAAAGTGAAAGCATGAGTGCGTCACGGTGCATTACATTCTGGGTGTGTAGTTCAAGGGGTCATGCTTGCATTCTTGAGCAAGTCAGTAGATACGGTGGTCCCACTGTATAAGAAAAAAATTATAAATAGCCTTTGCTTGAACAAAAAATAAATGTTGAACATTGTGGTGCAGGAAGGCAATTCTCTCACCAGAGACATGATGCAGGTCAACTGGTGCCATGTTGCTAACTAGCTAATACTGCAGCTTCTGGCTTGGGTTTTTCACAACAAAAGCCTTGCCACCTTGTGAATTATACGTTATATCCAGTCTCGCATGCTCCGTAACATTCTGTTAAATATAGTCAGATGTGAATACACAATATCCATAACTTTTCCATTATGGAAGACTGAGTGCGAATGAAAATTTGTTATCTTTTCGATGTTGTTTTCACCTCATACATTAATGGATTTTGTATGTGAAAGGGGTTTTAGAGTATAAGGATGAATCAGGCAGGTGAAGAAGGCAAGCAGTAGAAGTGTGTCAATATCTGGCAGTAGCATCACATCAGGTAGTAGGTGTAGATGTATAACTTGAAGGAGAGAGAGAGAGAGAGAGAGAGAGAGTAATTAGGTATTAGGAGTGCATTTTTTTGCAAGCAGGGATTCATGCAGATGTAGCTATTAGAGCATAACTTTAACGGAGCACCAGAAGGTAACACACAAATGAGGGCACCATAGGGCATAAAGGGTCTTATCACTGTTAGCCCACCAATATGACTTTATTGTAAAACTGAAACAAAAACATTAGCCGTTGCTGTCTCACCGTACTGCTGCATGTAAACAGTGCTACTGGAGATTATTCAAAACAAAAATACATCATAGCCCTGAGTGCAAGTAGCCCATTGACACAAATGATTCCTCGGATCAGTCATATGGTGTCCAGCATTTCATTTCCCTTCTCAGAACTTTAATTCCTACACTGCAATTACAGTAGTTCATATGTATTGCTTGACAAAAAAAAAAGAAAAACTGAACTGAAAAACTGTGGTTTCATTTTTTTCCTTTTAAATGCTGTAGATGACCGCTTATTAAATGTGTATAGAGACATTGTGAAAAAAAGAATAAAGCTTGAAAGGATGTAGCAGGCAGTCTCTGGAGAGCTCGTAGCTAGTACAGTTAACTTGTTCTTCTAATAATTAATATACAAAGCCTGGCCCATAACATGTAAATCAAACTACCAATTTTCACACTGATCTGTGCATTATTTCATTTCTAGCGGAGCTCCATACTTAAGAAAATATGGTCCATCGAGTTGATTTTTCATGGACACACAGGGATCCCAGCCGTGTACGTTCGTCCATCCATGCCCCTCGCGATTCTGATTGGCTGTTTGATTTTGGCGGGAACTAGAAGCACGAGTACGCCTACATAACTTATTTTTGTCTACAGATAATCTCATATGTATCGGGTTTTTCCACCAAGAACAACTCAAACAGTGCAACAAAATAATAATCAATTTTACAAACTTTAATACAAACTTTAAAACGATGTCAGAACAAGTTAACCAAGGAGAGAAAGATGAAGTCAAAACCGGGAAGAGAAAGAGAGTTTTGACAGAGGAAGAAAAGGAAAGAAGACATGAAAGAACGAGAGAAAGGCGAAGAAATGTTTCACAAGAAAAGCGACAAGCTGAAAGAGAATGAAAACGTGTAAAAATGAATTAATAGAAATTATGAGTTGTAGGAATTTAATTCTAAATAGTGATGTTGATTTTGAAATCACTGCGAAATCCTTCAGGATCTGACAAGTTGACCTGAATCCAGTCAGTGTTTTCATGAATCATGTATCTTTTGTTTTCAAAACATTTTGCTATAAATCCCAAAAGCACACTGTAGTTTACAGTGGTGCTTGAAAGTTTGTGAACCCTTTAGAATTTTCTATATTTCTGCATAAATATGACCTAAAACATCATCAGATTTTCACACAAGTCCTAAAAGTAGATAAAGAGAACCCAGTTAAACAAATGAGACAAAAATATTATACTTGGTCATTTATTTATTGAGGAAAATGATCCAATATTACATATCTGTGAGTGGCAAAAGTATGTGAACCTCTAGGATTAGCAGTTAATTTGAAGGTGAAATTAGAGTCAGGTGTTTTCAGTCAATGGGATGACAATCAGGTGTGAGTGGGCACCCTGTTTTATTTAAAGAACAGGGATCTATCAAAGTCTGATCTTCACAACACGTTTGTGGAAGTATATCATGGCATGAACAAAGGAGATTTCTGAGGACGTCAGAAAAAGCGTTGTTGATGCTCATCAGGTTGGAAAAGGTTACAAAACCATCTCTAAAGAGTTTGGACTTCACCAATCCACAGTCAGACAGATTGTGTACAAATGGAGGAGATTCAAGACCATTGTTATCCTCCCCAGGAGTGGGCGACCAACAAAGATCACTCCAAGAGCAAGGCGTGTAATAGTCGGCGAGGTCACAAAGGACCCCAGGGTAACTTCTAAGCAACTGAAGGCCTCTCTCAAATTGGCTAATGTTAATATTCGTGAGTCCACCATCAGGAGAACACTGAACAACAATGGTGTGCATGGCAGGGTTGCAAGGAGAAAGCCACTGCTCTCCAAAAAGAACATTGCTGCTCATCTGCAGTTTGCTAAAGATCATGTGGACAAGCCAGAAGGCTATTAGAAAAATTTTGTGGACGGATGAGAACAAAATAGAACTTTTTGGTTTAAATGAGAAGCGTTATGTTTGGAGAAAGGAAAACACTGCATTCCTGCATAAGAACCTTATCCCATCTGTGAAACATGGTGGTGGTAGTATCATAGTTTGGGCCTGTTTTGCTGCATCTGGGCCAGGACGGCTTGCCATCATTAATGGAACAATGAATTCTGAATTATACCAGCGAATTCTAAAGGAAAATGTCAGGATATCTGTCCATGAACTGAATCTCAAGAGAAGGTGGGTCATGCAGCAAGACAACAACCCTAAGCACACAAGTCATTCTACCAAAGAATGGTTAAAGAAGAATAAAGTTAATGTTTTGGAATGGCCAAGTCAAAGTCCTGACCTTAATCCAATCGAAATGTTGTGGAAGGACCTGAAGCGAGCAGTTCATGTGAGGAAACCCACCGACATCCCAGAGTTGAAGCTTTTCTGTACGGAGGAACGGGCTAAAATTCCTCCAAGCCAGCGTGCAGGACTGAGCAACAGTTACTGCAAATGTTTAGTTGCAGTTATTGCTGCACAAGGGGGGTCACACCAGATACTGAAAGCAAATGGTCACATACTTTTGCCACTCACAGATATGTAATATTGGATCATTTTCCTCAATAAATAAATCTCATCTCATTATCTCTAGCCGCTTTATCCTTCTACAGGGTCGCAGGCAAGCTGGAGCCTATCCCAGCTGACTATGGGCGAAAGGCGGGGTACACCCTGGACAAGTCGCCAGGTCATCACAGGGCTGACACATAGACACAGACAACCATTCACACTCACACCTACGGTCAATTTAGAGTCACCAGTTAACCTAACCTGCATGTCTTTGGACTGTGGGGGAAACCGGACCACCCGGAGGAAACCCACGCGGACACGGGGAGAACATGCAAACTCCACACAGAAAGGCCCTCGCCGGCCCCGGGGCTCGAACCCAGGACCTTCTTGCTGTGAGGCGACAGCGCTAACCACTACACCACCGTGCCGCCTTCAATAAATAAATGACCAAGTATAATATTTTTGTCTCATTTGTTTAACTGGGTTCTCTTTATCTACTTTTAGGACTTGTGTGAAAATCTGATGATGTTTTAGGTCATATTTATGCAGAAATATAGAAAATTCTAAAGGGTTCACAAACTTTCAAGCACCACTGTATAGTAATAAAAAGAATAATATACATGAGCCATTCCACCGTATCGGTGCCATTTCCGCCCCTAGAAAATTATATGTATAAATGCACATAAAAATGTACTTTAAAATACATTTCCTTATTACGCAGAATGTCCTGCACATTGATCTGTGTAACACTTCCTGATGTGGGTGGAGCACAGAAGCACGGCAGGTGAGAGCTGATGTTTATCCAAAACTTTATTGAGCTTTTCAGCTTCCTTTTTATTTATTATTTATTTGTCATTCATTCATTTATTTATTTATTTACTCACTCACTCACTCACTTACACATGCATTGGTTGGGGAGAGAGCTCCCTTCCTCTGCTCTCTCTCTCCTTTTATGCTCCATCCCTGTAACAAACAGTGACACACACACACACACACACACACACATTAATTGACAGCAGGTGGAATGACTTAGCCACTTACCTTCCCCGACCCCGCCCTCCATTCACAGACTGCTGCTTGGCCACGCCCCCGCTGCCACAATCTGATTTCAAATTTAAGATATATAATTGTAAGGATTAATAAAAACTACCTAAAACACTGAAAAATAGCATGTGTTACCTGTCCCCGCACTCTAACTTTATACTTAACTATGAAATATTATGATTAAAATACTTCAGAAACAGTATTTCTTTTGCACTGTTGCGTGACTCCATATCCTATCCATGGTTTAAATATATTTTTTTCATAAGAAATCCACAATATCTTAGTTAAAAAACACATTTTAGTCGTGTCCCTGGGTTTTCACTCAGTCCTGTTACCCAAACCCCCATCTGACAAATTTGGAACATTCCATAAATCACATGCTCAAAAGGAAGTTACATCAGTTGTGTCTTCTGAAGGCCATGGGAAGGCCAAAAGTTAGTTCTCTCATTTACTTTTTTGTATATTTGATGATTTTTTAACTTTGACTGATAAGGTCAATGTCAACATACTGTCCTGTTACTTAAATTATTTCTTAGGTGATATTTGTTCATTTTAAAAATACAGATTTTTGGTAAATCACTAGAATGTGCTAAGTGTGGTCATACTATTAGCGATGACGCCATGTGGCTTAATTCCATGTACAACCCCGATTCCAAAAAAGTTGGGACAAAGTACAAACTGTAAATAAAAACGGAATGCAATAATTTACAAATCTCAAAAACTGATACTGTATTCACAATAGAACATAGACAACATATCAAATGTCGAAAGTGAGACATTTTTAAATTTCATGCCAAATATTGGCTCATTTGAAATTTCATGACCACAACACATCTCAAAAAAGTTGGGACAGGGGCAATAAGAGGCTGGAAAAGTTAAAGGTACAAAAAAGGAACAGCTGAAGGACCAAATTACAACTCATTAGGTCAACTGGCAATAGGTCATTAACATGACTGGGTATAAAAAGAGCATCTTGGAGTGGCAGCGGCTCTCAGAAGTAAAGATGGGATGAGGAACACCAATCCATACTGGGTGCCCGTGATCTTCAGGCCCTTAGACGGCACTGCATCACATACAGGCATGCTTCTGTATTGGAAATCACAAAATGGGCTCAGTAATATTTCCAGAGAACATTATCTGTGAACACAATTCACCGTGCCATCCGCCGTTGCCAGCTAAAACTCTATAGTTCAAAGAAGAAGCCATATCTAAACATGATCCAGAAGCGCAGACGTCTTCTCTGGGCCAAGGCTCATTTAAAATGGACTGTGGCAAAGTGGAAAACTGTTCTGTGGTCAGATGAATCAAAATTTGAAGTTCTTTATGGAAATCAGGGACACCGTGTCATTCGGATTAAAGAGGAGAAGGACGACCCAAGTTGTTATCAGCGTTCAGTTCAGAAGCCTGCATCTCTGATGGTATGGGGTTGCATTAGTGCATGTGGCATGGACAGCTTACACATCTGGAAAGACACCATCAATGCTGAAAGGTATATCCAGGTTCTAGAGCAACATATGCTCCCATCCAGATGACGTCTCTTTCAGGGAAGACCTTGCATTTTCCAACATAACAATGCCAAACCACATACCGCATCAATTACAGCATCATGGCTGCATAGAAGAAGGGTCCGGGTACTGAACTGGCCAGCCTGCAGTCCAGATCTTTCACCCATAGAAAACATTTGACGCATCATAAAACGGAAGATACGACAAAAAAGACCAAAGACAGTTGAGCAACTAGAATCCTACATTAGACAAGAATGGGTTAACATTCCTATCCCTAAACTTGAGCAACTTGTCTCCTCAGTCCCCAGACGTTTACAGACTGTTGTAAAGAGAAAAGGGGATGTCTCACAATGGTAAACCTGGCCTTGTCCCAACTTTTTTGAGATGTGTTGTTGTCATGAAATTTAAAATCACCAAATTTTTCTCTTTAAATGATACATTTTCTCAGTTTAAACATTTGATATGCCATCTATGTTCTATTCTGAATAAAATATGGAATTTTGAAACTTCCACATCATTGCATTCCGTTTTTATTTACAATTTGTACTTTGTCCCAACTTTTTTGGAATCGGGGTTGTATTAACTAATCCTAGGCTAAAAACTCAGTCCTGTTACTTTCAGTCCTGTTACTCATATAAAGAGTATGCAGCCATCTTTGACTTCCAAACCTTGTAAAATAATAAATAACGTAGCCTGAGGTTGACCAGTACACATGTGTGTTATTATAATCAGTGTTGAAAAGATATAACAAATTAAGTTTAATTTGGGAGTGGTACAACAAGCAAATGGCACCCATTCGGTGGAATGTCCCACATGTGAGTTTGGAGAAATTTATCTTCTCATAATAAAATTGAAATTGAAACACATCAAATTACATCATCTGTTGCATGTTTGTTTTCATTTGAATGGAAGCTCCGCTATTAGGTCGTACCTAATTTTATATTATTTAACTAGATTGGTTACAAAGCAAGGGTGGCACAGTGGTGTAGTAGTTAGCACTGTTGCCTCACAGCAAGAAGGCTTTGGGTTTGAGCCGAGTGGCTGACAGGGCCCTTTCTATGTGGAGTTTGCATGCTCTCCCCATGTTTATGTGGGTTTCCTCCGGGTGCTCCGGTTCCCCCCACAGTCCAAATACATGCAGGTTACAAGGTGTGTCAGAAAAGTAACAGGACTTAGTGTGCTTCTTCAATGTGAGGGGCATCGTCCACATTGAGTTCTTGCCACAGGGCCAGACAATCAAACAGTATGTCTACAAAGAGATCCTGCAGCGTTTGTTTTATTCAGTGCGCAAGAAGAGGCAAGAGTTGTGGCAGGACAACTCATGGCTGCTTCACCATGACAATGTGCCGGCTCACAACGCCCTGAGCATCCGGAAGTTCCTTGCCAAGAAGACCATTGCCATGCTGGAGCAACCTCCCTACTCACCTGACCTGGCTCTGTGTGATTTTTTTCCTTTTCCCCAAACTCAATGGGGTCATCAAGGGGACCCGTTTTCCAGAAGTGGAAGCCATCAAGAGGTCCGTGACGACGGAGCTGCGGAGAATCCTGGGAGAATCCTTCCAGGAGTGCATGGAGGCGTGGCAGAGAAGGATGGGAAAGTGCATTAGACTCGAGGGGGATTATTTCAGAGGGGAAAACTTGTAGTTTGTAGTTAAGATTTGACATAAATTTTTTGTGACCCCAGTCCTGTTTCTTTTCTGACACACCGTGTAGGCTAATTGGTGGCTCTACATTGACCGTAGGTGTGAGTGTGAATGGTTGTTTGTCTCTCTGTGTCAGCCCTGTGATGATCTGGCAACTTGTCCAGGGTGTACGCCGCTTCTCGTCCATAGTCAGCTGGGATAGGCTCCAGCTTGCCCGTGACCCTGCACAGGAAAAGTGGTTATGGATAATGGATGGATCGATCAAAGCAGATATAAAGATAGGCATGATGGTGAGATGTAGCTACTGTAGTACAGTTAGCTTCACTTTATCTGATTCCTTTTTAAAATATTACAATTAATTTAAAATCCATTTCAAAGACAAATAAATCCTTTACTGTAATAAACTGTGTGTTGTAGACTATACCTTTTGGCTACTATGCTTTCTCATTGCAATTAAAAATTCTGCATGGACAGTACACACCCACAAGTGACAACAGTAGTGCTCACTGCTCACACACAAGATACAAACTGCAAGTGATATGAGAGACTTGTCACTCCCTAGTGTAAACATGGGGGAAGAGAAGAGCTATTTAACAAATACCTGAATAAACAAATAGATTTCAACCAAGACTTAAAGATTGAGACTGTGTCCTTAACACTGATTTCTAGTCATACTCTTCTGTATGGATGCTCCAAACAAAATTTCGTTGTTCTTTTTTTGTGACAATGACAATAAATATTCTGAATCTAGGAAAAAGCTCTGCCTCCTGATGTAGTGTTCATTATTTTAGGTATTGATACAGACAAACAAATAAAATGCATCTTTGGAATAAAGGTACTGTGGTCCAAAACCATTCGGTGTATTATAGTACATTAGTAGTATTTTATAATCAGTATGATTTTTTGGGACTGTGGATAAGATCGGACTGATTTAATCAAACTTTCTGGTTCTACTAAGGAATACTACTAAGGTCTTACAACTGCAAAATGTAAAGCTACCAAAAGCATGAACTCCATCATTTTTTTCTTTTTTATCATTTTACTCATCATGTAACAGCAGTCTCTTTTTCAGTTTCGATGAATAAAACGGCTATTTGAAAATTCAGAAGGCCTGAATACCACAGGAGTGGTCTGATTTTTGCACAGTAAAATGATCTATTTGAAAACATTATGTCTTCCCTCATCCCTTGGCTATTTCTGTGTCCTCTCACAGTTTTCCTGTGTGCACTCATGGTAACCTTAAATTGACCTGCGCTCACCTTCTAGTTCAGCAGCAATTAAAGACATGAGCTCAAAGGTCAATGGAGTTGTCAGTCTTTAACCAGATCAATGACTGGCCAGTGGTATTACAAGAATTAGAATGCTCTTCACGTGATGCTTTCTTTTTTCAGTTGCTCCCATTAGGAATCACCACAGCGGCTCACCATGATCCATATGTTTGATTTGGCATAGGTTTTTACACCGGATACCCTTCCTGATGCAACCCTCCCCAATCTATCCAGGCTTTGGACTAAGTATGCACTCCCCAGTGGCTGGGTATTTTTACCTAAAATGCATGTTTCTGAATTGTGGGAGGAAACCCATGCAGACACAGGAAGAACATGCAAACTCCTCACAAAAAGGCCCCCATTGGCTGTGAGACTGGAACCTGGAACCTTCTTGCTGTGAGGCAACAGTGCTAACCACTGCACCACCATGCCACAGCTTCATGTGATACTTTATGAAAGCTAAATAGTTTGGGTATTTAATATGTAGTAAGGTCAGAAGCAAGGCAAAGAATTGAATGACTAGGCTGTTCAACAATTTCTAGTTGCATGAAGTAAATGAACACAGAAACAACATGACACAACATGTAAAAGTAATACATGATTTCTACCCAGAATGAGCTTAAATGTTAGTGACTGATCTTAAAAACAAGCCAGTCTTTCTGTCTTCTATCAGATTTACTAAATAAAGAAACTGTAACAGTTTGATTCAACTGGAGTCAACTTATTCTGGATATGATTGGAAAGTATAAGCTAAAGAATGAGAGAAAAGTTCAGGAGGTTGTCAAACATATCAATTTTTCATGGAAACTGATGTCATGATATGTATGTTATGGATCAAGGTCACAAATCTATCAAATGCTTTTTTTTCTTTTCTGATTATGCTGCACTCCAGATAAACATAGAATGAATGATTTCATCCAAAATTATGCATTGTTGAATTGTTAAATAAATTGCATGTCCACAATTTAGACTCTCCACAAATGGCATCCAGTGCTGTTTTTCGTCCTTGCTCCTTACATGCAAAGATTTCTCTGGATTCTCTTTAGATGATATTATGGATTGTCAAGGGTGAAATCTATAAAATCTTTGCAATTGTACATTGAAAAAACATTGTTCTTAAACTGTTGGACCATTTACTATAAACTGGTGAACCTCACCCCATCCTGTGAATGACTGAACCTTTACCAATTAACCTGTTTACCACATGTTTTTTGAGCATTCCACAACTTTCCCCATCTTTTGTTGCTCCTGTCCCAACTTTTTTTGGAATGTGTTGCAGGCATCAAATTCAGAATGAGTGTATATTTACAAAAAACAATAAAGTTTATCGCCCTGTGATGATCTGGCGACTTGTCCAGGGTATACCCCGCCTCTTGCCTATAGTCAGCTGGGATAGGCTCCAGCTTGCCTGCGACCCTGTAGAACAGGATAAGCGGCTACAGATAATGGATGGATTAATAAAATGTATCTGTTTGAACATTAAATATCTTGTCTTTGTATTGTATTCAATTGAATATAAGTAAAAAAAAAGGATTTGCAAATCATTGCATTCTGTTTGTATTTATGTTTTATCCAGCTTCCCAACTTTTTTTGGATTTGGGGCTGTATTACATACATCTCAATCAGCTTGACTCAGGAGTCTCCACAGGACATAAGCCTTAGTTGAATGAAATTTCTGCTCTTGTGAAGGAAATAGGAATGATTGGGATACTTGGTTGATTGAACGGAATGGTCTCCCAGATCTGAACTTCAGTAACATTTTTTTTTATCAGACTTCTTTGCAAGCCATTGTCAATAACAAATACTTTTCTTGAACACAAGGTTGCTCATAAGTGGTACGAGTTGCCTTTGGTACAAGAGCACTTTGGGCCAAAGGTTAATTATCAAATTTTGTAATTGTTTCATCAGACTTGAGGACATACATATGTTCTGGACACTTAAGTTAAGACAGCGGTAAAGTTGTCAACTCATTACCACTTGTTGTACAGGCTAGCAGCCAGATTTACCTGGTAAACACAGGAGAGACTACCAGTTTGCTTGGGAGCACTTAGCAGAAATTTCACTGAGAGACAAGTTCAACTCCCACCTTCAAATGGATTTCTCTCTTGTACTGAGCAGTGTTAGGTTGCATGTAGCCTGAATGGACCATGTTCAAGTCTTCTATTGTAGACACAAAATCAAGAGACTGTTGTTGGAAATCTATTGGTGCCAGACATTGGGTAGCCCTAGGACACACTAGTGGATACCAATGGTGAGGGAAATCTTTGAAAATTTGAAGGAGGGTTCCCAAGGAAACTTAACAGAGGGCTCTTCTACTCTGCTCTAGCATGTGCAGGGGTGTGTTGACCACTTCTAGGGATAATATAGGGCAGTGGAAGAAGCACTTTGAGGAACTCCTTAATTCAGTGGACATGTCGTCCTTTCAACTGTGACAGAAACATTGGAGTCCATCTCTGTGGCTGAGGTTATAATGATAATTACAAACATTCATAGTGCTTTCAAGTGGTACAACAGAAAATTGTTTACACTAACAATGTAAGTTCAACTCCTGACAGTTCCACAGCCATTTACGGCCAGTAGCTAAAGGAGAAAAATTGGCTGAGATCTCTGGGAGGAAGGGATGACATTACTTTCTCTTTCCTGTCAATCACAATGACACTAGTCAATCTTAGGCATCTGTGATATCATGTATGCTGAAGAGGGCAGTTAGTGCTTTTCTCTGAGTGTGTCATGCAGGAGTTTGAAATGATGTGGTTGGCTTGCTTTACATATGTCTCAGAGGAAGCATGTATTAGCCTTCATCCTCCATTTATCCTTCTATCATGTGATAGGGAAGAGCTGGCTAGTGGGTGGTAATTCAGAGCCACTAATGAGAAACATTCATTGTGGCACGGCTGCAGGGATGGATGAGATTCTGCCATAGACCATTGGTTCAGAGGGAACCAGAGGGTTTGTTACAATTCTCCCGGGAAACATCAGTGCCAGGTTCCTGTAGAACAGGCTCTTTCCAATAGTTGAACCTCAGAGTCCAGATGAACAATGCAGGTTTCACTCAGTCCATAGACCAGTGGACCAGCTGTTCACTCATGCACAGATTTGTAAAAGATCATGAGAGTATTTTAATTCAATGTACATGTCTTATGTGGATTTGGAGTAGTTACTGTGTGTCTCCCAGTGAGGGGAATAAATGTAACATCGCTGTTATTTGCAGATGATGTTCTTCTCTTTGCACTATCCGAAGTGGACCTCTGACACTCACTTGAATGTTTTGCTGTGAAATAGCTGAAATGAAAATCAGCACCTCCTGTTTCAAGGCCACATTCCTCTCTCAGAAGAGTGGTGTATTACCTTTTGGTGAGGGTGGGATACCTTGCCCATGGAGGAGTTTAAGTACCTTGGAATATTATTCATGAGTAATGGAAAAAGAGATCATGAGATTGACAAATGAATTGGGTGGCAGTGGCAGCAGTGTTACAATCACTGTACCAGTCTGTGTGGTGAAGCAGAGACTTTTTTTAAAAAAAAAGCTCCCTGTTTACCAGTCATTCTATGTCCCTGTCCTCACCTATGATCATGAGCAGTGGGCAGCAAAAGGATGAATGCAGAACTTACTTTCTGTGATGGGGGAGAGATTCAGCAAGCACTGGAGTACAGTGGTGCTTGAAAGTTTGTGAACCCTTTAGAATTTTCTATATTTCTGCATAAATATGACCTAAAACATTATCAGATTTTCACACAAGTCCTAAAAGTAGATAAAGAGAACCCAGTTAAACAAATGAGACAAAAAATATTATACTTGGTCATTTATTTATTGAGGAAAATGATCCAGTATTACATATCTGTGAGTGGCAAAAGTATGTGAACCTTTAGTAGCTGGTGTGACCCCCCCTTGTGCAGCAATAACTGCAACTAAACATTTCTGGTAACTGTTGATCAGTCCTGCACACCGGCTTGGAGGAATTTTAGCCCATTCCTCCATACAGAACAGCTTCATCTCTGGGATGTTGGTGGATTTCCTCATATGAACTGCTCACTTCAGGTCCTTCTACAACATTTCGATTGGATTAAGGTCAGGACTTTGACTTGGCCATCCCAAAACATTAACTTTATTTATTGCGGGTGAGGCGGGAGTTAGGTCCTTCCACAACATTTCGATTCGATTAAGGTCAGGACTTTGACTTGGCCATTCCAGAACATTATTCTTCTTTCATCATTCTTTGGTAGAATGACTTGTGTGCTTAGGGTCGTTGTCTTGCTGCATGATCCACCTTCTCTTGAGATTCAGTTCATGGACAGATATCCTGACATTTTCCTTTAGAATTCACTGGTATAATTCAGAATTCATTGTTCCATCAATGATGGCAAGCCATCCTGGCCCAGATGCAGCAAAACAGGCCCAAACCATGATACTACCACCACCATGTTTCACAGATGGGATAAGGTTCTTATGCTGGAATGCAGTGTTTTCCTTTCTCCAAACATAACGCTTCTCATTTAAACCAAAAAGTTCTTTTTTGTTCTCATCTGTCCAAAAAACATTTTTCCAATAGCCTTCGGGCTTGTCCACATGATCTTTAACAAACTGCAGATAAGCAGCAATGTTCCTTTTGGAGAGTGGTGGCTTTCTCCTTGCAACCCTGCCATGCACACCACTGTTGTCCATTGTTCTCCTGATGGTGGACTCATGAACATTAACATTAGCCAATGTGAGAGAGGCCTTCAGTTGCATAGAAGTTACCTTGGGGTCCTTTGTGACCTCGCTGACTATTACACGCCTTGCTCTTGGAGTGATCTTGTTGGTCGACCACTCCTGGGGAGCGTAACAATGGTCTTGAATTTCCTCCATTTGTACACAATCTGTCTGACTGTGGATTGGTGGAGTCCAAACTCTTTAGAGATGGTTTTCCAGCCTGATGAGCATCTACAAGGCTTTTTCTGAGGTCCTCAGAAATCTCCTTTGTTCGTGCCATGATACACTTCCACAAACATGTGTTGTGAAGCTCAGACTTTGATAGATCCCTGTTCTTTAAATAAAACAGGGTGCCCACTCACACCTGATTGTCATCCTATTGATTGAAAACACCCGACTCTAATTTCACCTTCAAATTAACTGCTAGTCCTAGAGGTTCACATACTTTTGCCACTCACAGATATGTAATACTGGATCATTTTCCTCAATAAATAAATGACCAAGTATAATATTTTTGTCTCATTTGTTTAACTGGGTCCTCTTTATCTACTTTTAGGACTTGTGTGAAAACCTGATGATGTTTTAGGTCATATTTATGCAGAAATATAGAAAATTCTAAAGGGTTCACAAACTTTCAAGCACCACTGTAGACCTACCACAATGCTGGGAATGAATGACTCAATCAATCAATCAATCAATCAATCAATCAATCAATCAATCAATCAAGTTCTACTAAGGTCATAATTTCAAATAGCATAAACTTTGGTATACATCTTTTCTGGAGAAATAATCATTCTGCAATGATCAGTATTATTTTCAAGAAAAACACCAGTTTAGCTTCCCATAATTTTTCCTTTACTTTGTTTTCCACAACTGACCTGTATACCAGTGCTTGGACCCCTATAATCGCAGTTTGCAGCTTCTATATATTCAGCATTATTTCTATCCATAGCCATGTTCTGTCAGAGCCAGACATGGCTCTTTACATTACTATATGCTACATTTGTGGAGATGTTTGATGTCTGATGCCTCTTACACCAGGTGATGCTTCACATGACCTTTATGGTGTCTTAAACACATTTAAGTAGTGTGGCTTCTCTACTGACCTCCTGTTCAAGCTAATATAACACCTAATACCTGCTTTTGTGTGTTTATGTGTACATGCCAGGGTTCATATTAACCTTGTTCCTCATGTTTTATAAACATGATGGCAGTTGCCTGACCTTAACCCCAGGGCTGAACTGGATTTGTCTCAGTTGACTGCTTGCTCTCATTAGATAGAACTGAAGCATCAGAGATAATAGGGGCACCTACAACAGCAAACTGACCCTCAGTGTGTTTCTATCTGTATCAGTCTTTATCAATTCTCATGACACCTTCTGTACTTCAAAATTTACACATGTGGATTACAACCATCCATTTTTCCAGTATTGTCGTCCCATTCCTCTCACTGTGTTCCAGTTTGATATCCTACTTGCATCGTCAATAATTCATGTATGCAAGGCAATAACAGTATAATCACGGACATCCCGGCCACATTTACATCTATTTATTGCAAATGAAAAAGTGAAGTAACAAAAGGGGACCAGATAAGCACACGGAGAGAAGCCAGCCTCGATTTGACAAATAGAAAGCAAACACAGGCTGGCTGTGAAAGCTTTCTCCTTGATTTCAGTGTTTTCAGCATGGACCTCTCAATCTACTTGTCTTATGCTTCACTCGCAGTCTCCATTACCTTCTCTGACTGCTTGCGAGCAAAATCTTTCTCTGGATGCAATCTTCTTTGGTTTACTCTCTCTCTCTCTCTCTCTCTGGTGAAGCTCAGTCAGAGTCCAACATTTGGAATCACTTCTGGTCCAGGGCGTTTCACACTGAAACACTCTGTGCTTTTCCATCCTCGGCACAGGCTGTTCTCATTCTCTCTCCCTCCCTCTCCCTCATACTCCCTCCTTCCTCCATACTCATATCCACACAAACATGCACACGGCTGTGTTTTTAGAGCTGCTGCCTCTGACAGCTATGTATGACTCCCATATATTTCAATTTTGAGCAAAAAAAAAATGGAATTCCTGTCAAAGGTCACAGAGAGAGAGATACCTATCCTACTCCTAGAAATCTAAAAGTCTGTTTTTATTATGTGAATTAGTGTTCTATCTATCTATCTATCTATCTATCTATCTATCTATCTATCTATCTATCTATCTATCTATCTATCTATCTACACAATCTCACATCCATTTGTACAGTCTTCCACCTATTTATGTTATACTGAGATTTTGGTTGTATGAGTTTACCCTTCATATGTATCTGAGGCCCCAATGCACTGTGGGTGATAAGTGGGGTGTGGGGGGGGCAGATGCTCAGTGTCTGGAATGCCTTCAGCAGCCTGAAACAATTTCAGCATGGGGGAACAGCAGAGCTGGGCGCCTCTATAAAGGCACAAGCACGTCCTGGCCGGGATACGCCATGCATTTAGTTTCAGATTTTGCCTGTTTAATACCCACAGTTGTAACGCGTTACACATGCTAACACACATGCAGAGGAGAAATCCATAATAAAACACAAAGGGCTGCTGAACTCATCATTATGTTACTGTAATACAAAACAGCCTGCAAAAAACTGGGCTGTAAAACTAAAACCAACTAGTCGGATCAGGACTTAATTCAACTGTATGACTGGAAGGGTGTGAATCACAGACATGATTGAAACAAAACTGGTTCTGATTGGAATCAGTGGCATTATTACTCAGGGCAGTTCTATAATTTAAGCTTGAGAAATGATTGAAATTACACTGTTGGTCTTTATATCTTGGTTGGTAAGTGTGGTGCGAGATAGCTGGCCGAAAACATGCCTTACTCCTCCGCCCGATTCGCCCGTATGGCTGGTGCCTTTGAAATAACAACCCTTTTCTGCGCTCCACTCAATCACACACACACACACACACACACACACACACACACACACACACACTCACACACACACACACACACACACACACACACACACACACACACACACACACACACAAACTGAATCTCTCCTTCCCCCTTCTCGCCTTCTTTCTCCCTACCTCCCTCCCTTGCTCGCTCACTCTGTTCCCTCACACCCTCCCTCCCTTCCCCTCCTGCTCGACTTCTATAATTCAAATCCTGTCAGGCCTGTTCCAGACTGCTGGCGCCAGCCTCTCTCTCCAGGAAAAAAAGAGAGAAGAAAAAAAAGCAAAAGGAAGAAAAAAAGCTCTTTGAGGGACAAAGCCGACGAAGCCACACTCACACACACACACATACACACACACAGGGCCAGGAAACAGAATGAAGTTTTTTAAAGAGGCAGCTGTGGGTGGACTTTTCAGGGCCCAATATTTTCCCTATTTTTTTCCCTTTCTGTTTTTCAGCCACTTTCCCCCCTTTTGTTTTACTCCCCCTGTTTCTCTCTCTTTGTCTTTGATCATTCCACTGCCTTAACTGGTCAATGCCATAAAATCCTCCCAGTCATATTTTCTTGGGTAGTTTTATTGGCCGTTTAAAAGGACTTACAGTGATGACTGATGTTAGACAAATGTTTCCGACTTGGGCAAATGTTATATTTGTCCTGCTAATGTTAATCAGTCAGACAGAGAGAAGGAAAGATATTGTGGGAGCAGAAAGGCAGATTTCCAAACTCTGTCACTGGGATCGCAAACTCACATCAACATTTAAACTTGGTTAAAAATAGCCTGAAGACTGAACCCGTCTATTTTAGGTCTGAATGAGCAGGCTAGTCATGTGACACACAGGCAGAGATGGCAGGCAGCTTTTGCGAGTCCATATTAAACTCCTCGCAAACAACCATCATTCATCCTCACGCTCCCTCTGGCTTGTAAACACATACAAACATTCACATGCATGGTCTGTCACAAACAAAAAGAAACAGACAATTGCAGAATTATTGGCACCCTTCATGAAAATGAGCAAAAATAGTAGACAAAATGAACAAAACTTCCAGTGGGTGGTATTTTGAGCTGAAACATAAGAGATACCTCATAGTTTTATATTAAATAACATTTTTTCATACATAAAAAGTTCTCGTCATGCATGTATTTCTACAAAAGCCTGGCTTCAGAACTATCAGCAGACCCTCAATCAATATTGGGTTATGTTTCTTCTAAGGAGAATAACAGCACCGAGTCTCTTCCTGTATGGTCTAACAAAGTTGGAAACACTTGTAGAGGCGTTCATGGCCAAAAATGTCAGTTTTGGTCCAATCTGATCATAACACATCATTCCAATTGGAGTTTCAATTCATGAAGTTTAGATTCTGCATTTTGAGGGTTTCTATCAGGAAGGTTTTTTTTGATTATTATTATTTTATTCATTTTTTTGCATCTAATTCTTTACGTTATATTTTCTTTTCTTTTAATTTGCCACCTGCGCATACCCAACCATATGTAGAGATACTTTATGCAATCTCACACACACACACACACACACATATATATATATACATACATACATCTGATCTCATCTCATCTCATTATCTCTAGCCACTTTATCCTGTTCTACAGGGTCGCAGGCAAGCTGGAGCCTATCCCAGCTGACTACAGGCGAAAGGCGGGGTACACCCTGGACAAGTCGCCAGATCATCACAGGGCTGACACATAGACACAGACAACCATTCACACTCACATTCACACCTACGGTCAATTTAGAGTCACCAGTTAACCTAACCTGCATGTCTTTGGACTGTGGGGGAAACCGGAGCACCCGGAGGAAACCCACACGGACACGGGGAGAACATGCAAACTCCGCACAGAAAGGCCCTCGCCGGCCCCGGGGCTCAAAATATATATATATATATATATATATATATATATATATATATATATATATATATATATATATATAAAATCCTGATTCCAAAAAAGATGGGACAAAGTACAAATTGTAAATAAAAACAGAATGCAATAATTTACAAATCTCAAAAACTGATATTGTATTCACAGTAGAACATAGACAACATATCAAATGTCGAAAGTGAGACATTTTGAAATTTCATGCCAAATATTGGCTCATTTAAAATTTCATGACAGCAGCACATCTCAAAAAAGTTGGGACAGGGGCAATAAGAGGCTGGAAAAGTTAAAGGTACAAAAAAGGAACAGCTGGAGAACCAAATTGCAACTCATTAGGTCAATTGGCAATAGGTCATTAACATGACTGGATATAAAAAGAGCATCTTGGAGTGGCAGCAGCTCTCAGAAGTAAAGATGGGAAGAGGATCACCAATCCTCCTAATTCTGCGCCGACAAATAGTGGAGCAATATCAGAAAAGAGTTCGACTGTGTAAAATTGCAAAGAGTTTGAACATATCATCATCTACAGTGCATAATATCATCAAAAGATTCAGAGAATCTGGAAGAATCACTGTGCGTAAGGGTCAAGGCCGGAAAACCATACTGGGTGCCCGTGATCTTCGGGCCCTTAGACGGCACTGCATCACATACAGGCATGCTTCTGTATTGGAAATCACAAAATGGGCTCAGGAATATTTCCAGAGAACATTATCTGTGAACACAATTCACCGTGCCATCCGCCGTTGCCAGCTAAAACTCTATAGTTCAAAGAAGAAGCCGTATCTAAACATGATCCAGAAGCACAGACATCTTCTCTGGGCCAAGGCTCATTTAAAATGGACTGTGACAAAGTGGAAAACTGTTCTGTGGTCAGATGAATCAAAATGTAAAGTTCTTTACGGAAATCAGGGATGTCGTGCCATTCGGACTAAAGAGGAGAAGGACGACCCAAGTTGTTATCAGCGCTCAGTTCAGAAGCCTGCATCTCTGATGGTATGGGGTTGCATTAGTGTGTGTGGCATGGGCAGCTTACACATCTGGAAAGACACCATCAATGCTGAAAGGTATATCCAGGTTCTAGGGCAACATATGCTCCCATCCAGATGATGTCTCTTTCAGGGAAGACCTTGCATTTTCCAACATGACAATGCCAAACCACATACTGCATCAATTACAGCATCATGGCTGCGTAGAAGAAGGGTCCGGGTCCAGATCTTTCACCCATAGAAAACATTTGGCGCATCATAAAACGGAAGATACGACAAAAAAGACCTAAGACAGTTGAACAACTAGAATCTTACATTAGACAAGAATGGGTTAACATTCCTATTCCTAAACTTGAGCAACTTGTCTCCTCAGCCCCCAGACGTTTACAGACTGTTGTAAAGAGAAAAGGGGATGTCTCACAGTGGTAAACATGGCCTTGTCCCAACTTTTTTGAGATGTGGTGTTGTCATGAAATTTAAAATCACCTATTTTTTCTCTTTAAATGATACATTTTCTCAGTTTAAACATTTGATATGTCATCTATGTTCTATTCTGAATAAAATATGGAATTTTGAAACTTCCACATCATTGCATTCCGTTTTTATTTACAATTTGTACTTTGTCCCAACTTTTTTGGAATCGGGGTTGTGTATATATATATATATATATATATATATATATATATATATATATATATATATACACACACACACACACACACACACACACACACACACACAGTACCAGTCAAAAGTCTTGAAATGCCCTCTAATTCAGTGGTTTTTCATTATTTTAAAATTTTCTGAATTGTAGATTAATACTAAAGTCATCGACATTATGAAGAAATATATATGGAATTATTTGGTAAACAAAAAAGTGTTAATCAAACCAGAATATGTTTTATATTTTAGATTCTTCAAAGTAGACACCTTTTACTTAGATGACAGCTTGGCACATCTTGGCATTTTCTCAGTCAGCTTTATAAGGTAGTCACCTGGAATGGCTTTCAGTTTACAGCTGTACCTTGTCAAGAGTTAATTTCTTGAATTTCTTGACCTCTTAATGTGTTTGAGACCATCAGTTGTGTTGTGAAGAGGTAGAGTTGGTATACAGTGAATGGCCCTATTTGAGTACTGTTCTAATCTATATTATGCCAAGAACTACTCAACTAAGTAAAGAAAAGCGACAGTCCATCATTACTTTAAGGCCCGGTCCCACTGCACTTACGGATGCAAAGAGGATGTAAAGCGTAAAAAAATCTTTGCCATCCGTTGGAAAACGCTACGCATCCGTTGTGTACTCATTGCATACGTGCTTCATACGCTCTATCCATCGAGCATCCGTCCACTGTGATTTCATCCGCGCAAAAAGTTTTGAGCTGCACAAAACTTTTAGAACGGATGAACTTTCCGCCGTGTACGATGTAAATCCGCGACATATACGAGCAACAAACGTTCTATGTCCGTTATCATCCGTTAAACGTCTGCTGTATCCTCTCTGCATCCTCTGGGCATCCTCGCAACTCACATCCGCTGCAGCTGAACACGGAAAGAGGGAGGAAAGATAAGGTACATGAAACGTCTATTCATCGTTAGTAGCACGGAAATAGAAAGGATGTAAGCGTATGCATCTCGTATATAAAGTATTCAAAACGGACAAAGCGTTTATATCTGGGATGTATCTCGTATATTTAGGATGTCTGGAGTATGTCTAGAGTATGTAGAAGGACACCTAGCGGACAATCGATATTTTGTATAAAAAGGGGGAGAAAATCATCTAGTAGTAGAGATGTATCGATGTAGCCGCCAGCACATCTTTCCGCTTTATGCTGACGGCGTGCGTGCTGCATCCCTTTATATCCGCGGAGCAGACGCAATTCATACCCCCCGCATGCGCAGTGAACGGTCTGCATCCGATACACATCCGCGCAACATCCCCTTTGTTTCCGTTAGGCGTACGTGATGCATCCTCTTCATCCGCCATGCATCCGCTCTTTCTGCTATGCGTCCGCTTCTCAGTTATCACCGGTAACCCCTTCGGAGCTGTCATCCACTTCCATCCACTTCCATCCGCTTTCATCCGCTAGGCTTCCTATGAACATGCGTTTAACATCCCCGCTATATACTACCCACGTCCGTTCTTTTCCGTTCTGTTTTCGCAAATTTTCGCCATTTTTGTCCATTTCTGGAGCGGATGAAAACGGATAGAGCCACCCCCGAAATTTTGCTCGTCCGCTGTGTCCTTTTTGCATACGTTTTGTGTCCATCGGCCAGTGGGACCGAGCCTTTAAGAAATGAAGGTCAGTCAGTCCGAAAAATTTCAAGAACTTTGAAAGTATCCCCAGGTGCAGTCACAAAGACCATCAAACATTATGAGGAAACTGGCTCTCATCAGGACCGCCCCAGGAAAGGAAGACCTAGGGTTACCTCTGCTGCACAGGATAAGTTCATCAGAGTTACCAGCCTGAGAAACCGCAAGTTAACAGCACCCAAGATAAGAGCCCACCTAAATGCTTCACAGAGTTCAAGTAGCACACACATCTCAACATCAACTGTTCAGAGAAGACTGCGTGAATCTGGACTTTATGGTCGAATTGCTGCAAAGAAGCCACTTCTAAGGAAGAACAACAAGAGGAAGAGAATAGCTTGGGCCAAGGAACACAAGGAATGGACATTAGACCAGTGGAAATCTGTCCTTTGGTCTGATGAGTCCAAATTTGAGATTTTTGGTTCCAATCACCATGTCTTTGTAAGACGCAGAAAAGGTGAGCGGATGGTTCCTACATGTGTGGTTCCCACAGTGAAGTATGAAGGAGGAAGTGCGATGGTATGGGGGTGCTTTGCTGGTGACACTGTTGGCGATTTATTCAAAATCGAAGGCACACTTGACCAGCATGGCTACCACAGCATTCTGCAGCGACATGCCATCCCATCTGGTTTGCGCTTAGTGGGCCCATCATTTGTCTTTCAACAGGACAATGACCCAAAACACACCTCTAGGCTATGTAAGGGCTATTTGACCAAGAAAGAGGGTGACGGAGTGCTTCGTCAGATGATGTGGCCTCCACAATCACCTGATCTAAACCCAATTGAGATGGTTTGGGATGAGTTGGACCATAGAGTGAAGGCAAAGCAGCCAACGAGTGCTCAGCACCTCTGGGAACTCCTTCAAGACTGTTGGAAAACCATTTCGAGTGATTACCTCATGAAGCTGATTGAGAGAATGTCAAGAGTGTGCAAAGCTGTAATCAATGCAAAAGGTGCCTACTTTGAAGAATCTAAAATCTAAAACATATTTTGTTTTAATTAACATTTTAAAGTTTACTAAATGATTCCTTAT
Source organism: Neoarius graeffei (assembly GCF_027579695.1). Classification (NCBI taxonomy): domain Eukaryota; kingdom Metazoa; phylum Chordata; class Actinopteri; order Siluriformes; family Ariidae; genus Neoarius; species Neoarius graeffei. The sequence continues at coordinate 25,848,592 of NC_083596.1, read as the reverse complement.
GTGTTGCTGCAAAGTCTGGATGACTTCAGTATTAATTTACAATGTAGGAAAAATAAATAAATAAAAACACTGAATTTGAAGGTGTTTCCAAACTTTTGACTGGTATACATGCAGTTATGGTCAGAAGTTTACATACAGTGACATGAATGCCATCTTGGATATGAATGTCATGGCAATATTTGGGCTTTCAGTAATTTCTTTGAACTGTTCTTTTTCTGTGGCAGAATGTACAGCATATATCTTTAATGAAAAAAAAAACCACTAGAATTTGGTGCACAAGTTTTCATTTTCTTTGGGTTTTCTCAAATCAACACAGGATCAAAATTATACATACAGGATCAAAAATATATGGTACATACAACACACCTAATACTTGGGTAAAATGTCTCTTCGTAAGATTCTCCTTGACCAAACATTTTTCTTTACCATGAACAAGCTTCTGGCAGAATTCTGGTTGGATATTTCACGACTCTTCATGGTAGAATTAGTAGGGTTCAATTAAATTTGTTTTGTTTTTTCTTTTCCTTGCCATGGACTCGACTTATAAGCACGGTCCATATATTTTCAATAGAGTTGAAGTCAGGGCTTGTTTTAAGCTTCATGCTAGCCTGCTTTATCCTCCACAACCAGCTCTGATGTGTGTTTGGGTTCATTGTCCTGTTGTAACTATCAAGTCTCAAGTTGTGTTCAAGTTTCTGATGGTTTATGCTGAAGAATTCTGAGGTAGTCCTCCTTCTTCATTATTCCATCCACTTTGTGCAATGAACCAGTTCCACTGGCAGCAAAACAGCCACAGAGCATGATGATCCACCACCAGCTGGTACAGTGTCCCTCTGTACATCGTGGTCATTGTGGTCACTCAATCTTTATCTCATCTGACCATACAGCTTTCCTGCAGAAGGCTTTTTCTTTGTCCGTGTGGTCAGCTTCAAACTTTAGTTAAGCTTGAAGGTGTCAATTTTGGAGCAGGGGGTTATTTCTTGGATAGCAGCCTCTTAGTCCATGGTGATCTGAACTGTAGACAGTGATCCATCAGCTTCCAGTTCATGGCAGGGCTGTGCCGTGGTAGTTCCCAGGTTGTTCCTGACCATCCAAACCAATTTCCTTTCAGCTGAGGGTGACAGTTTGGGTTTTCTTGAAGCAAAATGGCTTGGCAAAGTGACTACACCTCACAATAACTTGGCTACAATTGTTTGAACTGATCTTGGAATTTGCAGTTGTTTAGAAATGGCTCCAAGAGACATTCCGGAGTTGTGTATATCTGCGATCCTCTTTCTCAGATCTGCACTGAGCTCCTTGGACTTTCCCATTGTACGGTGTGTTGGTCAATCCAATGAGTGCTGTAAACAAACCCTTTTTATGAAGGCACAGAGAAGCTACCAGCTGTAGTCAATCATTATCACTAACAGGAAGTTAGTGAAGTCTGTCTCTCATACACATTTTACTGTTACTTTGGCCTACTGGAGTGTGTGCCTACCATGTATGTCGCCTGCAAATGTAACTGAAATCAGTTGGAACACCAGTTGGTGGCTGAACAGAACCTTTTGGCCTCATCAACCTCTGACAATAGGCCCATGCTTCACTGCAAAAGAGAGACAGAGTCATATGTGCTCACACACACCTTGAGTATTTGATTGAGTATCTTGGAGCCTTTGTTCAAATATGCATATGCACCTCACCCACATGACATACTCTTCATATACACACCTACTTATATTTATATTCATGGTTTATCATCTCAACCAAGCCGTGCAGTATACACGTGTACTCAGACACACATGTAGCTGCACTGATTTTTATTTAATATCGCCTTTCTGTGTAAACATGTTGAAATAGATGTGATTTGTGACACTACTTCCCTCATGAGAGGGGACATTAAGATACTCAACAGCTATGAAATACGTATGTGTAAGCTTACATAAGCTAGTTATTTCTGAGTAACAATTCACAATGGATGTTTGATTTGCCTGCTTTGAGGCTTTTAAATTAATGATAACATCAAGCTGAATAGGGCGGCATGGTGGTGTAGTGGTTAGCGCTGTCGCCTCACAGCAAGAGGGTCCGGGTTTGAGTCCCGTGGCCGGCGAGGGCCTTTCTGTGTGGAGTTTGCATGTTCTCCCCGTGTCCACGTGGGTTTCCTCTGGGTGCTCCGGTTTCCCCCAAAGACATGTAGGTTAGGTTAACTGGTGACTCTAAATTGACCGTAGGGGTGAATGGTTGTCTATGTGTCAGCCCTGTGATGACCTGGTGACTTGTCCAGGGTGTACCCTGCCTTTCGCCCGTAGTCAGCTGGGATAGGCTCCAGCTTGCCTGCGACCCTGTAGAACAGGATAAAGCGGCTAGAGATAATGAGATGAGATCAAGATGAATAATTCTCAAAAATATTTACTTTGAACCCATTGTTGATAATATATAAATTAAACAAAAGTAATATTGTAAAGTCATTGATAACAAATTAGAAAGTACAGTTGCATCCAGTATGATCAGAAAAATTAAGTATTTTTGTTTGCTGTATTTGTACTGTAAAAAACATTGCTTGTGCTGGTACAGCTTATGAGAAAGTTGAAGTAATCAAACATGACCAAGAAACCAGATTGCCAGAGAGGTTTCCTCTGGACCTAGTGGAGTATTCCTGTTTGCTTTTTTTTTTTTTGCCAAGCAAAGTTCTTGCGATCAGGACCGTGAAACCAGGTGGGTCATCTATAAAAGGTCTGCACAATATCAAGAGTTGAGGAAGTGGATACAAGATGCTAAATAATTGGCCCATCCTTTGTTCTTGCTAATTTTATTATTGTAAATCTTATGACTGTAAACATGAATTTTATGAATTAATGAATTCATAACCTCTTATATATTGTTGAACTTTCCCAGCATTTTATTTCATAGTTGTTTGTTCAGTCGGGCAGCATGGTGGTGCAGTGGTTAGCACTGTCGCCTCACAGCATGAAGGTCCTGGGTTCAAGCCCAGTGGCCGGTGAGGGCCTTTCTGTGTGGAGTTTGCATGTTCTCCCTATGTCTGTGTGGGTTTCCTCCAGGTGCTTCCCACAGTCCAAAAACATGCAGGTTAGGTTAACTGGTGGCTCTAAATTGACCGTAGGTGTGAATGTGAATGGTTGTTTGTCTCTGTGTCAGCCCTGCGATAACCTGCCAACTTGTCCAGGGTGTACCCTGACTCTCGCCCAAAGTCAGTTGGGATAGGCTCCAGCTTGCCTGCGACCCTGTAGAACAGGATAAGCAGCTACATATAATGGATGGATGGATGGATGGATGGATGGATGGATGTTTGTTCAGTCAGGCCTAGATGATGGACAGTGATCAATGTCCAAATAGTTTGGAATCATGGCATCTTCGGCAAGCACTTTCAGAACCTTGTCCTAACTGCAGCCTAATGTAAATGCTGCTGACTATTCATTATCCTTCCTCTGACGCTGCCTGTCATAACTATAGATGGGTACAAAAGTCCTGCAGGCAATACTCCAAGCAATGGGAGACATAACAGTGAAGCACAGTAAATCACCACTCAGAGTGTTGAAAAGGCAAATGGACTGTCTCAAAAGCCATTTATGGATCCTGGTGAAAAAAATACTGTGGGACATCTACTGCTAAAGCCTGAAGAAGTTTAGAGTGCACAACAGAGAAGCACTAGATTATAGCCACTTTCTGTCCAAAAAATGAACTGTATATTTTGAGGTACTGTGCTACCTTTGTGTGCCCTTGTCTGCCAAAACTGACATAGAAGTTACCAAATCTGTTTACTAAATCAAGCTCTTTCAATTAAATCATTTGTTCAGTTGTGTGGTTTGCCCAAATATGCAGCTTGCTCATGCAGCCTAACACTACTGCACACACTGAAATTCTGGAAATATCAAGCTGGGACTAAAGAAAACTAAAGGGACTCATTGAGTTAAGTGCAAGGCAGTGGTCTTAGTCGCCTTAGTGTTTTTTCCTTGGTTAACAAACACAATTGGTTATGAGAAAGGTACATTTCCACATACCAGTTGCTCTGGAATACAAGCAATTTCACATCATCAAATGACATACCCTTCTCTTTGAGCTAGCTTTATAACCCAGGGTTTTCACAAAACGTGAGTTTCCTTAGAGCCCCTGCAATTCCAGCAGCAGATGTTGAGCAAACAAATGTCCTGATCTCACATGTGGAAATGCTAGGACTAAAGTCAATCACAAAAAGAGTGTTTTAAAGACTGTTCAGTGGCATGCATGCTATGTGACCTTTCTTAACATAAGAGAGATTTGTCTCATTTATGGATGCAGTCACAAAATTGTGAGTGGCAACACATGCAGACTTATCTGATTGGGATACTACTATTCAACTCCAGTAGTGAAACTGGGCATGCTGCACCTCAGACCAATTATATACTGAATGAATGCTCAGCTCCTGTCCACTGTATCACAAAGTTAGATTGGTAGTTGTAGGTGTAGTTGGTAGTAGGGAGTAGTTAATTGATATTAGTGTGTGTCCTCCCTGGAGCACTGGTTTGGTGAACATTTTCTCCCTTCAAAGAGGGAAATGGAAAAAAAAATGAACATCAAAGAAAGATATAAAAAATGTCAGCCTGTTAACATTCTCAACATGTTGTTATTGTATGGATATGGATGCAATATTTCCAGGAAGCTCTAAAGGGGTCACACCCACCAATGCAGATAAAGGGTGTACTTACAATTGGCATGGTTTCTTTGTACCATGCCCAAGTATGATTGTCCTGCTTCTCCACGCCACCACTGTCCTGTGCTCACATTGTTCTGGGTCTGGGTACGCTAACGTCATAATGACGCAACTTTTTGCCTTGAAGAAAAGGACTCTCACGTAACATGATGGAAACTGGTTTAACATTGTACCTTATTTGGAATCATTTTGAGTGTGGGCAACATGGTGGTGTAGTGGTTAGCATTGTCGCCTCACAGCAAAAAGGTTCTGGGTTCAAGCCCAGTGGCTGATGGGGGCCTCTCTGTGTGGAGTTTGCACGTCCTTCCTGTGTCTGCATGGGTTTCCTCTGGGTGCTTCGGTTTCCTCCACAGTCCAAAGGCATGCAGGTTAGGCTAATTGGTGGCTCTAAATTGACTGTAGGTGTGAATGTGAGTGTGAATGATTGTTCATCTCGATGTGTCAGCCCTGCAATTATCTGGCGACTTGTCCAGGGTGTACCCCGCCTCTCGCCCATAGTCAGCTGGGATAGGCTCCAGCTCGCCCGCGACCCTGCACAGGATAAGTGGTTACAGATAATGGATGGATGGATTTTGAGTGTGGTGACACATGGCCCTCTCACATGCCATACAGAGTTATCAATAGTGCAATGCAGCGATTTTCAGTAAATCGTGTTGCATGCTTGAAAAGATTTTTACAGAGACAGCTGCCACTGAGGGAGGAATTTGCAACATTACTCACCAATTAGAATTCACATTCATCAGTAAGGTGAGAAGAACCATCCCCATTATTAACCCAAATATTCTCAAATTAATTGAAAAGTACACGTCATAGCATTCGAGTTCTGTGCTTGGGCTTGGTTAGCGATCACACTGATGTGTACCATGACTGAGTCCAACTGAACTGTGCCTGAGGCCACATCTTTCAACCAGACCAGCTGAACAGTCCCTGAGCACAGCAGCAACAATCACTAGTAAAATGAACAGGACTTTGGGGGTCGAGTATGCTTGGACACGGTACAGATAGTCTAGTGTGAGTACACCATGACACTGGTGATGTTGAATTAGGCATGAAACCTCTGGAAGTGGACAGTGGCATAAAGTGTACCTTTATTAAGATAGTCCAGTAGTGTGTGTGTGTGTGTGTGTGTGTGTGTGTGTGTGTGTGTGTGTGCGTGCATGCACGCGTGTGTTTGTCATGGCTGCCATCCAGCACCTGAGCCCAAGGTATCAAGAGACATGTCTTATCTGACTATTTCTCTTTCCGTGCTGTATAACCATCAACCTCCTTACCCTCCACCTGTCAATCATAGGCCCCATCCTCTCCCCTGGATCCTCTCTGAGCTGTACCTCTCTCTCAGATTACTCTGGGGCAAATCTGGCAACCCAAATTGAATAGGCCCTGCCTATTGTCTTTCACTGAAGCCTCAGCTTAGCTAAATTGGCTTTTTGCAGGAGCAAGGTTCCACCTGAGCCTTTGACTCTCTTCCCCCAAAAGGATGGACACTTCTCCTGGTCACTACAGAACTCAGTCAATCAGAAAAGCCACAAGGGACTCCAAACTCTCTCTGTCTCACTGCGAACACACCATGGCACACAGACATACAGATGGCCCTCATTCACCAGACACCTTCAAACACAGGCGAGCCCTTTATTAAATCTATTTTTTACTCCTAAGTATTTGCCTTTGAAAGTGCAATATATAGGATTGAAGCACTGGTTGAAGGTTAAGGCTAACTATAGTGTAAGTAATATCTGCTGAATAAATAGTGAGGCTGAGGTATCTTGTACCATTGAAAATATACAAAAATAGTACCTTTTTCACAGCAAATTAGTATTTCTTTCCCACTATAATGATTCTAATCTGTATACCATGGTATTTTAATTTAAAATTATTTGAAATTAAGTGATATATATATTTCTCTTGCAATTGTACCTCTTTGTGCAACTTCATTACAGTGCAATACATATTAAATTTTTTCTCTTAAGTGTGCAATATATACTTATTCTATATATTGTGTGTTATGCATATTGTGTATATTGCAGAGCTATATATATTTATAAATATTTTGTATATTGTGTATATTCTGCAAAGCATTCTATCATCACTTTTTAATTTAAAAAAAATTCTATTTATTACATTCTTTTTTACTCCCTTTCCTTTTGTACCCCCCCAAACTATCTTCACAACTTGCAGAGCATTGCAATAAGCATTTCATTGCATGTCGTACTCTGTATGATTGTGTATGTGACAAATAAATTTTAAATTAAAATGTGTTTTCTATTATCAAATTCTTTTGTTGGAATTGAGTTCAGTGTGCAGGTTGGTCGACGTGCAACCACCATAACCACTGTGATTTTGACACATCTTTTTATGAAATATTTGAAAATCTGAAAATTTCACTTGAAAATGATTTAATGTTGAACAAGCAAATGTTATTATGTCGTAACATATAAGAGCCAAGAATGCTCCAATAAGCAAATGCAGACTAATTAAGAATAGTTTACCAGGGAAAGGAGCGTCTTTTATAGAAAAAAACATCTCATCTCATTATCTTTAGACGCTTTATCCTGTTCTACAGGGTCGCAGGCAAGCTGGAGCCTATCCCAGCTGACTACGGGCGAAAGGCAGGGTACACCCTGGACAAGTCACCAGGTCATCACAGGGCTGACACATAGACACAGACAACCATTCACGGTCAATTTAGAGTCACCAGTTAACCTAACCTGCATGTCTTTGGACTGTGGGGAAAACCGGAGCACCCAGAGGAAACCCACACAGACAACATGCAAACTCCACACAGAAAGGCCCTCGCCGGCCATGGGGCTCGAACCCGGACCTTCTTGCTGTGAGGCGACAGCGCTAACCACTACACCACCGTGCCACCCTAGAAAAACATTATTATTCAAAACAAAGAAATGTATAGTATTCAAGATCAGTTTTGTGTGACTTTACAAGAGCAAAAATAGTACTTTCTAAATCTAACCAGATTTCCATTGTGGTTATTAGATGGCATCTTTACATATTTTCTATGGCATTATACTACATGGTAATATATTTTTTAAAATTTACTGATTAGCTAAAATTTCTAATAAGTAATGGGACCAAACCCACATCTGTTTCTCTCACACAAACACATATGCTTGTCCTCACCAAAATGCATATGCATCTTTTTGCATTTATTATAAATATTTTGGGAAGAATTGTATGTTCTAAGTTTGTAATTATTCACACAGGTAAATTATGCAACCGATCCCATAAAACGAGGAACATGCTAATTGAAGGAGAAAACACGAACCTGTCATGAACATGTCAAAACATGCAAATCTAATTCTGAGATCAAAAGCAAGATGGTGTCAACTCAACACCATCCATCTTTGTAAGTGACATAATTGAATTCAGATGAGCCACAGCCAGGGTGACTTCAGGGTGTGTATCCATGCAATTCCTCACATGCTGATTGTTTGCTTGCACCTTCACTGGGTCTCATGATCACTGCTGCATATAGGACTTATTCTGAGGGATTTCTGAGTCACAAGAAATAAGGGCTCTTACTAGAACATTAGAAATTTGAATAAGTTCTCCAAAAGCTAGAGTGTGCAGAAACCATTCTCAATAGTTTACAACCCCAAATCAGAATACATTGGGACAGTATGTTGAAATTGAAATTAAGACTGAAAACAATAATTTGTAAATAATCTTTGACCCATATTCCACCCTAAACAATACAACAGCATATTATTTGATGTTTTACTGTACCTCATGGATTTTCTTGTTTTTTCCCCCCAAAATAAACACATTTCAATTTTGATTATTGCAACACATTTCAAAAAAAATGTTGGAATGATAAAGAATTTACCATTTTATAATGTTGCCATTCCTTCTCACAACACTTAAACGATGTTTAGGGCCTGAAGACACCAAGTGATGAAGAGTTTCAGATGTTATTTTGTCCCATTCTTTCTGCAAACAGGTCTTAAAAGATGAACAAACTTCAAAAATAAACTAATTTATACTGACAGATAATATGTATACAAAATATGTTTGAGTGTTCACTTGTTCATATTTATACCTGTATACTGTGTACAGATTTTATTTTGAAAGAAAAACAATGTCCCTGGGCACTGACATCTTACTCTCTTTCCGAGATTCAAATAGCGCACTCTAAGTACAAATTACTTAAGAGAATCTGAGATTGTGGCATCACTTTCACGCTACATGGCTTACTGAGGCTGAGATCTAGTGGATGCATCCCTTCTAAACTGTTGTAAACAACCCTAAAAGTGTCAGAGCATTAAGCATTTGGGTGTAAAAATAAACCCAAACATTGAAGCAGTGTATGAACACACACACACACACACACACACACACACACACACACACACACACATAAACAATGAGCAGACACATAGTCAGCCTTTGGGAGCATTTTGCTGCCTTTAAACTCCATTGCCGGCCACTCTTAGGGTTTTTGTTTGTTTATTTGTTTGTTTGTTTGTTCAAAAAATTATTTTTCCTCATATTTTTAGGTAACATGCTTTTGTTTGTTTTTATTCACTGAGAAAAGCAATCTTTTTAGATGCCAAGAATCATGTTGCTATGACAATGGGATTGTTTACGAGTATCTGTGTCAGTATGTGCTATTTAGTTGGGTGAGATTTACGCTTCATAAAAGTAAAGTCAGTTGATTCGCATATTTTGTTGCCAGTAAAAATCACATGGTTACAGAAAATTTCTGATTAGATTTTTAGAATTAGAAGTCTTTATTTGTCGCATACACATTACAGCACAGTGAAGTTCTTTCTCTGTCTAGACCCCTTGCGCATCACATGATAATTTCTCCTGGGGGACAACCAGACACTGTCTTTCCTGTAAGCAAGGCTTAATCTGTCTTAAATATGGTTTATTTTTGCACTGTTTTTGGTTGTTCCAATCATTCAAATAGAGAAAAAGATAAAAGGTATTACTGTCTCCCTGGAACTTTGTCTTGAACTTCTGATTGTGGCTTAGGAACTTGACTTGGACATTTCTTGAGAAAGGAAATATCTCTGATCCAGGAGTAGTAGACTTTTTTCACAGCATTAGGAAGAACCCAGTACGCCTTTTTATCTGTAACTGTCAGTGAATCCCTTTATTTCACTCCAGCTTCGATAGCCTGCGACAACGATGCTATGTGAGAAGAGCTGTACACTCGCAGTGTGCAGCCACGATCTTGCCATTTTTTTCACTGACAGTCCACGAAATTAAAGATTTCTTGGTCATTCTTTGCGAGTGGTTAACCTGGAATAGAATATAAGTTGTATTAAGTCATGTGACTTTTGCTTGTGAGTTTACTTCTGGTGAGTGAAGTGGTGGTCAGGCAAACTGATTTGGCTGCCATTATGCAAAGAGCTAGTGAAACCATCTCTGACTGTTTTCACAGTTTAGAGGCCAATGCACGGTCAAGATACCTTCAAAATGTTGCTCTTTGCGATGGCATAGAACCTTGCATGCTGGCAAAGAAGGATTTTTCCTGAGTTGGAAAATTATCCATCCGTTGAGCTCCCCAACATCTCAAACTACCTGGTGCTGCAGACATCGTTCTACACAGACAAACAAATGAAAACCTGGTAGAGCATTGAGCATACTACTTTTTATATGTGGCTGGATTAAAGATCTGGGGCTCATTACACTACAAGATAAATCCTGTATCGGTTTTGCCCAGGTAAGTAGGCATTTGGGGGCTTTACGTATGTACCTTTGGGGTGGGTCCTAGGACCCTACAAGTTTTAGTATCGGGTGTAAACAAACCACAGCTGCTCGATTCTCAATTCTCCCTGCTTTTCTCTTCCACCAAATGATAAGTTTTTTTAAAAAAAAAACAACAGAGAAAATGCACTGAGAAGGTAAATTCCAACATCTATGTTATAAAGTTTTATTTTTAAATGAAACAAACAGGAGGCACATCAGGGCACTTTCTGTGATAGGCAAATGGCATTGATTTTGGGGTTTTGTTTGTCTTTAAGGTGTGCAACAGTACAGGGTCGTCGTTGTTATATTTTTAATTTCAAAATTCACCATACTATTGGGGACATATCTATATCTATTGGGGACAGAGGGGACAGCCACCCCCTCCTTCCACAGCCATGCATTTGTAATGTGTGCAGAATGTGATTTTGCATTGTCTTGTTGAAATATCCCTGGAAAAAAGATGTTGTCTTGAAGGCAGCATATGTTGCTTCAAAATCTCAATGTACTTTTCTGCATTCATTTTACCATCACAGAAGTGTAAGTTACCTTTACCAAGGGCAATGACACATCCATTGGTAAATACACATTTCCACTGTGTGATGGTCCATTCCAGATGCTGCTGAGCCCAGAGAAATTGATGGTGCTTCTGGACACAGTTAACACAAGGCTTCCTTTTTGCACAGTAACATTTTAAGTGGCATTTGTAGATGTAACTCCAGTATTGTAGTAATTGACAAAGGTTTGCCAAAGCAATCCTGAGCCCATGTGGTTATATGAATGATGGTTCTTGTTGCAGTGCTGTCTGAGGGATTCGGAGATCATGTATTCAGCTTAGGCTTGCACTCTTGCCCTTTACAGACCAAAATTCCTCCAGATTCCTTGAATCATTTAACGATATTATGCACCACAGAGGGCATATGTCGCAGAGGGTAGTGCCAGTCCCAAGCCCGGACAAATGGGGAGGGTTGCATCAGGAAGGGCATCTGGGATAAAACTCATGCCAAATCAACGATGCGGATGATGAAGACAAGGACTTTCATACTGGATTGGTTGAGGCTCAGGTGATATACCAGTGGAGTCGGCCCAGATTATATACCAGTGGAGGCATGGAGATGCTTAGGAGAGATGGCAATTGACTTTTTGACTGGATTGTTTAACAAGATCTTGGAAAGTGAGAGGATGCCTGAGGAGTAGAGAAGAAGTATACTCGTACCAATATTCAAGAACTAGGGTGATGTTCAGTGCTGCAGTCACTATAGAGGCATAAAGTTGACCAGCCACAGCATGAAGTTATGGAAAAGAGTAGTGGAAGCTAGGCTAAGAGGAGAGGTGGAGATATGTGAGTGGCAATATGATTTCATGCCAGGACAGAGTACTACAGATGCAATATTTGCTTTGCGAATGTTGATGAAAAAATATAGAGAAGGCCAGAAGGAGCTGCATTGTGTGTTTGTGGATTTATAGAAGGCATATGACAGGGTGGTGAGAGAGGAGTTGTGGTACTGCATGAGTTAATCAAGAGTGGCAGAGAAGTATGTGAGATTGGTGCAGGATATGTATGAGGACAGTGTGACAACAGTGAAATATGCAGTGGGAATGATGGAGGCATTTAAGGTGGATGTTGAATTGCACCAGGGTTCAGCCCTAAGCCCTTTCTTGTTTGCAATGGTAGTGAACAGGTTAACAGGCAACACCAGGCAAGAGGCCCTATGGACAATAATGTTTGAATATGATATTGTGATCTGTAGTGAGAACAGGGAGCAAGTGGAAGAAAACTTAGAGACATAAGTATGCACTAGAGAGAAGGGGAATGAAAGTCAGTAGGAGCAAGATGGAGTACATGTGCATGAATGAGGGTGAGGACAGTGGAATGGTACAGCTGCAAGGAATAGAGGTGGTCAAAGCAGATGAGTTCATATATCTGGGGTCAAAGTACAAAGTAATGGTGAGTGCAGAAGAGAAGTGAAGAAGACAGTGCAAGCAGGTTGGAATGGATGAAAGAGAGTGTCAGGAGTAATTTGTGACAGAAGAATATCAGCAAGAGTGAAAGGAAAAGTGTACAAGACAGTAATAAAACCAGTTATGTTGTATGGTTTGGAGACAGTGGCACTGACAAAAAGACAGGAGGCTGAACTGGAGGTAGCAGAGCTGAAGAAGCTGACATTTTCACTGGGAGTGACAAAGTTGGACAGGATTAGAAATGAGAATATTAGAGGGACTGCACATGGGGACAAAGTGAGAGAGGTGAGACTGAGATGGTTTTGGACATATACAGAGGAGAGACCCAGGGTAAATTGGGAAAAGAATGCTGGAGATTAATTTTACAGGTAGAAGAAAAAGAGGAAGACCAAAGATGAGATTTATGGATGTGGTTAAGGAGGATATGAGGATGGTTGGCGCAACAGAAAAAGATACAGAGGACAGGAAGAGATGAAGGGACATTATCCACCATGGTGACCCCTAATGAGAACAGTGGAAAGAAGAAGAAGAAGAAGAAGAAGAAGAACCACAGAAGGTGACATATCCAAATCCCTTCAGATCTTTCTTTGAGGAACAACACTTCCAGTATTTTCCCTGAGTTTACTGGCTTGGGGTGCTGGATGAGGATGGTCACCTGCAGGACCCCTCCCTGCGGCTCCTATTACTGAGCATTTGGACCTGAACAAACAGTTAAAGGAGTCATATATAAGTCTTCACATTTATTTTAGAACAATAATTAGGACAGTTTTTACAATAGAACTCTTTTTTTCATCCAAGTTGGATCAAAGCCGCTGCTGAGGGGATGCAGTTTCAGCAGGAGAGCTGGTAGTGTTCAATAAGGGCAAGGGCACAATTTTGATTTCAAAGATATGTGTGTGTGGGGGGGGAGGCACAAATTCTCAAACGGGCTTAAGTTTTTCAGATACCCCTACCTGAGGTCTATCTGCTGTACTTGGATGTCTCTTGCAAAATAAATCTTGATCTCAATTAAATTACCTGATTAATAAAGGTTGCATATAAATGAGGGAATATCTTGGAGGAAAGTTCATCCCTCCAATACAGTTCCACAGACTTGGCAAGGAGCACTGAAGATATTCTGGAGACTCATGGTGGCCTCACTACCAAGACACTTCATTTTGGTTTTAATTTGTCACCCATCTGTACCACAGCCTCTCATACCTTATTGCTTTATTCTGTAATTTGTAATTCGCTCACCTCTCCACTTTCTAAGGCTACATCCAAACGACAACGGCAACGAGATTTTATTAAAAAAATATATCGTGTCCACATGGGCAACGGATCAGTAAAATATCAGGTACATATGGCAACTCAACGCTTGCTGAAAACGATGCAATACACATGCCACACCTCTAGGGGCGCTGTAAGACGGTCCCATCGGAGACACCAGAACAATAGAAGAAGTAGGACGCATGCGCATAAACCCCTTCTTCTACCCGTCGTGAAGTACTCACAGGAACAAACACACAACAACAAGAAGAAGATGGCTGCGACTACGCGAGGAAATCGTGCCTTCTGTGTGTACAAATTAGTTTTATTAGTGTGCATAGTTTTATATAACTTAATTTTCTTATTGTGTGTGAACATTTTGAAAAGCATTTTTATATAATTTATATAACTTTTTATATTGTGTGAACATTTTGAAAAGCAGTCTTATCCAATAAAAAAAAAGAAATTCAAGAAATGGTTCAGTTACTTGTTTATTTAAAAGAAAAGCTGTATACAAAAGTGAATGCAATGCAGTGGTTCATACAAAACAGCGAGAGTGCTGCTTGTTCTAGTCATGTGGTTGTGACGTCATCGTAAACAAATCCATTCTACTCATCCAGATGACTTCACAACGGCGCCGTTGCCAGATTTTTCCACTCTGGAACCCGTTCTCAAAAAATATCGTTTTGGGGCACCCAAAACGCCGGTGCCGTGTGGACGCCAGGCCGAAACGATAAACAATTTTATCAGATTCACCTGAATCCGTTGCCGTGTGGACAGGGCCTAAATGCTGTTCCTGCTGCCTATCACCTGGGGCAGCTGACCATGCTGAGTTACAGACACAAGAAATTATTTCCGAATAAAATACTTTCATGAATGAAAGTGTTATACTGTAGTGATTTAGAAATCAAAAATGACATATGAACCATTTATAGTTTTAATTGATTTATAATTCTAATTAGAAAGTTGGATAGCTAATTTCTTCTTTCTGTAATTTTTCACTCACCTCTCCACTGCCTATCACTACTTTGATTTATGTGTTGCGTGAAGAAGTGTAGTCGTAGACTGACTGTGCTCATTTGAAATAACGTAAAAAGTAAGTCATTTTCTATGGCTAGTTACTTGAAGATGTTTACAAAGTAGTACATCATATTCTAACATGATTTCACTATGAATATTCGTAACATGACATTAGCTAACTTAATACAGTGTGTGTCTGATGACATCACTCACACTTTTTTTTTTTTTTCCAAAAAATGTCGTATGTCCTCCATCTTTTGCCGCTTGGAGGGTTTTGACATTGCTAACTATTGCTTGAATTGAACTGTTTGAAACGTTTTTGAGCACATGAGAGGAAAGCAAAGTGAATGGGAAACCGGTAGCTTGAGCAGGGGATGTTTCTGCATGGTCCTAGTACCTGCAACCTCTCCTGTTTTCCTGGTCCTAGTACCTGCAACCTCTCCTGTTTTTGAGCAGGCGCTCTTTCCGCATGGTCCTAGTGCCTGCAACCTCTCCTGTTTTTGAGCAGGCGCTCTTTCCACGTGGTCCTAGTGCCTGCAGTCCTGTTTTTTTTGTTTTGTTATTTTGGATCTTAAAATGTGTGCGTGGGGGCACCCCCAATATAATGGTCGGGGAAACACTGATTTCCATAATTTCCTCACACATTTGTGGTCAAACTGGAGATCCTTGGCCCATCTTTGCTCCTCACAGACCAGGCCTTTCCTGGATACTGATTTTGTACCAGATCATGATTACAATCACCTGTTGATATCACCTGTTTCAAATCGCATCATTATTTAAACATTTTACCTCATTACTAGCCCTAAGTTGCCTCATTCCAACTTTTTTGAAATGTGTTGCAGACCTAAAACACAGGAATGGATGCATGTATATTAACAAATTAAAATAAGTTAACCAGATAAAACATGAAATATCTTGGGTTCATATTGTCTGCAGTGAAATACAAGTCAAAGTAAATTTAGAAATCCCTGCTTCCTTTCTTTCTTTTTTTAATTTACATTTTAGATAGATAATATTTTATTGTCATTGTAGCTATATAACAAAACTTTGTTTGGCAGGACTCAGAGAAAACAACAGCAATAAAAAGAATATAGATAGAATACAAGATAAAGTAAGTTTAAAAAAAGTGTAGTGTAAACAGATATTGCACAAAATGTAATAATTGTATTTACAGTCCGGAATGTAAAATGATCAGTACATTAGCAGCAACTCTGGGGAAGAAGCTGTTCCTCAACCTATTTGTACATGTTCTGATGGCCCTGTGTCTTTTGCCTGATGGGAAGGGGACAAACAGTTTATGATCTGGGTGTGTTAAGTCCTTGATAATGTCATTAGCCTGCTTACATAAATGGTGAGCATAAACTACGTCCAGATTTGGTCGCGGGGCGGCACGGTGGTGTAGTGGTTAGCGCTGTCACCTCACAGCAAGAAGGTCCTGGGTTCAAGCCCCGGGGCCGGCGAGGGCCTTTCTGTGCGGAGTTTGCATGTTCTCCCCGTGTCCGTGTGGGTTTCCTCCGGGTGCTCCGGTTTCCCCCACAGTCCAAAGACATGCAGGTTAGGTTAACTGGTGACTCTAAATTGACCATAGGTGTGGATGTGAGTGTGAATGGTTGTCTGTGTCTATGTGTCAGCCCTGTGATGACCTGGCGACTTGTCCAGGGTGTACCCCACCTTTCGCCCATAGTCAGCTGGGATAGGCTCCAGCTTGCCTGCGACCCTGTAGAAGGATAAAGCGGCTAGAGATAATGAGATGAGATGAGATTTGGTCGCTTAGTTCCCACAATCCTCTGTGCGGTCTTAATTATATGGTCTAAATCTCTCTGGTTCTCTGCAGTACAGCAGGTGTACCAAACTGTGATGCAGTAGCAGAGAAAGGTATCTATTGTGTTCCTGTAGAAGTTCACTAAGAGCTGAGAGGGGAGTTTGGCTTTTTGAGCTTTCTCAAGAAGAAAAGCTTCTGCTTAGCTTTCTTTACCAGGTGGGAGGTGTTAAGGGTCCACGTGAGGTCCTTTGTGATGTGGAATCCCAGGAATTTGATGTCGTTTACCCTCTCCACCTCTTCACCATTTATGTGTACATGTGTGTGTGTGTGTGGGGGGGTCATTTTCCTGGTTCTCCTGAAGTTCACAACGATATCCTTTGTTTTAGTTGTGTTTAGGAACAGGTTACTGTCCGAACACCACCTGACCAGGTGTTGAACCTCCTCTCTGTAGAGCTTCTCATCATTTCCTGATAGCAATCCCACTATAGTCTCCAGCTTGCCTGTGACCCTGTAGAACAGGATAAGCGGCTACAAATAATGGATGGATGGATGGATGGATGGAATCCCACTATAGTGGTGTCATCAGCGAACTTCACTCTAGTGTTAAAGGAGTGGATGGGTGTACAGTTGTATGTGAATAGAGTGAAAAGGGCTGGACTAAGGACACAGCCCTGTGGTACTCCTGTGTTCAGGGTGAGAGTGGATGATGTGCAGTTGCCTACCCTGACGTTTTGTGGTCTGTTATTGAAGAAGTCCAAAATCCATGAGCAGAGTGTAGTGGTTAATTCCAGGTTGCTGAGCTTGTTTAACAGTTAATGGGGGACTATTTTATTGAAAGTGAAGCTAAAATCAATAAATACCATCCTGACACGTGTTGGTATGCTCCAGATAAGACAGGGTTGTATGAAGTGCAATGGAGATTGCATCCTCCTTCAATCTGTTTCCACGGTAGGCAAACTGGTGGCTGTCCCAATTAATGGGGATGTTGGCCTTGATGTAAAATAGAACAAGCCTCTCAAAGCACTTCATAATAATTGGTGTCAGAGCAACTGGGCAATAGTCATTGAGACATCTGACTACTTGCTTTTTGAGCGTAGGGAAAATAGTGGTGGAGTTAAGGCATGTTGGGACAACAGCCTGCTGCAGGAACAGGTTATAACAGTTTTAACAGCTGGTCATGTTCTGCAGATTAAAGGTCTGTAAGATGGAATCATTTCCAGTGCAATGTGGTCAGATAGGCCAAGGTGTGGGGATGGGGCAACTTTATAAGCTCCTGAAATATTGGTGTAAACCTGATCCAGAATATTCTTGTCTCTGGTTGGGAAATGTACAGTTATGCAGTTTGGGCATTACAGTCTTTAAATTCGCATGATTAAAGTCCCCTGCTAAAATCACAGCTCCCTCTGGATGTGCATTCATCTGGCTATTAATGGTGTCATGCAGCTCCTCCAGAGCCAACTTAGCATTGGCCTGTGGTGGAATGTAAACAGCCATGATTAAGATGGCAGTAAACTCTCTCAGCATGTAAAAAGGTCTGCAATTCAAAGCTAGATATTCAATGTCAGGGGAGCAATGTGACCTAATAATGTCCGTAGATGTACACCAGTCATTATTAATGTATGTGCACACTCCTCCACCTTTGCTCTTACCGGAGTCGTCAGTTCTGTCTGCTTGGTAAACAGAGCTGCCCGCTAGCTCGATAGCCACATCGGGGAATGGTGCTATCCAGACAAGTATCTGTGATTACCATCGCACAGCTGTCCATGCAGTGAGTGGTAATCCTCAGTCGTATTTCGTCCATCTTGTTGATGAGTGACCAGAAGTTGGTGAGGAAAAAACTCAGCAGGGATGTGGGGGTTAATCCGTAGCCTAGCTCATATGCCAGCTCTTTTGCCTCGCTTCTGCTTCCTTTCCTTACGCCATTTCTGACACCTCACAAATGGGATGATGGTTATTCTGCTGGGCTTTTCAGTACACAGGATTCATGATGGGATAGAGTACAGGCTTTCGGAGGTGTAATCCTGACAGTGATCTCCAATTTTGAGCAATTCAGCTCGTCCATAATACAGATGACCACTGAGTGCTTGAACATAACGAACAAGTCAACTTAACACACACACACACACACACACATAAAAAAATGCTGCTGTATAACTGAGAGCTCTAAGCTGCTGCGTCTGTCCTAGCCGCCATCTTGCTCACCCACCATCTTTTCCACACTGTCCTACATAGACATATAAACATAGACGCCGCATTGAGCTGGTGGCCCCGTTGCTGGGATACGTCAGAGTGTCCGCCATATTGGATGTGGCAAATCTTCCCCGTAAACCAATGCAAGT
Organism: Neoarius graeffei; assembly: GCF_027579695.1. Lineage (NCBI taxonomy): Eukaryota > Metazoa > Chordata > Actinopteri > Siluriformes > Ariidae > Neoarius > Neoarius graeffei. The sequence continues at coordinate 25,829,871 of NC_083596.1, read as the reverse complement.
AAATGGACTGAACTTCATAAAGCCCCTTTCTACAATAATATTTAACTCGATGCCTTTTATTCACCCATTAAGACACACACATATATATTTGGGAAACAAACAGGCATCAAAACAACATATATAACTTTTAATGTGATGGTTATAAATAGTGTGCGAAATACCCTGTACACTGCAAACTAGCGACAGATACGCGATAGATAGCTCAGGTAAGCTAATCAGTCAGCATACCGTAGCAAGCTACCAAAACCTGAGGCCAAAATAACCAACCTACAAGACTGAATATGATAAATGATGGAAATAGTGGAAAAACTGGAAATAGTGAATGAAAATAAAAATTTACTGTTTTATTTATTGAGTCACCACACAGACCTACTCTCGTTGAATAAAGTGAGCTGAATGACCGCCAAACTGAGTTCGGCCAGGTTCTAACATCATACCAAAACAAAATACATCACTGATTCCTTCACATTCAGAAAGGTTAAAAACATTCATTATACGTTCAAAAACGTTCATCATAGTGTGGCACTGTATTATCTAATTCTCACTGCTTATAACTATACACCTACCCGGTGGAGATGAGCTGGGAAACTGAAGACCAAAGGAACAGCTCCCTCTCTGATCCTGACTGTCTGACCTGTTCTGTCAAAATCCTCTGTTCTGAAGTGTTCACTGCAGAGCATGGATGACGGAGTAGCAGAAAACCCTTCCCGTCGCACAGCTGTCTCCCACTGCTTTTTCATGGCTTTATTTTTGGGAAACCTACATAGTATGTGAAAAGTTAGCTAAGCAACTAACAACAATCAGCGTAGTTACGAAGGAAATACTTCGTTGTTTGGAGACAGGTTTCACCGAGCGGCTATTATGCGCGAGACTTCATATTAGCCACAAAGTCAGAAAAATCTGTTTGTAAAATTACGTTATAATGACCAAATACAATGAAAAGTATTTTTCCAGTCTCACCTGTGAAAGGTAATCCCATGTGATCTCGTTTGGACGGTAAACCTGTTGGTACAGTTAAACGCAGCACATGAATGAGGCATCTTTATTCTCGGCTACTGTCTAGACGCTATACCAGAGACGGTTGAAGAATCTCCACTTTGCCACATCCAATATGGCGGTGAGGATGACGTATGATTCTACGCAGAAGGCGGCGTCTATGTTTATATGTCTATGCTGTCCTAATTTTGCCTGATTTGGGGTTTGTACTTGATGGTCATTATTTTCTGAGGGTTCATATGGTGTTGTCTTTTTGGTCAAAGAAATACATAAAAATGTTTTCCAAAAGTAATAATTGTGAATTAGATAATGCTATATGAAACATATCACCTTTATTTAGCATCACTGTTAGGCATGGCTGCCATGTGTTAGTCATGGCTGAATGTCTTATGTAGAGTGATAACTTGTGAACCACCAATTAGCATATTACCTATTACAGTAGCTAGCTGATGATTCCTCATATTAGGGTGGAATCTAGGTACTGTATGTCATACCAAAAAACATGTTCTTTAAAGTTTTCTCAACAATATATACAGTATGTTATAATTTAACATGTTTGGGATACATCCAGCATGTACCTCCATCTTTTCTCTCCCTGTATATCTTTACTTCAAGACAAAAAAAGTTCTGCATATCTCCACCCCCCCCCCCCCCCACCTCCAATCAAAAAAAAAAAAACCCTCCAGGCCTCCTGTCTGCTGCTGAGTTTTAGAAACAGCTGTGCAGTCATAACAGAATGTGTGCCCAGACTCAACTCTCAGCTGCCTCACACAAATTCTGGTGTTTCACAGGCTATCTGATACCCCCCCCCCACACACACGCACACACACTGTGAGTGCATGCAGTTTCCATACATGTGCACAAGTTCATATTTGCACAGTTTTACACACACACACACACACACACACACACACACACACACACACACACACACACACACCAGATATCTGATCTGAAGTTGGTAGCTTATCTTTTTTTGTGGTCCCAGAAGTCTCGCCAATAGTCTACAATCCCCAAAGGAATCAGTAGACTGTTTTTACTCCTAAACTTGAAAGAGCTAAAATAAATTCAGCCCGAAAAGTACTATACTAATGCAAATGATATCAAAAACAAAAAACAAACAAACAAACAAAAAAACTGTGCCTGCTTGCAGAAAGAAATTAAAAAAAAAAAAAAAAAAAAAAAAAAAAATATATATATATATATATATATATATATATATATACAACCCTTTTTCCAAAAGAAAAGTTGGGATGCTGCAAAAACTGTAAATAAAAACAGAATGTGATGATTTGTAAATCAAGGAAAACCTATATTTCATTGAAAATAGTACAAAGACAACATATCAAATGTTGAAACTGAGGCGTTTTGTTGTTTTTTGAAACATATATGCTCATTTTGAATTTGATGCCAGCAAAACATTTCAAAAAAGTTGGGACAGGCACATGTTTACCACTGTGTTTCATCACCTCTACTTTTAACAACACTCTGGAAATGTTTGGGAGCTGAGGAGACCAATTGCTGCAGTTTCAAAAGGGAAATGTTGTCCCATTCTTTTTTAGGATTTTGGTTGCTCAATAGTTCAGGTTCTCCTTTGTCGTATTCTGCATTTCATAATACACCAAATGTTTTAAATGGGAGACAGGTCTGGACTGCAGGCAGGCCAGTTTAGTACCTGGACTCATTTACTATGGAGCCATGCAGTTGTAATATGTGCAGAAAGTGGTTTGGCATTGTCTTGCTGAAAGAAGGAAGGCCTTCCCTGAAAAAGATTTAGTCTGGATGGCAGCATATTGCTCCAAAATCTGAGTATATCATTCAGCATTAATGATGCCTTCCCAGATGTGCAAGCTATCCATGCCATGTGCACTAATGCCCTCCATACCATCACAGATGCTGGCTTTTGAACTGTGCACTGATAACAAGCCGGATGGTCCCTCGCCTCTTTAGCCTGGAGGACGTGGTGTCCATGATTTTCAAAAAAGAATTACAAATTTCAATCTGTCAGATCACAGGACAATTTTCCACTTCGCTTCAGCCCATTGTAAATGAGTTCAGGCCCAGAGAAGGTGGCAGTGTTTCTGGATATTGTTTATATATGGTTTTAATTTGCATTTGTGGATGCAGTAACAAACTATGTTCACAGATGATGGTTTTCAGAAGTGTTCCTGAGCCCATACAGTGATTTCCATGACAGAATCATGTCTGTTTTTAATGCAGTGCTGCCTGAAGGCCCAAAGATCACCAAAGATCAGTGTCAGTTTTCAGCCTTGTCCCATGCATACAGAGATTTCTCCAGATTCTCTGAATCTTTTAATGATATTATATACCATAGATGATGTGATCCCCAAATTCTTTGCGTTTTCATTGATGAACGTTATTCTTAAATTGTTGCACTGTTTGCCCATGCAGTCTTTCACAGACCGGTGAACCCCTCCCCATCTTTACTCCTGAAAGACTCAGCCTCTCTGGGATGCTCTTTTTATACCCAATCATATCACTGACCTGCTGCCAATTAACCTAATTAGTTTTTTTTTTTAATATTACATAACTTTTCCAGTCTTTTGTTGCCCCGTCCCAACTTTTTTGAAACATGTTACTGGCACTAAATTAAAAATGAACATACCATTTAAAAAAAAGAACATTTCTCAGTTTCAACATTTGATATGTTGTCTTTGTACTATTTTCAATAAAATACTGTATAGGGTTTCCATGACTTGTAACTCATCACATTCTATTTTTATTTTCAGTTTACACAGCATCCCAACTTTTTTTTGGAAACGGACTTGAAGCTTAATGACACTTAAAGATTGAAACATCCTACTTCATAGTTTATGTTCACATTAACAGAGTGGAATTTTTTAGAAAAAAATGTGGATCTGCATACCAAATGTTTCTGAACTCTGAAAAAAGGGCAAAATAAAACTAAAGAAACTGCAGTTTGAAAGTTAGATCATTTTCACTTAATAGCCCATTGCTTATTCAAGTGACTGTATCAGTTTTTAACCTCCTGTACTTGATATCATGCTTACCTTTAATGGCACTGCGACATTCTCAACTGTTTAAAGCACAGATTGTAATTGTTGTCTATCCCCATTATGAAACTTTTTCTGAACAAAACCAAGACATGATTTTCAGTCCAGCTCTGAAGTTTACTTGCTATCCTATTCTCCCTAACAATGTGTTACAGGCTTTATTAGCTCTTTGTGATTGATGCTAGGCTATACTGCAACATTCCCACCAGAGTACAAGCAAAAAAAAAGTAAACTTCCATTATAAAATCTCTTAAGAAACACAAAGAAAGCATTCCCAGAACATACTATTTTGTCATACTGTATGTTGGAAAATCCATCCATTACCTATACTGCTCATGTGTCAGGGTCACAGGGGAAGCTAGAACCAATCCCAGCTGACCTTGGTGAAGAGGCAGGGTACACAGGACTAACACAGAGATGAACAACCATTCACACTATGGACAATTTAGAGTACTAGTATCCAGTTAACCTAATCCAAGTCTTTAGACTGTGGGAGTAAAACAAAGCACCCAGAGGAAACCTACACAGGCACAGAGAGAACATGCAAATTCCACACAAAAAGACCTTGGTCAGCCACAAGGTTCAAACCCAGAACCTTCTTGCTGTGAGGTGACAGTGTTAACCACTGTACCACTGTGCCCATGTTGGAAAATATTTTGCAAAATATTCACTAATATATGTCAATATATAAACATTTTCCTCAAATGTATTTTAAATACAATGCCCTTCAGAATTATTGGTACACTTTGTGATGAAAATGAAAATATGATATTAAATATCCATCCATCCATCCATTACCTGTAGCCACTTATCCTGTTCTATAGGCTTGCAGGCAAGTTGGAGCTATCCCAGCTGACTATGGGCGAGAGGCAGGGTACACCCTGGACAAGTCGCCACGTCATCGCAGGGCTGACAGAGACAAACAACCATTCACACTCACATTCACACCTATGGTCAATTTTAGAGCCACCAATTAACCTAATCTGCATGTCTTGTATGACTGTGGGGGAAACCGGAGCACCTGGAGGAAACCCACACAGACACGGGGAGAACATGCAAACTCCACACAGAAAGGCCCTTGCCGGCTGCTGGGACTCAAACCCAGAACCTTCTTGCTGTGAGGCAACAGTGCTAACCACTACACCACCATGCTGCCCTGATATTAAATATTAATATATAAAATATTACACATGCAGCAAGGGGTATTTTGAGCTCAAGCATACAGAGACATTATATAGTTTTAGTTTTTCTTCTTTTATTCAAGCAAAAATGATTTTTAAGTACTGCATTTCTATTTCTAAAATATGGCTTAAAAAGTATCCAAAACACTACAATTAATATTTGTGATGCTTGACCTTGGAGGGATGTTGGCCCACTCATCCATGCAGGACGTCCTCTTTTGACCATAGGTATTCAGTAGCCAATCAGCAACAGTCGTGTCTGTGTATTTATTTATTTATTTATTTATTTCACATTCTATTTATAAGCATTGTAAGCAAAAAAACCCTAACATTCTGATGTAAATACGTGACTGAATTTACCTCAGGTAATTCTTAGCTTAGCATTCGTAATTGACCTTCAGTACTTATTCAAAAGGAGGAAACACTTTAATAAAACTATTATATATTGTGCAGTTATTCCCACATAATGTATTTTAATATTGGTAGCTTAAAAGATGAGTACAGGTATTATATTAAGCAATAATGTGTGCATTTTATGTTATTTTTAACAACCACAACATCCTGCTCCTGTATCTTGGGCAAATATGAAATGCTGAGCAATTTTTTTTTGAATAATAAACTTTACTTCTTGCTGTCACTAATCACACTTTGATGACATTTTGCTGGGATGGAAATAATTTATAACTCCTTAAAAACACAAGCAGTGTGATCGAAAACCTGAATGCACTTACTGGACTCAATAACGTATGTATATATCTTTGGATCAGGTTAACATGTATATAAATTAAAACTGTCTACAAAGTGTCCTGTTTGGAATCAATTAAAATGGTTTATTTGAAATGTACGATCGGAGTGAATTAATTAGTGAAAATCTTTGCATCTGAATGGTCATAGTTTGCACATCTTGCATTAATTTTACACTATAAACTGGATGATATACTATATGGTAAAGAGGAAATGTGATTGTAATGTAATGTAAAACATGGTTGCTTTTTTCCTGTGAAACATGATTGGACCTTCACCGTAAAAAAAAAAGTTACACCAACTTTAAAATTCAAGACAACTTACTGCACAGGATTTTTGAGTTTATGTGACAACTAAGATTTTTAAGTTTTGAAGAAAGTTGTGCCAACTTATACTTTTGGTCTCAGATAACTTAGCCTCCATATTCACACAAACTTAATTTTTTCAGTTTTACATGATAAGAATTCAACTTTAAGGCCACTAATCTTTCATCCAAATAAAAACTAATTTGACAAACGAAATGTGCAAACAATTCAGTATACTGAATTTTTTGCACATTTCGTTTGTCAAATTAGCTTCAGGCTTAAAATAAGTGAATGTGTGACTTAACAAAAAAGCACTGCCACTACAGTTTTATAGCAGTTTTGCTACCATCATGTTAAAATAAACATGCTATTTGAACTGGATTGTTCTTTGTTTTATTGTGGGATAAAAAGAAAATTGAACTCAGATTTTGAAGTTTTTACTTGGATGAAAGATTAGTGGCCTTAAAGTTGAATTCTTATCATGTAAAACTGAAAAAATTTTGTGTGAATATGAAGACCAAAAGTATAAGTTGGCACAACTTTCTTCAAAACTTAAAAATCTTAGTTATCACATAAACTTAAAAATCCTGTGCAGTAAGTTGCCTTGAATTTTTAAGTTAGCGTAACGTTTTTTTTTTACAGTGTTGTTGTTTACATTATGCAGTGACCACAAGTATTTTTCCTGCAGTCCATCATGGGTATTAGCAGAAAACTCTAAACTGTACCTTCTCTAATTACTGAGGATATTCCAGCTCACTTGAATGTAATGTTGCAACCTCGAACTGAAATGGACTTAACTGGGATTTTATGTCAGAAATTTACATATCATGAACACCAAGCAGTTATTAGAACAAGTCCAGGACAAAGTTCTGGAGAAATGTCAATCAAGGTTTGAATATTTTCGAAATTGATCCCAAACTCTGAACATCCTATGGACTACCATTAAATAATTTAATTAAAAAAGGAAAGAATATGGCACAAGTGCATCTCTGCTTAGAGACTGTGCACTGAAAGTCAATAAGTGGGTAAGGAGGGCAATGAAGCAACCAAGATGCCAGGGTAAGTCTGAAGGATCTGGAGTGATCAAGAGCTCAAACGGGAGAAGCTATTAATAGGGCAACCATTGCCCAGACATGTCACAAAGCTTGGCTTCATGAAAGAGTAGTGAGAAGAGAATAAAGCCATACAAGTTTGCCAAAAAGCATTTTTGAGACAGCAAAGATGCGTAAAAAGTTTCTTTGGTCTGATGAGTCCAAAGTAGCCTTGGCACAAAGTGCAATGTTTGGCAGAAACACTGCTCCTCTCTCTATGAACATCATCCTGACAGTGAAGCATGGTGACAGTAGCATCATGTTGTGGGGCTGCTTTTATTCATCAGCAGAGACTGGAAAACTGGTCAGGGTCAAGAGCAAGTTGGATGGACCCAAATACAGGCCAAGATTAAAAAAAAAACCCTGAATGCTTATGCAACCAAACAAATGTTTGTTTGTTTGTTTGTTTGTTTGTTTGTTTGTTTGTTTGTTTAAACCTCTCACATACTATTCTCCTCTCCTAACAAAGTGTCTTGCACAGTAAAGTAGGGCAAATGATGTTGTGCCCCCATCGTGTTATCTCTCTGGACCTCCAGACCTGATGCCAAGTGGTGCACAAAAGTACCACAGACCTGATGGGTATGGAAGTTGCCCCGCAGTGACAACTGATTTGCAGAGTGATGCCATCCATTCGCCATTTGAGTGGCTCTTCCGCATGCCATCTGGTGGTATGCCATTGACCCTGTTGGGTTCATCTGCCACATTGCCCCGAAAAGCACCCTGCTGCCAGCGCCTTATTGGTGATGTACTATTTAACCCATAGCTGGAGCCCAGGCAGGTGCTACCACTCCGGGTTAGAGCGGACCTGGGAGCAATGGTGATTAAAGGGTAACTCCACTTTCCCCAATACTCAAGTCCTCCTGGACCTGAGACTCACCATCGGTTGCAGTTTAAAGTCATACCAAGGACTAAAGGCAGCTCTATAGTCTAACTTGTATCACTAGTCTAACCTACTCTGCCCTATGTTGTGCTTTAAAGCCCCATTAGGTGAGAATTGCTATTTTTTGCTCTTGGCCTCCCCCTACAGTTGCGGAGTCTAATTCATTTTTACACTACCATTGTAAATACAAGTCGCGCTTTGAGATGAACAACATAACAAAAAGAATAATAATCTTTTAGTTTTGCTGAAATACTGTGTTTATATTTTCAGGCGGGTGGCATGATAGTGTAGTGGTTAATGCTGTCACCTCACAGCAAGAAGGTCCGGGTTCAAGCCCCGTGGCCAACAAGGGCCTTTCTGTGCGGAGTTTGCATGTTCTCCCCGTGTCCGCGTGGGTTTCCTCCGGGTGCTCCGGTTTCCCCCACAGTCCAAAGACATGCAGGTTAGGTTAACTGGTGACTCTAAATTGACCGTAGGTGTGAATGGTTGTCTGTGTCTATGTGTCAGCCCTGTGATGACCTGGCGACTTGTCCAGGGTGTACCCCGCCTTCCGCCCGTAGTCAGCTGGGATAGGCTCCAGCTTGCCTGCGACCCTGTAGAACAGGATAAAGTGGCTAGAGATAATGAGATGAGATGAGATATTTTCAGGCCATATACAGTGCCTTGCAAAAGTATTCATACCCCTTGAACTTTTTCACATTTTTTCACCTTACCACCACAAACTTAAAAGTTTTTTATTGAGATTTTATGTGATAGACCAACACAGAGTAGCACATAATTGTGAAGTGAAATGAAAATGATAAATGGTCTTCAAAATTTCAAACAAATAAAAATCTGAAAAATGTGGTGTGCATTAGTATTCAGCCCCCTGTCCTCTGATACCTCTAAATACAATCCATTGCAATCAATTGCCTTCAGAAGTCATCTAATTAGTTAATAGAGTCCTACTGTGTGTAATTTACTCTCAGCATAAATATACTTGTTCTGTGAAGGCCTCAATGGTTTGTTAGAGAACACTGAAGAACAAACAGCATCATGAAGACCAAAGAACTCACCAGACAGGTCAGGGATAAAGTTCTGGAGAAGTTTAAAGCAGGGTTAGGTTATAAAAAAAATCCCAAGCTCTGAACATCTCAAGAAGCACTGTTCAATCCATCATTCAAAAATAGAGAAAGTATGGCACAACTGCAAACCTACCAAGACATGGCTGTCCACCTAAACTGACAGAGTGAGCAAGGAGAGCACTGGCCAGAGAAGCAGCCAAGAGGCCCATGATCACTCTGGAGGAGCTGCAGAAATCCACAGTTCAGGTGGGAGAATCTGTGCACAGGAGAACTATAAGTCGTATACTCCACAAATCTGGCCTTTTTGGAAGAGTGGCAAGAAGAAAGCCATTATTGAAAGACAGGCATAAGAAGCCATGTAGGGGACACAGCAAACATGTGGAAGAAGGTGCTTTGGTCAGATGAGACCAAAGTTGAACTTTTTGGCCTAAATGCAAAGCGCTATGTGTGGCGGAAAACTAACACTGCTCATCACCCTGCGCACACCATCCCCACTATGAAACATGGTGGTGGCAGCATCATGCTATGGCGATGCTTTTCTTCAGCAGGGACAGGGAAGCTGGTCAGAGTTGATGGGAAGATGGATGGAGCTTGCAGGGCAATCCTGGAAGAAAACCTGTTGGAGGCTGCAAAAGACTTGAGACTGGGAAGGAGATTCACCTTCCAGCAAGACAATGACCCTAAACATACAGCCAGAGCTACAATGGAATGGTTTAGATCAAAGAATATTCATGTGTTAGAATGGCCCAGTCAAAGTCCAGACCTAAATCCCATTGAGCATCTGTGGCAAGACTTGAAAATTGCTGTTCACAGACGCTCTCCATCCAATCTGGCTGAGCTTGAGCTATTTTGCAAAGAAGAATGGGCAAAAATTTCAGTGTCTAGATGTGCAAAGCTGGTAGAGACATACCACAAAAGACTTGCAGCTGTAATTGCAGCAAAAGGTGGCTCTACAAAGTATTGATGCAGGGGGGCTGAATACTAATACACATCACATTTTTCAGATTTTTATTTGTTTAAAATTTTGAAGACCATTTATCATTTTTGTTTCACTTCACAATTATGTGCTACTCTGTGTTGGTCTATCACATAAAATCTCAATAAAAAAACTTTTAAGTTTGTGGTTGCAAGGTGGAAAAATGTGAAAAAGTTCAAGGGGTGTGAATACTTTTGCAAGGCACTGTACATTGTTTTCTAAGTGTTTGAATGTGGAGTTTGTGTGTAATCGACATGATATATGCACATATTGTACATTATATACATTAGGCTGTATATATTTATTCCAAGCTAACTGTGATAGGTTTGCAGAGCTGCAAGCTTTCAAGGCTTATTTGGCATGAGATTAGTAAAGACTGACCAAACATTTTGGTGCGAGATGAATTTATTTATTTGCATGCTAGCCTGAGACAGGACTGAGGTTAGGTGACTTTTGTCAGCCAGAAAAACTACAAACCGTGAGACTCTGTGAGGCAGGGATAACACCGATAAGTGAGATTCTGTGAGACAGGGATAAAACTGATAAGGTTACAGCCTACATTGCAATCTTTCATAAATAACATTGGCAGTGATGTAGACTCTGCTGTCAGATTGTCATTGTTTTCCCGTCAACCATAAGACAGATCACCACTTGTCTTGAAGTAAACATGCATGCTCATACAATTTTTTTTTTTTGCTACACTGCAAGTCAAAGTTTACACACAACTCAGAATAGAAGAATGCTAAGCTCAGATAACCAGAACCACACTAACGCTGACATATCTAATGCTGGGGGATGCTAATGGACAAAGAACAGCTAGTCAACTAAATTAACCTTACAAAACATGGATGCCCCTGAAACAAAGTGATGCAAACTTGGGCAGCAATCTAGCCAATAAAGCTAGACAGCAACCAACAAAAGAGCTCTTATTACCAGTACCTAGTGTTACCTAGCAAGATTGCTAACATCACCTCAAGAGATAGCTAACAGCTAAACCTCTGTCGAAATGGACTGACTTAACTTATGATCAAAAGCTAGTGAGTTGGCAACTTTGCTAACAGCCAAACAATAAGCAAATGTAAAAACTCAACACACAGCAAGGCAGGTAATGTAATATTGCTTACTAGTTCAACAGAAAGAAGCCCAGCTCAGTATCTGTCTTGCAGCCTTTTATCGCTCTTAGCTAGGGTGACCAGACGTCCCGGTTTTACCGGGACAGTCCTGATTTGGGGTTGTGTGTCCCGAGTCCCGACAAAAGTCTGTCGGGACACGGATATGTCCCGGTTTTCGCCACTCGCAACGTTTGCGACTGAGCAGCGTGGGAATCATTAGCGGAGAAATGTCTGCATTTACTATTTTGATGAATTGACAGGACTTGCAAACTTTCCTGGTTACTGCCCCCTGGCCCTGTGGCATGGGTGTTTATTTAGTCACATTATTCCAGACAACAGAACAGGTTGCCATGCAACAATAAAATAAACATTAACTGGCGCGAATGTTCTTTGTCTAGCAGCTAGCAGCAGTAATGCCGCAGTAATTATGCCGAAAAGAAAATGTACCTTTTCCAGAGATTTACAGGGCACCTACCCCTTCCTCCGAGAGGTGCAGAACAATGCGCACAAAGCCTACTGCACACACTGTAAGTGTTTTGTTCTTGTACTGAGTTGGGTAGCCTATGCTGCAAATGCTGTGCGCTCCTGTGGGGGCTTTCCTCGAGCTGTCGCCCCTCTCCTCCTTTAGTGCTGAGAGAGGCCCTTCATATAATCTTTTTTTATTCACCTTGTTATCCCAAGATAACGACATAATTAATTCAGGATCTCGAGAAAACAACACAACTAATTCGAGATCTCGAGAAAACAAAACCGCTATTCCGAGATAACGACATAATTAATTCAGGATCTTGAAGAAACAACACAACTAATTCAAGATCTCGAGAAAATAAAACCGTTATTTCGAGATCTCGAGAAAACAAACAATTATCTCATGATCTCAGCTGGATCACTGTATCTCCATCGGTAGAGACGAAGCCGGGCCAGTCTTCTGCGGAGGTGCCGCAGACTAATTTTGAAATTATCCCTTATTAAAAGACTTAATGCAATCTCTCCCGGTGTCAACCCCTGATCAAAATATTGCCTTATTAGGTGATCGATTATTCCAGACATTCTAATGACCAAAGTTGCGTCTATACAGAATGAGAAATAGCCCCAAAGTCAGCATATCACAAGTCTCTTGGCGTACCTGAATGAACCATTTCTCAGCTGTTTACTCGAGATCATGAAATAATTGTTTTGTTTTCTCGAGATCTTGAAATAACGGTTTTGTTTTCTCGAGATCTCGAATTAGCTGTGTTGTTTTCTCGAGATCCTGAATTAATTATGTCGTTATCTCGGAATAACAAAGTGAATTAAAAAAAGGATTATATGAAGGGCCTCTCTCGGCTTCCGTAGTATATATTCTCAAATCACTTGTCTCTTTTTTGTTTCTGTTTAACATGCCATTCTGACAGTTTGGCCATATTGCTGTGTTGAACAGCTTGTTGCACCTTCCATTAAAGTGTTCACTTTTGTACACATCTTCTTGCTTTATTCATTCAGTTGTGGGGAATGGTTAGTAAGGTTGATTCTGACCTAGGCTATGTTGAGGTCACATATCTACTTTTTAAGTTCATGCTATAGTGCATACAATTTTAGAGATACAGCCTACATGTGCATATGCATTCTTCTTGGTGTTCTCACAAACAGGTGAAATAAATCAGTTTAAATTTGGCCTATGGACATAGCCTGGCCTATTCTCAGCCATTACAAAATCTGTTGTCTGACCATAATTTAACTGATCTGTATACCACTATGCTACTAGATAACAAAATGCCTGTTTGTTTTATTTCATGTGAGATGTTGATAAATGTGAGTTTCAATAAAATGATAAGAGCACCTCTCTGAGTGTCACGTTTATGTAAAAAAAGGTGTGCGAGCACGAGCATGGTCGTGTGCAAAAGTGTCCCAGTTTCAGACTAGGGAAATCTGGTCACCCTACTCTTAGCTCTTGTCAATGAGTAAAATCCATTCTAAGATTTACTCTTGTCTGGTTTCTTACTTGGTCACTCTCTCTTTTTCTCTTCCTGGTTTCCTCTGACAGTGTCTACTTTGGTCTCTTCACCTCAACTGCCATGATGATACTGAGAATACTGATTTACCTTATTTTTCTGAGTCATGTTGCTAGCCAATTTTGAAAGCTACATGGGATGCCGAAAAGCGTTACACAGTTCTCACGGTGACATAAAGTGTTACGCAGTTCTCACTTTGCCATAAAGCATTATGCAGTTCTTGTGAGAGGTCTGAGGGACCCCTCCCCCCAGAGTTACATGTGCTATAACTGGAGAACCGGACGCAGACTCTGGATGCAAGACAAACCATTCTTCATATTCCAAGTCAGAGTACCATCAAAATGATTTTGAGGCTGATATTTTAAGGTAAAATTCCTACCTGATGCTGCTTTAAGCTTTAATATCTTGTCTGTTCAAACAGATTTTACTGTGTTCACAACCCAATATTAAACATAGACAATATTTTTCATAGCTCGTTCTGTAGTCTACTAGTTTTGAACCTACTCTACATCATTCTACATGCTTTAATAGAAAAAGAATATTCTGTTCTGATTAAACATGTAATGTTGAACTTTATTGCAGTTTTGCATCATAAAACCTCTTCCTAACAAAACATAGACAAGAAAAGACGGCACGGTGGTGTAGTGGTTAGCACTCTCACCTTGCAGCAAGAAGGTTCTGGGTTTGAGCCCAGGCTGATGGGGGCCTTTCTGTGGGGAATTTGCATGTCCTCCCTGTGTCTGTGTGGGTTTCCCCACAGTTCAAAGACATGCGGTTAGGTTAACCTAGGGGTTGGCCTTGGGCTGAAGTGCCCTTGAGCAAGACACCTAACCCCCAACTGTTCCCTGGGTGCTGTAGCATGGCTGCCCACTTCTCTGGGTATGTGTGTGTGTTCACTGCTTCAGATGCGTTAAATACAGAGAGGAATTTCACTGTGCTTAAGTGTACATGTGATAAATAAAGTTGTTGTTGTTCTTCTTCTTCTAAAGTCACATCTAATTCTGAAATCTACAGTGGGCCAAAAAAGTATTTAGTCAGCCACCAATTGTGTAAGTTCTCCCACTTAAAAAGATGAGAGAGGCCTGTAATTTTCATCATAGGTACACTTCAATTATGAGAGACAGAATGGGGGGAAAGAATCCAGGAAATCACATTGTAGGATTTTTAATGAATTAATTGGTAAATTCCTCGGTAAAATAAGTATTTGGTCACCTACAAACAAGCAAGATTTCTGGCTCTCACAGACCTGTAACTTCTTCTTTAAGAGGCTCCTCTGTCCTCCACTCGTTACCTGTATTAATGGCACCTGTTTGAACTCATTATCAGTATAAAAGACACCTGTCCACAACCTCAAACAGTCACACTCCAAACTCCACTATGGCCAAGACCAAAGAGCTGTCAAAGGACACCAGAAACAAAATTGTAGACCTGCACCAGGCTGGGAAGACTGAATCTGCAATAGGTAAGCAGCTTGGTGTGAAGAAATCAACTGTAGGAGCAATTATTAGAAAATGGAAGACATATAAGACCACTGATAATCTCCCTCGATCTGGGGCTCCACGCAAGATCTCACCCCGTGGGGTCAAAATGATCACAAGAACGGTGAGCAAAAATCCCAGAACCACACGGGGGGACCTAGTGAATGACCTGCAGAGAGCTGGGACCAAAGTAACAAAGGCTACCATCAGTAACACACTACGCCACCAGGGACTCAAATCCTGCAGTGCCAGACGTGTCCCCCTGCTTAAGCCAGTACATGTCCAGGCCCGTCTGAAGTTTGCTAGAGAGCATTTGGATGATCCAGAAGAGGATTGGGAGAATGTCATATGGTCAGATGAAACCAAAATAGAACTTTTTGGTAAAAACTCAACTTGTCATGTTTGGAGGAGAAAGAATGCTGAGTTGCATCCAAAGAACACCATACCTACTGTGAAGCATGGGGGTGGAAACATCATGCTTTGGGGCTGTTTTTCTGCAAAGGGACCAGGACGACTGATCCGTGTAAAGGAAAGAATGAATGGGGCCATGTATCGTGAGATTTTGAGTGAAAACTTCCTTCCATCAGCAAGGGCACTGAAGATGAAACGTGGCTGGGTCTTTCAGCATGACAATGATCCCAAACACACCGCCCGGGCAACGAAGGAGTGGCTTCGTAAGAAGCATTTTAAGGTCCTGGAGTGGCCTAGCCAGTCTCCAGATCTCAACCCCATAGAAAATCTTTGGAGGGAGTTGAAAGTCCGTGTTGCCCAGCGACAGCCCCAAAACATCACTGCTCTAGAGGAGATCTGCATGGAGGAATGGGCCAAAATACCAGCAACAGCGTGTGAAAACCTTGTGAAGACTTACAAAAAACGTTTGACCTCTGTCATTGCCAACAAAGGGTATATAACAAAGTATTGAGATGAACTTTTGTTATTGACCAAATACTTATTTTCCACCATAATTTGCAAATAAATTCTTTAAAAATCAGACAATGTAATTTTCTGGATTTTTTTCTCATTTTGTCTCTCATAGTTGAGGTATACCTATGATGAAAATTACAGGCCTCTCTCATCTTTTTAAGTGGGAGAACTTGCACAATTGGTGACTGACTAAATACTTTTTTGCCCCACTGTACCTATACCTGTGATCATTTATTTCACCAAACTGTGCGAGTAGCCCTTTGTAGCTCATGTTACTCTACACTCCAACATTGCCACCAATTAAACCACAAAACAATTTTTGTAGGCCTCATTAGGAAATATGCTCCTGACCATTGACAGTTAGACAATATTGACAGTCCATATGTAGCTGCTCTGAAGCCAAACTAGTCTTTAGCTTTAATAGCTCTATAGCTAATGTTACACATTACTTCAGTGTTTTCATCCCTGTAAAAACAAAAAAACTGCATCCTGTAACTGCTTTTTAAAACACAAAGAAAACTTTGAAATATGTGGCCAGAACTGAAGAAACATCAGCTATTAACACACAGTAGATAAGTTCTATGCAAAACTTAACACTGCGCAATCAGTGGAGACTTGTGTGACCGTTGGAAATTTACATTCATTCATTCTTCTGCTGTATCCTGGTCAAGGTCATGCTGGAGCTGGAGCCTATCCAAGGAACACTGGGTGTGAGGCCGGAATACACCCTGGATGGGACACCAATCACAGGTCAACATACACACACTCGTTCACACCTGGGGCAATTTTGCTGTTAAATTCAAGTGTAATTCAAACGGTCGGGAGCAGAAACGGACTGGCTTTCTTTCTCTATCACAGTTAGCTTAAGAGAGAGAAGGGGGAGAGAGGGACGGAAAGAGAAATAGAGAGAGGGGAGAGATAGTAGGAGAGAAAAAGAGAGAAAAAGAGAGAGAGATGCATAGAGAGAGAGAGAGAGAGAGAGAGAGGCAATAGCTTCCCGTCGCTTGGCTTTACTAATCGAGGCTCCTTTTGTTGCGTGCGACGCATGCCTGTCCGAGTCACGTGACTGCGTTTCCATGGTGACTGAGGTCTGAGTAATCATTTGCGCAATGACCTTTATTCCCCTGAGGGAAGAGGGAGGAGGAAGTGAGGGAGTGGGGGGAGGGAAGAAGGGTAGAATGAAAACGGAGCCAGCAAAAGCAAACGAAGGAGGGGGAACGGGTGAGTAACAGAGCGAGGCAACGGGGCCCTAGACACACACACACACACACACACACACACCTTTGTCTTTGTCTTAGTATCCTTGTGAGGACCTTCAACTGACAGAATTATTTATGGATGCAGTTAATTAATGCTAAACTACATAAATCTAATCCTAACTTAACCTCAACAATCCTTTCGGCTTTTTTAGCTTTTGTTTTTAATACTTTTTTAAAGTAGTTTGCCTTGTGGATAGCAGCTAAATATCCTTGCAGTTTCAGATATTCCTATACTAGTGGGGACATTTGGTCCCTGGCAAGATATAAACACACACACACACACACACACACACACACACACACAAAAGGGAAAAAGAACCAATTTTTTCTCTTAGCAAGTGCTGAGAAGAATCCATTGGGTTTGATTTAGATAACGAATGAAGAGAAAGAAAGAGATAGTGAAAGGGGAGAAAAAGAGGAATGCAGGATCCCTGACTGTGAGAGTAAGGGGATTGGAGGGAAGATAGAACTGCGGTTCTTTCTATTTGAAGGAGGTTTTATGAAACCAGTGTTTCTACATACGAGTTAACTGAAGTTGCTCAAGTTAATTCTACAAGAAAATTCTTATTCATTTTGTTATATTATTATAGCCAAATTATTGTATATGTTTTTACAGCTACTTTCTGTGAGTCAAAACTATCCCCTTATTTTATCTACTTATAACTGTATTTTCTGATTTAGCATTGACCACACATTTATGTTACCAAGCTATGTCATTTCACTGTGTTCTTGCTTATAAACTAATCTTACTTAAAAATGTGCCTCCCAAACAAGCTTCATTTTTTTTTCTTCAAAATTATACTACTGTGTTCAATATAAGTGAAAAAAAACCATAGAACAATTACAAGTTATTTTAGTTATTTACAGTAAGTTATGACTTTTATTTCTGTTTATTCTTTTGCTAGTGGCTTTTGTACAAATCAACACGTGAGGCAGATTACATTCCCAGTTCAGGGTTAAATGTTAACAGTTGCTTTTTCTTTGTCATGGGACTTGAACTCACAACATTCCAGTCAGTAGCAGAAAATCTTAGCCACTGAATTACCAGATTGATCAATAAATAAATGAATAAATAAATAGAAAATTTGTACAGAGTAATGATATTGTATATGCAAGACACACCTAGCCCACAGTCAGGAAAGTCTTCAGGACGGATGGCTTTGTTGTTTCTTAGTAACAAGACAAGCTGCATTTTTATTAACTTCAAGATAGAGGGAAAAAAGAAGCAGATGAGGAAATGACGCAAGTGATAACAGGAAATAACTTGGTTAGCGGATTTTCAACAACATTAACT
This sequence comes from Neoarius graeffei, assembly GCF_027579695.1. NCBI lineage: Eukaryota > Metazoa > Chordata > Actinopteri > Siluriformes > Ariidae > Neoarius > Neoarius graeffei. The sequence goes on along the minus strand of NC_083596.1, from coordinate 25,811,541 downwards.
GTAACCATAATTGGAGAAAATTATAGAAGTGTATTGCTGCCATGCCAGAAAAAGAAAAAAAACTTATCAGTAACATGTTGTAATGTGAAAAGTTTATTGTTATAACACAATGTTTTTTACATTTTACCAAGATATTTTTACATTATGACAGACATTGTCATGTTATGACAAGAAACTTTTCTTTATACAAACAATATACTATTTATCTTGTTACAACATAATAAATTATTATTATAACATTCACATTGTAACAAGGTAATTTATATTTTTAGGCTATAACATGAAACTCATGTTTGAGTGAGGAAACAGTTTGTAGTGAACAGTTAAACTGAAGAATATGGCTCATTTACACAATGTGATTAGGTTCTTCTTCATGTTTGGGTTAGGACATGGAGAGATTCTGCTGTTACCGGTACAGAGCATGGTACATGATACTGTACTAAGTATATGTACACTAAGAAAGGATTTTATATATCACGGGGATTCCACCTCCACCCAAGACCAACTTATCTCCTTATCCTATAAAATGTTTTACGTCATAACAAAATAAATAGTATATTGTTATAAAAAGTAAAGTTTCTTGTTATAACATGGTAAGTTTGTATGTCAAAATATCGTGACAATATCTTGTTATAACATGAAAACCATCTAGTTATTACAATAAACTGTTCACGTTATTAAATGATACTGATCTGTTTTTTCTTTTTCTGGCATGGCAGCAGTGTGCTTCCATAGAAAATGAAGGATATTCCTTAATAAATAAAATATTGTTAGCACTGGGAAAGTGCTGTGGTACCAGGGTAACTTTGGGATAGTATCAATAAATTTGCTTCAAATCCAGCCACATAGCAACACTCTTTGTTTGATTATTATAGCCTAGACACAAGCCAAGGATAAGCAGAGGCTATTTTATGTGAAGTTACCCAGAGGACAACTGGGTTCAATAACCAGAAAAAGAAGAAAAAATCTACGATCTATTGACTCTCAAGACAAGTTTTAATTTGTCATGAATGTTTTTTTATACATAATGTGGTACATGGTGGTGCACCACACTTCAATGCTGTAAATACATCCATCCATTCATCCATCATCCGTAACCGCTTATCCTGTGCAGGGTCGCGGGCAAGCTGGAGCCTACCCCAGCTGACTATGGACAAGAGGCGGGGTACACCCTGGACAAGTTGCCAGGTTATCGCAGGGCTGACACAGAGACAAACAACCATTCACACTCACATTGACACCTACGGTCAATTTAGAGCTACCAATTAACCGAGCCTGCAGGTCTTTGGGCTGTGGGGGAAACCGGAGCACCCAGAGGAAACCCACGCAGATATGGGATTGAACATGCAAACTCCACACAGAAAGGCCCCCGTCAGCTGCTGGGCTTGAACCCAAAACCTTCTTACTGTGAGACGACAGTGCTAACCACTACACCACCGTGCTGCTGCTGTAAATACAGCCTTTTTAATTTTTTTTTCTGATATGAATATGTTTGATTCATGTACAGTGGAGCAAAAAAGTATTTAGTCAGTCACCAATTGTGCAAGTTCTCCCATTTAAAAAGATGAGAGAGGCCTGTAATTTTCATCATAGGTATACCTCAACTATGAGAGACAAAATGAGAAAAAAAATCCAGAAAATCACATTGTCTGATTTTTAAAGAATTTATTTGCAAATTATGGTGGAAAATAAGTATTTGGTCAATAACAAAAATTCATCTCAATACTTTGTTATATACCCTTTGTTGGCAATGACAGAGGTCAAACGTTTTTTGTAAGTCTTCACAAGGTTTTCACACACTGTTGCTGGTATTTTGGCCCATTCCTCCATGCAGATCTCCTCTAGAGCAGTGATGTTTTGAGGCTGTCGCTGGGCAACACGGACTTTCAACTCCCTCCAAAGATTTTCAATGGGGTTGAGCTCTGGAGACTGGCTAGACCACTCCAGGACCTTGAAATGCTTCTTACGAAGCCACTCCTTTGTTGCCCGGGTGGTGTGTTTGGGATCATTGTCATGCTGAAAGACCCAGCCATGTTTCATCTTCAATGCCCTTGCTGATGGAAGGAGGTTTTCACTCAAAATCTCACGATACATGGCCCCATTCATTCTTTCCTTTACACGGATCAGTCATCCTGATCCCTTTGCAGAAAAACAGCCCCAAAGCATGATGTTTCCACCCCCATGCTTCACAGTAGGTATGGTATTCTTTGGATGCAACTCAGCATTCTTTCTCCTCCAAACACGACAAGTTGAGTTTTTACCAAAAAGTTCTATTTTGGTTTCATCTGACCATATGACATTCTCCCAATCCTCTTCTGGATCATCCAGATGCTCTCTAGCAAACTTCAGACAGGCCTGGACATGTACTGGCTTAAGCAAGGGGACACATCTGGCACTGCAGGATTTGAGTCCCTGGTGGCGTAGTGCGTTACTGATGGTAGCCTTTGTTACTTTGGTCCCAGCTCTCTGTAGGTCATTTACTAGGTCCCCCCGTGTGGTTCTGGGATTTTTGCTCACCATTCTTGTGATCATTTTGACCCCACGGGGTGAGACCTTGTATGGAGCCCCAGATCGAGGGAGATTATCAGTGGTCTTGTATGTCTTCCATTTTCTAATAATTGCTCCCACAGTTGATTTCTTCACACCAAGCTGCTTACCTATTGTAGATTCAGTCTTCCCAGCCTGGTGCAGGTCTACAATTTTGTTTCTGGTGTCCTTTGACAGCTCTTTGGTCTTGGCCATAGTGGAGTTTGGAGTGTGACTGTTTGAGGTTGTGGACAGGTGTCTTTTATACTGATAACGAGTTCAAACAGGTGCCATTAATACAGGTAACGAGTGGAGGACAGAGGAGCCTCTTAAAGAAGAAGTTACCGGTCTGTGAGAGCCAGAAATCTTGCTTCTTTGTAGGTGACCAAATGCTTATTTTACAGAGGAATTTACCAATTAATTCATTAAAAATCCTACAATGTGATTTCCTGGATTCTTTCCCCCCCATTCTGTCTCTCATAGTTGAAGTGTACCTATGATGAAAATTACAGGCCTCTCTCGTCTTTTTAAGTGGGAGAACTTGCACAATTGGTGGCTGACTAAATACTTTTTTGCCCCACTATAATAAATGGAATAAATCTTTTTATACTTTGTGAGTACCAACTAATATTTGTTTTGCGACCCGATTAGTCAGGAGGTAAAAATTTGTTAAATTTAGGATTACTTGTGTGAAGAAAAAAAAATCAACTGTCATAAACAGCATGTGTTAAAGCACCTTTAATTAGTTTGCACAGTGATGACAGATGATTTCTTTCAGAATAAGGTATGTGGAAACAATCAGATCATAATAAAGTGCAGTACAAGCCATTGGATAGTAACTCTCCTTACTAGCACAACATACAGTCACCTCACAGTTAAACATACTAAATCATTACCCTTGGTCTGTATTAATGCCTTAAATACCTAACTAGCTCTCCTTACATTATTATATTATGTTAGCTACCACTTTTTGGTTTTGTCAGTTATATTGCAGCCAGCCAGCAGGGACGCTATACCTGTGATGCCTTAATTTTTGGAGATGATATACTGTTCATGCTATTTGCAGTTGATGGCTGTAACCTATAACCTTGGATTTGCACTTGGATTAGTGATGTGGAGATGGATTGTTGTGTTCTATTTGGTTATCTTTTCAAGTTTAAATTCGGTATGTGTATTATATTGCCTTTCTTTATTCAACATAGAAAATGTGTCTCATATAAATTGATGAATATCAATTTCATAATTGTTCTGGAAGTGTTATCAAGAGAGTTCAGGAAAGGGCTACCTTGGGAGATGCTATATGCAGACGATCTCATCTTGACTGCTGAGAGCCTAGAAGAACTAGATGACCTGTTTGTCACCTGGAAGGATGGTATGGAAAGGAAAGGTCTACCAGTGAACACTAGCAAAACTAAGGTCATGATTTCTCGGTATAACCATGGCACTACCAATAAAACTGGCAAGTACCCCTGTGGTTTCTGCTGGAAAGGTGTGGGCAGCAATTCATTCTTCTGCTCTTACTGCAGTCATTGGGTTCAAGCAAGATATAGCTTAGTGGCATTAAAGGTTAATTATCAAAGGCTGTTGGCTTCTGCTGCAAACATTGCTCTGGAGATTTGAATTCAGAACAATCTGTGACAGAGATACAACTTGGTAACTGCAATCTGGAGGTTGTTGATAGGTTCTGCAATCTTGGTGATATCTTGGATGCCTATGGTGGAGTTGAATCTGCTGTGACCAACAGATCACACAGTGGATGGAAAAAATTCTGCATTACTGCCTCTTCTGACTTCCCGAGCTGTATCATTGAAGGTAAGGGGCAAATTGTATCACATCTGTCTTCGGTCAACATTGATGTATGGCTGTGAAACATGGCCATTGAAAGCGGAGGATGTTCAGAGACTTCATCAGAATGAAATGGCCATGGTATGTTGGATGGGTGGCTCCTCCTGGAAGGAGATAAAACCTTATGACGACCTGAGGAGGTTTGTCAGCATTGACTCTCTTGAAAACGAGGTACAGGTACTGTATGAGGTACTGTTGATTATGTTGGTTTGGCCACATAGAAGAAGAACAACAACAACTTTATTTATCAAATGTAAATTTAAGCACAGTGAAATTCCTCTCTGCATTTAACCCATCTGAAGCAGTGAACACACACATGCACACACGTGAGCAATGAGCACATACCCATATCCAGAGCAGTGGGCAGCTATGCTCCAGTGCCTGGGGAGCAGTTGGGGGTTAAGTGCCTTGCTCAAGGGCACTTCAGCCCAAGGCCGTCCCATGTTAACCTAACCACATGTCTTTGACAAGAGAGATGTGATGAAAGCAACTGGTTGAAATCTGTCCAGTACCTGGAGGTGAATGGTTCCAAGGGTCGTGGCCACCCTCGGAAAACCTGGCGTCAAGTTGTTGATCAAGATCTACAATCCAAAGGAATATCCAGTTGCCTTGCACAAGATCAAGTCGAATGGAGGAAAAGCATCAGATGATGGTTCATTACATGCTTGCATGGACTAATAAAGGATTATAAAGATGATGATGATGATGATAAGTTGATGAATATCAATCTAATCATATAATAGTGTGGTTTTCTAATGTTCTCTTTGCTGTACAGCAGGTTATGCTGTAGTTTTAATGTTGTAGTTGTAGAATGTTGAGCCTGATACGTCTTTTTAACATTGAGTACCTGACTCTCGGCATGACCCTTGTACCCAGGCTAAATTTAGGCTATATACACTCTTCTTTATATTTATGCTGTCTAGCATTGGGGGGTAGTGGAGCCGATTTAATGTTTAGCAGCTCATATAAGCATAAAATATGAAAAATAAAAAATTGGGGAAAATCTTTTTCTAAGACTTTGATTCCTGCTTAATCCTGTTTAATTATAACTACAGTCCCAATTCTAAGTCAAGGTTTTTCAGTCTTTCCTATTGACCAATAGATATTCCTACATAAATTATAACCTTTTGTCATATTGTCTCTTGTGATGCAGATGATACATACACTACCATTCAAAAGTTTGGGGTCACCCAGACAATTTTGTGTTTTCCATGAAAAGTCACACTTTTATTTACCACCATAAGTTGTAAAATGAATAGAAAATATAGTCAAGACATTTTTCTGGCCATTTTGAGCATTTAATCGACCCCACAAATGTGATGCTCCAGAAACTCAATCTGCTCAAAGGAAGGTCAGTTTTATAGCTTCTCTAAAGAGCTAAACTGTTTTCAGCTGTGCTAACATGATTGTACAAGGGTTTTCTAATCATCCATTAGCCTTCTGAGGCAATGAGCAAACACATTGTACCATTAGAACACTGGAGTGATAGTTGCTGGAAATGGGCCTCTATACACCTATGTAGATATTGCACCAAAAACCAGACATTTGCAGCTAGAATAGTCATTTACCACATTAGCAATGTATAGAGTGCATTTCTGATTAGTTTAAAGTGATCTTCATTGAAAAGAACAGTGCTTTTCTTTCAAAAATAAGGAAATTTCAAAGTGACCCCAAACTTTTGAACGGTAGTGTATAAAGAAGATGATACAATTAAAGAACAAAATATTTAGAAGATTCAGTGGCTCATATATCCAGGCTTCATGCAAAATCTGAGTGTAAATGATAGACTCATTGCATTTCACATTATCTCAGTCCACCAGCAGTAGCATCGATACAACCCGTAGTTTATAGCATTTGTTGAATAGTTTTAAAAATTCTTTTTTCATTGTATTGCTATGAGCCACTAATTCTGTAAGAGCTGACATGTGAGTTAACAATATTTACAAAAGTTTTTGAAAACAGAACCAAATATCATTATTTCTCAGATGCAGAAGCACATTTTCACAAGGCAGAGAAAAACAGATATTTTTTCCATTCTCACATCCACAGGCACATAGCAGGTTTGAGCTTCAGACATTTGCAAATGGAAAAATGTATGAGTATGTGTGTTGTATGTAGACAATTTAGTTTCTTGAAAAATATGGAGAGATGGAGTGAGGACGGAATGTGTTGATTGCTGAAGGTAAGCAGTCTATTGTACTTTCCAGCCTACGGCAAGGACACCTTCACACAGACCGCAGAGACATAAGCATTCTCCATGCAGCTCCGCTGAATGAATAGCACCTTCCTGGAACACCAATCAGACACACTATGCACACATGGTCTATCATGTTTTCTGACAAATACAGTCATTTTCTGTACACACTGTCTTACATACAAATCTCTCTCTCTCTCTCTCTCTCTCTCATGCACACACACACACACACACACACACACACACACACACACACACACACACACACACTGAGGTGACACGCCAGCCAGCTGAGACACTGAGAGAGAGAGAGAGAGAGAGAGAGAGAGAGAGAGAGAGAGAGAGTATTGGAGAGCAGGAGGAACATCAAGCAAGAAGTGGAGTGGTCGGGTGTTTGATGGGGTCGGTGAGACCGTTAATCACAGAAATGGTTGCGTTAGCTATGGCAGCTGAATTTCTTAGCCAGGCACACGCAATGCTGCTGCCAGCAATTACCAATGACACTCATGACGTCAGCCTCCCTCCCTGTTTCCCTGGATGGCTACTCCGATAATGAGAAGAAAGGCCTTGGGTAAAGGTTGAGGAAGGATCCTCAAAGTATTTCTCACTTCATGTTTCACCGCATGAGGCTCATACAACCTGGCAACCCAATAGTTTGGGTTACCAGGTTGTCTGAAAATGAGGTAGAATGTAGGTAATGTTTTCAATCTAGTTCATAAATCACTATATTACATAGACATGAGTGTTTTACTGGGAAATACACCACTCGTATTTTTTATACAAACTACATCCGGGACATTGAGTAACATGTTTTTCAATATCCTCACTCTTAAGGATCTCAATGAATTGTTTTGATAAATTTACATACTTTTTGTTTGTGAATGTGTCGATATAATAAAAAGAAAATCACACATTGGCTTGAAGATATGAAGTTTATCTTCTCATGTTGAAAAGCTAGCATTTTTCATACAAAATACATCACGGATCTGAGTGACATATTTCCTGATATTTCACTCCGATGACGTCACTCCCAGTGTTTTCCCGCTGACTTGACATGCATTGTCAAAATGGTGAACCAGTTCAAAATTTAAATTCTTTTGATTAACTTCCTTTTTTTTTGTGGCTGTGTCCATATAATAAAGAACATTACATGGTGGTTCACTTTGCTCACTTGTGAAATATACACTCACCACTTGAAGATAAACTTCATATCTTTGTATGACCATGTAATATCCTCTATGTATTTACCAGAGGTGGGAAAACAAAGGTTTTACTTGGGTATTAATTTTTCTGACAACTTTTTACTTTTACCCCCTACAGTAATTTTAACATAAACTTCTGTACTTTCAACTCCTTACACTTTCATATTATGCTTGTTACTTTAGCTTTAATGCATTTGAGGAGAATTATTGATTTTTTTTTTTTTAATTTTGCATTGCTCACTGCTCACCTTTCCAACATCAAGACCAATTTCAACCTGATGGGAAAATAACACAGAGGAAAGACAACACCATCCCAATCTGGCAACCCTAACTCTGAATCAAAACGTGATTTGTGTTCAAATTCGGCAAACTGAGGTAAATGGGTTTTCTTTGAACTTTTAATATTTTTGTGTGAACATCCCAAATTGTTCTTAAGCGAAATATAAAATTCTTAATTAAACTAATGTGTTCACCCATAGGTATTTTTTTAGCTATCACATAAGAAAGCCCATTATTAAATCTTTTCCACCATGATTTCACTCTTTATAATGTAAAATAAAGAATTTACTGTCAGCATGTAACACTTCCTGGTCTCATTGGTTCTATGGTGCACTGGAATGATCCATTTCTGTAGAAACATAAGAGCAAAACAAGACACACGAAAGTGGACAAGTTTAAATCCTAATGTTGTTAGTTTGCTGTTTTCACAGTAACACAAGAACATTGGTGCATAAGTCGCACATTCATAAGAAAACAAAAAACAAACTAGGGACATCACTCCTGGGTGACCGTCAGCCTGCTTAGAGAGTTCCTAGTCGAGCTTGAATGGGAAGTAAAGAGATTTTTAACTAGCCAAAGAACCCTTCAGGAACTCTTCACAGTGTAGGCAGTGAGGTTGTATGTGATATAATTTGGCATCATCATAACATCCTTATTGAGTGTGGTTCCAATTTTCCTGTAAAGATCCAGATGGAAGGCAGCATGGTGGTGTAGTGGTTAGCACTGTCGCCTCACAGCAAGAAGGTCCAGGTTCAAGCCCCATGGCCGGTGAGGGCCTTTCTGTGTGGAGTTTGCATGTTCTCCCCGTGTCCGTGTGGGTTTCCTCCGGGTGCTCCGGTTTCCCCCACAGTCCAAAGACATGCAGGTTAGGTTAACTGGTGACTCTACGGCTATGTTTACATTAGACCGTATCTGTCTCGTTTTCTTCGCGGATGCACTGTCCGTTTACATTAAACCGCCTGGAAACGCCGGGAAACGGGAATCTGCCAGCGTCCACGTATTCAATCCAGATTGTGTCAGCTCCGGTGCTGTGTAAACATTCAGAATACGCGGATACGCTGTGCTGAGCTCTAGCTGGCGTCTCATTGGACAACGTCACTGTGACATCCACCTTCCTGATTCGCTGGCGTTGGTCATGTGACGCGACTGCTGAAAAACGGCGCGGACTTCCGCCTTGTATCACCTTTCATTAAAGAGTATAAAAGTATGAAAATACTGCAAATACTGATGCAAATACTGCCCATTGTGTAGTTATGATTGTCTTTAGGCTTGCCATCCTTCCACTTGCAAGTGCTAAGTGATATGCGTTGGGATCACACACACAGCGGCTCAGTCCCGAATCACAGCTTGTTCACTTCACTCGCGCGCTCTGTGAGCTGCGCAGGGCCGGAGTGCGCACCCTCCAGAGGGCACTCGCTGTTCAGGGCGGAGTGATTTGGAGCGCAGGATGCCTGCGGAGCCGAGTGTATCCGTGTATTGGTATTGCTGTGTGCATGCAAATCGTGTATTGGTGTTGCTGTGTGCACACTAATCGTTTTAAAAACGTTAATCTGATGATCCGCTGATACGGTCTAATGTAAACATGGGCTAAATTGACCGTAGGTGTGAATGTAAGTGTGAATGGTTGTCTGTGTCTATGTGTCAGTCCTGTGATGACCTGGCGACTTGTCCAGGGTGTACCCCGCCTTTCGCCTGTAGTCAGCTGGGATAGGCTTCAGCTTGCCTGCAACCCTGTAGAATAGGATAAAGCGGCTCGAGATAATGAGATGAGATGAGATCCAGATGGAAATTCACTGAGGTGGCATTGAATTATCATCATGATAACTGATAAGCATTTGAGCTTCCACTTTCAAGAAGCCAAAGAAGCCTTCAGTGCACCTTCAAATCCTTAGCTTTCATAGCATTAGCTGCAGAGTGGTGTAGTGGTCAAAGCATTATTGTGTCACCACAAATATTGTGTCATCACTTAGTTGGTTAATGTGCCTGTTGTGTAAAAAGGACATCCTAGATTTGAATCCTTGCAGTGCTTCCATCAGCTTAGCTGGTGACTGAGTCTCCCCTGGGGTTCCTTTAGTACACTGGTGGCCTAGTGCTGATTTATACTTCTGATTCTATGTCTACCAATCTGCGAACATGTGCAGACATCGTGAGCAGATGTTTGCACAGGTTTCTGCCAACATATGTACACGTATTGTGAGTGCGTGCACTAGGGGGCACTGCTGCATGTACACAACCAGAATGTACAGAACATTAAAAACAAAGAAGAAAGTCTCACATTTCACTCAAAACCTATGTATAGTCAACCAGAATTATTAGCATCCTTCATGATAATGAGTAAAATGGGATAACAAATGTAATTAGTGATATTTTGAACTTAAACATATAAGAACACTGTACAGCTTTTTTTTAACACATTTTTTTTTCAAATATGAAACCTTTTTAAACAGTGAGAATTAGTTTCTGTGAAACAGTGATTTCAAAATGATCGGCACCCTGACGATTAATATTTGATAAGCCCTCCCATGGAGAAAATGTCTGACAAGGTTGGAGACTTTTTAAGAGGGATCTTGGAACACACATCCTCATGCAGAACAGTTCAAGATCATTTATATTCTGAGTTTTATATTCATATAGATTTTAATTCAGACTTAGGTTTAGGAAAGGGTTCAAATCAGGAGTCTGAGATTTGAACATAATGTTGTCTCTGTTGATTTGAACATTATCTTGTCTAGCTTTTGCGCATAAATATCTTGGTACTTTGAGAGATTTATAATACCATCAATCTTCACAGGAGCTCAAGAACACTATCTGTAACACAACCCCAAATTTACAATGATCTTCCACCATATATGACAGTGGGTATATGGACTTATCCTCATATGTGGTTCTGATCCCCCCCCAGTCTTTGGTTCACAATGATGGACACAATTTCACAGTACATGATGGACACTATTGTTAACTTTATGGCAACTGATTTTCTATTATCTATTACCATCGCCAACTTTGTTGGAGGTTGTTATGTTTTTGGCTCCATTTGTTTATCTGTTCCCAACGTAACTCAAAAAGTAGTAAATGGATTTTGATGAAATGTTGAGGAAAGGTGGGCCCTTGGCCAAGTAACAAATGATTAAATTTTGATGCAAATCCAAATAGGTGGCTTGACAGAGATATGCACTCTACCGACTGCCCTTCTGGTCTTCACTATGTGACTTGTACAGGTCAACAAGCTTATATGTCTTTTGTGTTGAATGGTCTTTGATTTTACACATTGTACAACCTCATTGTCTGCATTTTATATACTCTTCAGGGATGTTCATAAGCTTCCCACAAATTGTTTACTGAGTAAAAATTCTATTATTGGGTTTTTTTTAAGTTCTGAATGGAAAATGTGAATAATTGTATGGCATTGTATGAAATGTGTAGTAATTAAAAAAAAAAAAATATTATATATATATATATATATATATATATATATATATATATATATATATATATATATATATATCCAGTCTGTGGTTTTGCTCCCAGTCACTGTCAGTGAATAGACAAAACAAAGTAGTGCACACATTAAAGAAGAATTGAATAATTTACACTGTACTTTTTGGATTTTTAATGCCATTATCAAAACAAAATTTGGAAATCATTTTGGAAAGTCCATAACTGCATTTAAGGGTCTAAAAACAAATACAAGCCAAGGACAATACATGTCCTTAATACTAATATTTCCTGAAGGACATTTGTTGGCCTCACAAAGGTAAGTTACCTGAATCTTCTTAAGGCGACCCCTCCTCCAGCAGCAGGGCTGATTTGCTCCCCCTGCAGCTGTCAGCCTTCATGACCTCCTGGTCAAATCAATAGCTTTCCTCTTAGGCCTCCAGCAAGCCCATCCTCCAGGCTGGTTGCTAACAGCCAGGCAAGGCTTCCTTATAAGACAAAGGGAAAGGTTGAACTACAAAATCACACTAAAATATTTTGGGATCATGGTAATTTGTGTATAAATCTTTTTGTGTACTAGACTGGAAATGCATTACACATATACACCAATCTCCCATAACATTATGATCACTGAGAGGTGAAGTGAATAACATTGATTATCTCATTACAGTGGCACATGTCAGGGGATGGGATATATTAGGCAGCAAGAAAACAGTCAGTTCTCGAAGTTGATGTGTTGGAAGCAGGAAAAATGGGCAAGTATAAGGATCTGAGTGACTTTGACAAGGGTATAAAGGCTAACTCATATGGTCCAATCCCACAGCTGAAAAAGTTAATGCTGACACCTTTCTGTTTTAGCCAGCATTAACTTTTTCAGCAGTTTGTGCTACAGTAGCTCTTCTGTGGGATTGGACCATATGGGCTAGTCTTTGTGAACCATGCAAATTAATGAGCGTTTGACACCCATGACCCTGTTGCTAGTTCACTGGTTGTCCTTCCTTGGACCACTTTTGGTAGGTACTAACCACTGCATACCAGTAACACCTCATAAGATGTACCATTTTGGAGATGCTCAGACCCAGTCATCTAGCCATCACAATTTGGCCCTTGTCAAAGCTGCTCAGATCCTTACACTTGCCCTTTTTTCCTGCTTCCAACACATCAACTTCAAGAACTGACTGTTCTCTTGCTGCCTAATATATCCAACCCCTTGACAGGTGCCACTGTAAAGAGATAATTAATGTTCTTCACTTCACCTGTCAGTGGTCATAATGTTATGGCTGATAACATTATGTACATAGCCTATTAAGTACTTAATTTACAACCATTCCCGAGCCCTATAGGTATTACTGCTACAATTGACTTACTTCAGAAATGGGAAGCTGGAACTTTGAATTATGTCATTTGTGGCCTCATACTGCAAAGTGGGAAAAACCACCAAACACCTCCATGTTAGGCTTTTGTTAGCAACAAGCTAGCAGCTAACAGTGATGAGTGATGTATTTTCCTCTTCAAAACAGGGAACAGGAGTATAGCCGATGTTATAAATTTAACAAGGGACTACTGTATATCTCTATGTTGTTTGATCTAAAGCCTAGGTCACAACCGGACGTATGATTTTTTGGCCGTGCGATTTTTGGCGTTTCCCAAATCGCTGCGTTTTTTTTTTTGTTCATGGAGAAAGACGCATGTTGGCCGTAAGTTTGTCTTGCAACCTGAAAAAAACGTAAGCGCCCGTAGAGTTTGTTTGACATGACAAAGAACCTCTAAGGCCGGTCTGCGGCCAGTCTACGGCTCGAAAATCAGCACGTCACACGCACGCCCTCTGTGCGTTTCACACGCGCCCTCCGTGCATTTCTTGCATTTTTTGCACGTAGACTGGCCGTAGGAGCACGTACGGCCGGTTGTGACCTAGGCTTAAAGCAAATACTGTACAGTTAATTGGCACCCATCAGTCTTGGGAGACTATGGAGTCACACTCTGAAACTAAAATGTACAGTACAGTGGTGCTTGAAAGTTTGTGAACCCTTCAGAATTTTCTATATTTCTGCATAAATATGACCTAAAACATCATCAGATTTTCACACAAGTCCTAAAAGTGGATAAAGAGAACCCAGTTAAAGAAATGAGACAAAAATATTATACTTGGTCATTTATTTATTGAGGAAAATGATCCAATATTACATATCTGTAAGTGGCAAAAGTATGTGAACCTTTGCTTTCAGTATCTGGTGTGACCCGCTTGTGCAGCAATAACTACAACTAGACGTTTCCGGTAACTGTTGATCAGTCCTGCACACCAGCTTGGAGGAATTTTAGCCCATTCCTCCATACAGGACAGCTTCAACCCTGGGATGTTGGTGGGTTTCCTCACATGAACTGCTCGCTTCAGGTCCTTCCACAACATTTTGATTGGATTAAGGTCAGGACTTTGACTTGGCCATTCCAGAACATTCTTCTTCTTTAATCATTCTTTGGTAGAACGACTTGTGTGCTTAGCGTCGTTATCTTGCTGCATGACCCACCTTCTCTTGAGATTCAGTTCATGGACAAATGTCCTGACATTTTCCTTTAGAATTCACTGGTATAATTCAGAATTCATTGTTCCATCAATGATGGCAAGCCATCCTGGCCCGGATGCAGAAAAGCAGGCCCAAACCATGATACTACCACCACCATGTTTCATAGATGGGATAAGGTTCTTATGCTGGAATGCAGTGTTTTCCTTTCTCCAAACATAATGCTTCTCATTTAAACCAAAAATTTCTATTTTGGTCTCATCCATCCACAAACCATTTTTCCAATAGCCTTCTGGCTTGTCCACGTGATCTTTAGCAAACTGTAGACGAGCAGCAATGTTCTTTTGGGAGAGCAGTGGCTTTCTCCTTGCAACCCTGCCATGCACACCATTGTTGTTCAGTGTTCTCCTGATGGTGGACTCGTGAACATTAACATTAGCCAATGTGAGAAAGGCCTTCAGTTGCTTAGAAGTTACCCTGGGGTCCTTTGTGACCTCGCCGACTATTACACACCTTGCTCTTGGAGTGATCTTTGTTGGTCAACCATTCCTGCGGAGGGTAACAATTGTCTTGAATTTCCTCCATTTGTACACAAGTTGTCTGACTGTGAATTGGTGGAGTCCAAACTCTTTAGAGATGGTTGTGTAACCTTTTCCAGCCTGATGAGCATCAACAACCCTTTTTCTGAGGTCCTCAGAAATCTCCTTTGTTCGTTCCATGATACACTTTCACAAACATGTGTTGTGAAGATCAGACTTTGATAGATCCCTGTTCTTTAAATAAAACAGGGTGCCCACTCACACCTGATTGTCATCCCATTGATTGAAAACACCTGACTCTAATTTCACCTTCAATTTAACTGCTAATCCTAGAGGTTCACATACTTTTGCCACTCACATACAGTGGGGCAAAAAAGTATTTAGTCAGTCACCAATTGTGCAAGTTCTCCCACTTAAAAAGATGAGAGAGGCCTGTAAATTTCATCATAGGTATACCTCAACTATGAGAGACAAAATGAGAAAAAATCCAGAAAATCACATTGTCTGATTTTTAAAGAATTTATTTGCAAATTATGGTGGAAAATAAGTATTTGGTCAATAACAAAAGTTCATCTCAATACTTTGTTATATACCCTTTGCTGGCAATGACAGAGGTCAAACGTTTTCTGTAAGTCTTCACAAGGTTTTCACACACTGTTGCTGGTATTTTGGCCCATTCCTCCATGCAGATCTCCTCTACAGCAGTGATGTTTTGGGGCTGTCACTAGGCAACACAGACTTTCAACTCCCTCCAAAGATTTTCTATGGGGTTGAGATCTGGAGACTGGCTAAGCCACTCCAGGACCTTGAAATGCTTCTTACGAAGCCACTCCTTCATTGCCCGGGCGGTGTGTTTGGGATCATTGTCATGCTGAAAGACCCAGCCATGTTTCATCTTCAATGCCCTTGCTGATGGAAAGAGGTTTTCACTCAAAATCTCACAATACATGACCCCATTCATTCTTTCCTTTACATGGATCAGTCGTCCTGGTCCCTTTGCAGAAAAACAGCCCCAAAGCATGATGTTTCCACCCCCATGCTTCACAGTAGGTATGGTGTTCTTTGGATGCAACTCAGCATTCTTTCTCCTCCAAACACGACAAGTTGAGTTTTTACCAAAAAGTTCTATTTTGGTTTCATCTGACCATATGACATTCTCCCAATCCTCTTCTGGATCATCCAAATGCTCTCTAGCAAACTTCAGACAGGCCTGGACATGTACTGGCTTAAGCAGGGGGACACGTCTGGCACTGCAGGATTTGAGTCCCTGGCGGCATAGTGTGTTACTGATGGTAGCCTTTGTTACTTTGGTCCCAGCTCTCTGCAGGTCATTCACTAGGTCCCCCCGTGTGGTTCTGGGATTTTTGCTCACCGTTCTTGTGATCATTTTGACCCCACGGGGTGAGATCTTGCATGGAGCCCCAGATCGAGGGAGATTATCAGTGGTCTTGTATGTCTTCCATTTTCTAATAATTGCTCCCACAGTTGATTTCTTCACACCAAGCTGCTTACCTATTGCAGATTCAGTCTTCCCAGCCTGGTGCAAGTCTACAATTTTGTTTCTGGTGTCCTTTGACAGCTCTTTGGTCTTGGCCATAGTGGAGTTTGGAGTGTGACTGTTTGAGGTTGTGGACAGGTGTCTTTTATACTGATAATGAGTTCAAACAGGTGCCATTAATACAGGTAACGAGCAGAGGACAGAGGAGCCTCTTAAAGAAGAAGTTACAGGTCTGTGAGAGCCAGAAATCTTGCTTGTTTGTAGGTGACCAAATACTTATTTTACCAAGGAATTTACCAATTAATTCATTAAAAATCCTACAATGTGATTTCCTGGATTCTTTCCCCCCATTCTGTCTCTCATAGTTGAAGTGTACCTATGATGAAAATGACAGGCCTCTCTCATCTTTTTAAGTGGGAGAACTTGCACAATTGCTGGCTGACTAAATACTTTTTTGCCCCACTGTATATGTAATATTGGATCATTTTCCCCAATAAATAAATGACCAAGTATAATATTTTTGTCTCATGTGTTTAACTGGGTTTTCTTTATCTACTTTTAGGACTTGTGTAAAAATCTGATGATGTTTTAGGTCATATTTATGCAGAAATATAGAAAATTCTAAAGGGTTCACAAACTTTCAAGCACCACTGTATATACAGCATAATTCATTTAAAGGTAAGAAGTACTACTTTGTTTACTGTTCATACTGTAGCCATATTTATTTATCAAAACTTGTTGAATTTGGGGTCGAGCAGACCATCAAGTCACATGAGAATTCGAACAGGAATTCCTGAATTCAGCAGTGACAGTGAGTTTCAGAAACACCACCAATACAACTGCATCTATGTATATATGTAGATTCATTAGACAAAAGGCCACATTTTAAAATAAAATATAACAATGCTGATCATCACTGATCATTTTACTAACATGTCCTGTTCTATGGTCTCACCGATTACACTGAATTGAATTCTTTCTTTCCCTTCAACTCTGTTTGGTTGTTGTTTGGAAATAACTGAAGGCTGGTTCTGTGTAAACATTGATCCGACCAACTGCATTACAGATATTACCTAATACTCTTCACACACATTTTGTAACAAGTTACAGAAATAAATTGCCAGTCTTTAGAAATGAGAGGATTGCAATGATATTATTCCATGATATGTTATTATTTATGGACTATGATTTGTGTAATTGACAACTGGCTTTACTAATAGCTGTATAAAGCTTTGAGAAATGATTAGAAAGCTTTACATGTGGAGTGATGTCCTGGCCTTGACCTCGAATCTGCTCTTATTTTAGTGCAGTTTTCAAACGCAAATGTAGTATCTTCTTAAAGTGAACAAAAATGAAGGTTGCTATGATGGAAATATACTGAGTCTGATCTCAAGACAGTGCAGTGTTATCTAGGTTAAAGTTACCTAATTTGAAAAATGATAATATCAGACATGTTACCTATTAGCCCTATGTTGGAATGGCACAGATCCACCTTACAAGGATACTGATGGTGATAGAAGATGATAGAATGAATGAATGAATTCTGAAGATGATAGAATAAGTGATTTTGTAGCTCGTACATAAACATCTTCTGATGTTTCCATAATCTTGTATATCATTAGCTATCTTTCCACAATTATTCATGCTCATTGTGGTTAATTGCTTTTTCACAATTAATTTCCAGGGTTAGCTAGGTTTAGCCACTGGGGATCAATATTGATTCAATCCCAAATCAGACATCTCATCCTGGGTGTATTCCCACCTTGTGGCCAGAACAGTTGCCCTTTGACACTTCGAAGGTCCATATGAATGTGTAGAGAGCCATTCACTGGTTAGGAAGAGAGAAAAAGAAGACAGAGAAAGACCTAGTCAGTTCCTTACAACACTAAACACAGAGCCTGCATTGTACTGCTTCAGCCTCTGGTTAGAGTTAGAGCACAAGTCCACAGCCAACAACAGAGTCCTCTCTGAGAAACATATGCAGTCAGAGCACTAGCAGGGTGTGTGGGTGTGTGGCGGATGAGGGCATTTGAAACACAGACACCAGTACAAGTTGATTCAAGCTGTCTGGCAGCAGTGACTTGTTTAGCTCTGTATGCTTGGTTTCCCAGCAACTTGTGCCTGTGCCCCATCACTGCAAGTTCTAGCTGAGAAGAAACTTGAAGCAGATATTCAGTCCTGCACCAACAAAGGTCAATAAAGGGTCACATAGCAGAAGAAGTCAACCCATATGACAGACTACAGGTAAAATCAGATCACACTATGGAAAAGATGTAAAGGGCAGGACACATTATGAAGCAGATGACACTGCGGAAAAGGACAGGTCACACCATGGAACATGCTACACCAGCAGGGGGAAGCAGGGGACACCATGGACAGGTCAGTCACATGGAACAGGTCACCCCAGGACAAGGCAGGACACAAAGTGTCATACCATGAAGCAGGTCACACTGTGGAACAGATCTTCTCAAGTACAGGTCACACCAGGACAGGTCAACCCACAGGACAGGTCACTCCATGGAACATGCTACACCAACAAGGGGAAGGAGGGGACACCATGGACAGTTCAGACACATGGAACAGGTCACCCCCAGGACAACGCAGGACGCAAAGTGTCACAACAGGAAGCAGGTCACACTGTGGAACAGATCTTCTCAAGTACAGGTCACACTATAAAGGACTATAAAGGAGGTCAACCCACAAGACAGGTCACACCATGGGACACAGTATACCCTCTGAACAAGTCACAAGACGGGACAGGACACACTATGTCATACTGAGGAGCAGATCATCTTTGGTATATAATGGATCACCCCACACCATAAAACAGAACCAACAGGGCAGGTGATACTATGTAACAAGCCAAGATACAAGTGAGTCAGGTCACACCCTGGAACAGATCATCTCGAGTATAGGTCACACCACAGAATGGGTCACATCATTAAACAGATCACCAAACAGGCCAGGATACACCATGCCACAAAGTCACTTCATGAACTGGTCAGCCCCATGCAACAGATATGTCATAGCATGAAGCAGATCACATCATGGGACAGAAATGAAATTAATTAAAATGATCAAATAAAACACATTTCAGTAGCCACAGTTACGTGCTGGACTGTGACCTTCAAAAAAACCAGAAATCTGTGTTCATTTTAACAGTAAATGTTCTCTCAACAGGTTCCTGTAGGCCTTCAAAATGTAAACTTATATACGAACACATCTATCCAAGAAGCACAGCTGATAAATTAGCCAAACTTACTTTGGCGAATGAGAGAAACATGCACATACAGTGAAACATATATACAATGATTAAAATGCAACCATTTCTGCAAGCTGGTGCTTGAAAGCTTAGAATTCATGTGATGATAGAGGGAGAAAGTGTAATAGAGAAATTGAGAGAAAAGATAGAGAGTGAGGGCGGCTAGAATGAAAGAAAGGCCTGCCGCTCCATCCATCTGCCAAGCTGAGTCTAGTCCCTCCCTCAATCCATCCCGGCCACAGCTGTTTCATGCAACCCCCTTCACACACACACACACACACACACACACACACACACACACCCCTTGTAGTGACTGTCCCACACACTCTCAGTAAGATAAAGAGGCTATGTCAGCCACGTGTCTGTTGAATGGGAATCTCAGGATGAGCCAAGCCTCCAGACAGCTGATCAGACATTGGTGCAGGAGCCAATCAGCTGGGTTATATTCATGTACCTCAGCTGTACACTTCACACACGCACACACTCTCTCTCTCTCTCTCTCTCTCTCTCTCTCTCTATATATATATATATATATATATATATATATATATATATATATATTTTTTTTTTTTTTTCTCTCTCTCTCAATTCAATAATTTATACCATATTCCATATTTGTGAATATTGGGAATTCAATACATTTAAACTCATTTGTTTTTCAATAAAAATAACTAAAAAATATTCAATGAGAAGCTTTGAATTTGGCAACAAATATCTCAACCTTTTTTTTTTTTTTACCTAAACCACACTAGACCAGAGAAATATTGCCAAGTTACCCTGGGCTTTAATCCCTGTAATCGCTGAAACTCGTTGACCGGATAAACAATGTCAATTGCATACACGCCCTGTGCCTATTCTGGGACTCTTCTTCCTCTGTAGGTTTCCTGTAACCTTCATCGTCCTTTCCCAGTGCCGAAACCTTTCTGGTGGGTCATTAGTGAGTATAAAATATAGAGAATTATCATTAGGTCAGAATAAATTCAGTTTTATTAGTCAAGTATGATTCCTGTTGCAAAGACAGAACAATTTGTATAACTTGAACAAAATAATGTAATAGCAGGGGTATGATGGTATAGTCTAATCAAGAATCCTGGAATAATACATTATGCTATACCAATATTCAAGATGATATAACAAAAGTGTATATCTTTAAAGTAATAGTCCAATGTTTTTAACTGAATCTCAATACACTTCCTCTGTAGTGTATGTAGACCTGAGAGAATTAATTACCAAAGTTGTTCTTATGGAAGTTAATCCATCCATCCATCCATCCATCCATCCATCCATCCATTATCTGTAGCCACTTGTCCTGTACAGGGTTGCAGGCAAGCTAGAGCATATCCCTGCTGACTATGGGCAAGAGGCGGGGTACACCTTGGACAAGTCACCAGGTCGTCACAGGGTGGAAGTTAATCCAATTTTTCAAAACTGCAAAGTAAGAAATGTTATGCAGGATTAGAGGGTTTTGGGGTTTGTTTGTTTGTCAAGTCAATTTTATTTGTACAGTGCTTTTAATAATAGACATTGTTGCAATGCAGCTTTATAGAAATTTATAAATTCCGGACATAAATTTTAAATACATGAATTTATAAATGTATCCCTAATGAGTAAGCCTGTGGCAACGGGGGCAAGGAAAAACTCTGTGAGACCACAACAAGCCTCACTCACAACCTGCCGTGTTTTGGACACGCATGGGTCGCAGGGTTTGGTAGCTCGCAGCTGTGCTGCAGGGTCGCGGTGAACCTAGGGGAAAATTTGGGGGAGGAGTACGGGCAAAGTACTTGTCAAGTACAGGTTGCATGCCTGACTTCCTTGAGGCGTGGGAAAAATTGCGCCATTAGCCCATGGAAAGTGTATGTCTGATGCACGTGATCAGTACGTGTTCACTGAGTGTGGAGTGCATGTGACTTGCATATTACCAGTTTCCTGCACTACAAGTACGGGCCACACTTGTGAAGCATGTGTGACGCACGTGATTAACACGTGACAATCACTCATAACTTGCGTGTGACGCAAGCCAGGAGTGGGTATAAAACCAGTGTGTCTGCAGCATTCTGCATCTGTCTTTCAACTGAAGAACATTGGATATTTTGTGGGAAAAATTTAAAAATTTTCAGTTTAAAGTTTAGAAAATGGAACCCAAGAAGAAGCGAGCAAAAGTGAAGTAACCCAGCCTGAAACACCAGAGGGGGAGGAGGAGGAAGAATTTGATGATGATGATGATGATGATGATGATGATGGTAGCAGCACCGGCGAGCCCTGCACGGACAGGGAGAAGTATGCCTTCAAGCTGGCAGAAGGCACAGCACCCCGCCAGGTAAATACACATGCTTTAAACATTCATTTCGGTATCTGTATGCTTATGTAATTAATATTATATATGCTGATTTTCATGTATGTTTCAGCTAACTATGCCCAGAAGTGAGGACATTGCAATCCCATCATCGCTGTCAGGCCATTGTACCATACCCCGTCCCACCACTCAGCAGGAGTAGGAGCAGGACAACAGCTCGGAGTCAGAGTCAAAGTGTGTTTCAGTGCTCAAACTGTTGGACTATTTAGTTGGGATTTTTAACAATTTAATAAAATACATTATTCCCTTATACTCATGTTTTATTATTTGACGTTTGCATGGTATACTCAAATAAAAACAGCAAATGAGGTGGTCTTCTTCCCTTCTACAATGCTACATACTATATGATCGGTTCCTTGGTTCCTCTCCAATATATATACCCAGAGTCTAGCCCTTCATGTCGCGTGCACTACGTGCAGGTCGTGTGCGCTGTGTGCACGCCACACATGGGGTAGAAAGTGAGATGTACTTCTGTCTTGCGGGCTGCACAAATAGCAAGTGTGGAATACTTGTGTAGTACCGTACTTCTGAGGCACATCACTCATACAATGACCGTGTGTCACTCATGCGTCTTACTGTCATTGCAAAATGCCCCTACTAGCCGTGCTGCTGACTTGGTTCAGGCATACAAAAGGAGTACGGGTCCCGTACGTAGTGTATGCGTTCTTGATTTTTCGCAAGACCTGTAGAATTTGCATGTGCAGGACCAAAAGTCTCCACGGGCAGTCTGTGACCTTCTACGGTGCTGAACACACGTAAGTGTTGCGCAAGTCTCAAGCACGGCTTTGCCAAATTTTTTACTGTAGACCACCCATAGCAGCACGTACGGCAGGTTGTGAGTGAGGCTTAAGGAAGAACCCTTGAGAGGAACCAGACTCAAAAGGGAACCCATCCTCATCTGCGTGATAACAGATAGCATGTGTTATATAACATGTGTAGATAATATGCTTCTATAACTGTGTCCTATATGGTCAAATAATGCAAATGTATAACCATGACGTTCATTATACTTTTAACATGAAGTCTATTTTGTTGAAGTTATCAAATGTTTACTGATGGAGACTTGAGTGCAAAACTGTTCATGACATCTGCAGTCCTAAAGTTATTATGGCAATTGTAGTCCTAAGCCATTATAGCAAAACTGTTTGTATTAATTTTCTAGAGCCATCTTCTAAGTGTATCTTTATGCTGTCCATATGGGGCCATCTTTCACAGGAGCAAAGTGATGAGAACCTCAGCCAGAAGTAGGGCATCAGGATGGATCAGGCAGGTCTGAAGAGTACAAGAGGTCTGTATCACTGGTATCTCAGGAGTGGTATGTGTACGGTAGCTCAACACACACACACACACACACACACACACACACACACACACACACACACACACAGAAAGAGAGAGAGAGAGAGTGAAACAGATTATTAGGTGTGCTTATTGCCACATAATGGTTAAGAACAGTGTACATTGTGTGCTGAGTGCAAGCAGGGACTCTGGCAAGGGTAACTATAACAGCAGAAATAAAAATAAAAGGGAGAGTCAGAAAGTAACACAGATATGAGGGAGCCCTGGGACATAAAGTAGCCAGCCACTCCACTGTCAACAAACTGAGTGAACACAAGAGAGTGGGGGGAAGACAGCATCCATACATCCAAGCTTACCAAAACACTCTAAGTCTAAGGACCCTCCTGATCTACTCTTTTACCTAAGAAAAAGTTATTAACAAGAAGCTTGACTAAACAAATATGTTTTCAGACAAGACTTAAACACTGAGACTGTGTTCGATTCCTGAACACTAATTGGAAGGCTATTCCATAACTGTGTGGCTTTGTAAGAGAAGATTTTGCCCCCTGATGTAGCCTTCACTATTTGAGGCACCAACAAATAGCCTGCACCATTTGATCTAAGTAGGCCTGGTGGGTCATAAAAAAACAGAAGTTTGCTCAGGAACTGTGTACTAGTAATAGTAGTATTTTATAGCTAATGTGAAATTTGATTGGGAACCAATGTAGTGTGGATAAGATAGGACTGATATGCTCATATGTTCTAGTTCTAGTAAGGACTCAGTGCTGCATTCTGGGCTAACTGGAGCTTGTTCATTCACCTACTAGAACATCCAGACAGTGAGGCATTACAATAATCCCACCTAAAGGTAACAAAAGCATGAACTAGTTTTGTCTGCATCTTGTAGTGACATTATATTTCTTATCTTAGCAATATTTCTGAGATGAAAGAAGGCTATCCAGGTAATATTATCTACATGAGCTTCAAATGAAAGACTAGAGTCAATGATCACACCAAGATCTTTTACTTCTGCACTTAATGAAACACAAAGGCCATCCAGAGTTACTACGTGATCAGAAAGCTTACTTCTACAAATACTTTTGTCTTATCAGAATTAAGTAGAAGGAAAAAATGAAGGAAGGATCCAGTGTCTAATGTCCTTTACAGATTCTTCAACTTTATTTAGCTGGTGTTTATCATCAGTTTGTTTGTTTTAAGAATTGTTAGAAAACATTTTCAGTAGTAAAGATTCAACAGTATCATTGCCACCACACAGCTCCAGGATTCCCAGTTTGATCCTGAACTCAGGTTATTGTCTGTGTGGAGTGTGGAGTTTCACATTTTCTTCCCGTGTGCATGTGGGTTTCCTCCCACCTTCCAAAAATATGCATATAAGTGAATTGTCAAGATTAAATTGCCCCTAGGTGTGAATGAGTATGTGAATGCATGTGTGAATGTGTGTGTATGGTGTTCGGTGATGGACTGGTGTCTCATACAGGGTGTATTTCTACCTTGTACCCAGTATTCCCAGGACAGATTCTGGATCCACCACAGCCCTGACCAGGATACAGCAGTTACTGAAGATGTATGAATGAATGAATGAATGAATCAATCAATCAATCAATCAATCAATTTGAATTTACACAAAAGCACTCAATGTGAACCAAACTGTAGTGTATTTTTTTATAGTTTTGAGATAAAATCCTTGCATTCTTTTCCAGTGTGTATCACAAAGAGGGGGTGTCATGGTAGTGCAGTGGTTAGCACTGTCGCCTCACAGCAAGAAGATTCTGGGTTTGAGCCCAATGGCTGACAGGGACCTTTCTGTGTGGAGTTTGCAACCCCCCCAGTCTGCGTGGGTTTCCTCTGGGTTCTCCAGTTTCCCCCATAGTCGAAAGACATGCAGTTAGGTTAACTGGCTACTCTAAATTGCCCATAGGTGTGAATGTGTGTGTGCGTGAGTGCGCAGAAAGGAATTGGCCATGCTACTACTGCAATTCTGGTCAAGTCAACCAAACATGGTTTGCCTGAAACCTGGTTTGGGTTTGGCAGTGACGACGATCACAAAGAGGAATTAAGGTGTGATGAATAGTACATGTGACCAAACAAATTCCACTGAGTAAACACACTTTTACTATGAATTACAGTATTTTACAATAAACCATATACATTTTGTCTGTTATGGTATTAGACAATCATGATGTGGTTTGCCTCAAGCCCAGATTGGGTTTGGCAGTGATAACAACAATGATCACAAAGAGCAAATAAGGTGTGAAGGTGTGAACATGTGACCAAATAAATCCCACTGAGTAAACATGCTTTTAGTATGACTTACAGTATTTTACAACAAACCATACATATTTTGACTGTTATGGCATTAGATGATCATGGTGTGGTGTTCTGTTTGTAATGGAAGTGTCAGTAATAGCAGTGAAAGCATAGGTTCAGAGCAGCCTTCAAACATGGCCGTGATGGACTACAACTCCCAAGCACCACAGCACCCCTCCTCCCGGGAATACTCATCACACCTGTTTCCCATTTCCCAGTCATCCAACTACCTATATAAGTCCTAGGCAAACAAACAGACAATGCAAAGTATTGCTCAGTGTTATGACCTGACCTTACGGAGCCTCGATTTCTTGTTTCCATATTCCTGTGACTCTGACCTCGTTTCTGTATATTCCCAACACTGACCTAGTTTAGTCTCTGATACCCTGTTCATACATTGACCAACCTTAGCCTGACCCTGACTATGCTTCCTGGATTTTGACTTGGATTTGGTTACCAGTTTGCAATGCACCCGCTCTCCCCTGCAACTGCATTCAGTAAGTGCCTGCACCCTGACAGAATACTTCACTGTTATGGATGCAGCAGAGGAGGCAAAGCAAACTGCTTTAAACATGCAGAGACACCTGTTGGGAAAACACCAGCAGATGTTAAGTGAGTTCAACACTCGCATGTCACAACTAACGGCTGTTGCTTCACAGGCCCTCCTGACACATCCCACATCTTCAACTTGTGCTGCATCAATGGTTCCTCAGCACAAAAAGTTCTCAGGAGAGGTATCTGAATGCAAGGGCTTTCTCCTTCAATGTTCCCTGTACTTCTTGACTCTCACAGGTGCCACAGAGGAGAAGAAGATCGCCTAGTTTATCAACCTTCTCACGGGAAAGACCATGAAGTGGGCTAGTGCCTTATGGGATCACAGTGGTGAGCACACTACAGCTTATGATCTCTTTATTGAGCTATTCAAGAGAGTATTTGATCACCAACCAGAGGGAGTGGAAGTAGGAGAGCAGCATGGTGGTGTAGTGGTTAGCATTGTCGCCTCACAGCAAGAAGGTTCTGAGTTCGAGCCCAGTGGCTGACAGAGGCTTTTCTGTTGCCCCTTTTCCACCAAAGCAGTTCCAGGGCTGGTTCGGGGCCAGTGCTTAGTTTGGAACCGGGCTTTCTGTTTCCACTGACAAAGAACTGGCTCTGGGGCTAGAAAAACCGGTTCCAGGCTAGCACCAACTCTCTGCTGGGCCAGAGGAAAGAACCGCTTATGTCAGCGGGGGGGGCGGAGTTGTTAAGACCAACAACAATAACAAGACCGCGAAAGATTGCCATTTTTAAGCGACGAGAAGCAGCAGCTGTACAAACGCGAAGTCATCCATTATTATTATTGTTGTTGTTGTTGCCGCTGCTGCTTCTTCCATGTTGTTTTTGCTTTGATATTCACGCCAAGGTTTATGTAAACGTAGCGCCATAACTTCCGTATACAGCGGCGTAACTGACGTATACAGCAACGTAATGACGTGGCTCCGCTTAGCACCGCGAGCGATGGAAAAGCAAACTGGTTCTCAGCTGGCTCGCAAGTTGAACGAGTTGTGAACCAGCACCAGCACTGGCTCCAAACCAGCCCTGGAACTGATTTGGTGGAAAAGGGGTATGTGTGGAGTTTGCATGTTCTCCCTGTGTCTGTGTGGGTTTCCTCCTGTGGCTACATGGTGCTCTAGTTTCCCCCACAGTTCAAAGACGTGGTTAGGTTAACATGACGCAGCCAAGGCCTGAGGTTGGGCTGAAGTCTTGAGCAAGGCACCTAATGCTGAAGTCTTGAGCAAGGCACCTAACCCACAACTGCTCCCTGGGTGCTGTAGCATAGCTGCCCACTGCGCTGGGTATGTGTGTGCTCACTGCTTCAGATGGGTTAAATGCAGAGGTTAAAAGCAATGTGTGCTGAAGGCTGTGTGTGGCTTCTTAAATAAAAAAAAAACCCTCAAAAAATACTCACTCTGGAATTCCATACTCTAGTAGCAGGGAACAGATGGAATGAGCCAGCACTCAATGCCACGTTCCGCCAGGGGTTGAAACCTGATGTCCTGACTGGGCTAGCATGTCATGATGAACATTTGTCATTGGATTCCCTGATTGACCTGGCCATCAAGCTTGATCACCTGCTCCGCAACCAGTCTTTCCACAAGTTCCACAAAAACCCACTCCTATGGAAATTTCCTATAACTGAATGCCCCGATCTGAGAAAGAGAGAAGGCGGGGGGGGGGGGGGGGGGGGGGGGGGGGGGCTCTTTTTCTATTGTGGTGAACATGACCATTTCATAGCACAATGTCCAGTTTGTCTGGCTGAGAGAGCAGGTCATCCTCGTCAAGCATCCAGTTCTGACAGCCTGGTGAGTCATGCAATCTGTTTTGTACAACCTCTAAAAATTCAAGTCTTACTGAAACTTCCAGATTCAACACGTTATTTCTGCCCTCATAGACTCTGGGGCTGAGGGCAACTTCATCAGTTATGAAGTTGTCCAGAACCTCAGCCTGCCCACCAAAAGGCTTCCTCGCCCAGTAAGTCTAAAAGCCATTGATGGTGGACCCATCAGTGAGGGGCTCATCACTGACTGCACCACCCCAGTCAGATTCAGGTTGGAGCCCTACACAAGGAACCTATCTCCTTGTTTGTCATGGATACTGCTCTCCAAGCTGTGGTGTTAAACTTCCCTTGACTTCAACAGCATGACCCTCTTATCTCCTGGCAGCATTGTGAAATTATGCAGTGGTCCCCCACATGCTTCCATGAATGTTTACAGCTCCCATGAGTCACTCTGGCCTCTACTTCCATGGAAAGCCCCAAGCCCGGGGGCATAGAACATGTCCTTGCCTGTTACCACACACTCAAGGAAGTGTTCAGCAAGGGTAAAGCCAGTGGCCTACCTCTGCACTGTCCCTATGACTGCACCATACAACCCCGATTCCAAAAAAGTTGGGACAAAGTACAAATTGTAAATAAAAACGGAATGCAATGATGTGGAAGTTTCAAAATTCCATATTTTATTCAGAATAGAACATAGATGACATATCAAATGTTTAAAGTGAGAAAATGTATCATTTAAAGAGAAAAATTAGGTGATTTTAAATTTCATGACAACAACACATCTCAAAAAAGTTGGGACAAGGCCAGGTTTACCACTGTGAGACATCCCCTTTTCTCTTTACAACAGTCTGTAAACATCTGGGGACTGAGGAGACAAGTTGCTCAAGTTTAGGGATAGGAATGTTAACCCATTCTTGTCTAATGTAGGATTCTAGTTGCTCAACTGCCTTGGGTCTTTTTTGTCGTATCTTCCGTTTTATGATGCGCCAAATGTTTTCTATGGGTGAAAGATCTGGACTGCAGGCTGGCCAGTTCAGTACCCGGACCCTTCTTCTACGCAGCCATGATGCTGTAATTGATGCAGTATGTGGTTTGGCATTGTCATGTTGGAAAATGCAAGGTCTTCCCTGAAAGAGATATCATCTGGATGGGAGCATATGTTGCTCTAGAACCTGGATATACCGGTACCTTTCAGCATTGATGGTGTCTTTCAGGATGTGTAAGCTGCCCATGCCACACGCACTAATGCCATACCATCAGAGATGCAGGCTTCTGAACTGAGCGCTGATAATAACTTGGGTCGTCCTTCTCCTCTTTAGAGCGAATGACACGGCGTCCCTGATTTCCATAAAGAACTTCAAATTTTGATTCGTCTGACCACAGAACAGTTTTCCCCTTTGCCACAGTCCATTTTAAATGAGCCTTGGCCCAGAGAAGACGTCTGTGCTTCTGGATCATGTTTAGATACAGCTTCTTCTTTGAACTATAGAGTTTTCGCTGGCAACGGCGGATGGCACGGTGAATTGTGTTCACAGATAATGTTCTCTGGAAATATTCCTGAACCTATTTTGTGATTTCCAATACAGGAGCATGCCTGTATGTGATGCAGTGCCGTCTAAGGGCCCGAAGATCACGGGCACCCAGTATGGTTTTCCGGCCTTGACCCTTACGCACAGAGATTCTTCCAGATTCTCTGAATCTTTTGATGATATTATGCACTGTAGATGATGATATGTTCAAACTCTTTGCAATTTTACACTGTGGAACTCCTTTCTGATATTGCTCCACTATTTGTCGGCGCAGAATTAGGGGGATTGGTGATCCTCTTCCCATCTTTACTTCTGAGAGCCGCTGCCACTCCAAGATGCTGTTTTATACCCAGTCATGTTAATGACCTATTGCCAATTGACCTAATGAGTTGCAATTTGGTCCTCCAGCTGTTCCTTTTTTGTACCTTTAACTTTTCCAGCCTCTTATTGCCCCTGTCCCAACTTTTTTGAGATGTGTTGCTGTCATAAAATTTCAAATGAGCCAATATTTGGCATGAAATTTCAAAATGTCTCACTTTCGACATTTGATATGTTGTCTATGTTCTATTGTGAATACAATATCAGTTTTTGAGATTTGTAAATTATTGCATTCCATTTTTATTTACAATTTGTACTTTGTCCCAACTTTTTTGGAATCGGGGTTGTAGATCTTCTCCTGGGTACGACCCCTCCACACAATCAAATCTACCCATTATCCATCACTGAGAAAAATGCTTTGGGAGAATATGTTCATGAGGCTCTGAAACAGGGTTACATCCATCCAGCCACTTCTCCAGCATCAGCCAGCTTCTTTTTTGTGGAGAAGGGGGGAGGTGCCCATGTATTGATTATAGGGACTTAAATCAGATCACTATTAAGTATCCCTACCCACTTCCGCTTGTACCATCAGCTTTAGAACAACTGAGAGAGGCCAGTATCTTTACAAAATTGGACTTATGGAGTGCATAAAACTTGTTTTGCATCCACAAGCATGACGAGTGGAAGACTGCCTTTAGTACCACCTCCGGGCACTTTGAGTACTGCGTGATGCCATATGGACTTTCTTGCGTGCACAATATATTCCAGTGCCTGATAAATGATGTTCTCTGCAACATGTTGGGACAATATGTCTGTGGCAGCGCGGGTGTGGCCAAGCATCGGTCTGTGACCGGAGGGTGGAGTTAGGGAAGGTAAGTGGCAGAATCACTGCACCCGAGGTTGATTAATGTGTTTGTGTGTCTTCCCCAGTGACCGCACCCTATTTAAGGAAGAGAGCGAGAGCAGAGAGGGTTCTATCCCCAACCAGATGACTGGAGTGTGTGTGTGTGTGTGTGTGTATAGTAAGGCTGAAAAGCTATAATAAATGGGTTTTGTGAACTCAGTTCTTGCCTGCCGTCCTTCTGTGCTCCACCCACCCATCCGAACTGCTACAGTGGTGCCGAAACCCGGGAATTGGAGTGCCGAAGCAGAACAGCCCCATGGAGTCCTCCCCTTTCGCCGAGCTGGTCCACGCCCTCACCACAGCCCAGCAAAGCCAGCACCAGGCACTAGTCACCCTCCGGAAGGAACAGGAACAGCGGTTCGAGGCCCTGGTGCTGGCTCAGCAGGAAGAGCGACAGGCGTTCCGGCACCTCCTCGCGTCAGTGGGGTCCCCCGCCGTGGGGCCATCCCCCTTCACCCTGATGAAGATGGGCCCGCAGGACGACCCTGAGGCCTTCCTCACGCTCTTTGAGCAGGCAGCAGAGACCTCGGGGTGGCTGATGGAACAGCGCGCGGTGCGCCTCCTCCCCCTGCTAATGGGAGAGGTGCAGCTGGCCGCGCTACAGCTCCCTGCCGACCACCGGCTGGCCTACGCGGACCTTCGCCGGGCCGTCCTCCAGTGTGTGGGGCGCACCCCTGAGCAACAACGGCAGCGTTTCCGTGCTTTGCACTTGGAGGAAGTCGGCCGGCCGTTCGCATTTGGCCAGCAACTCCGGGACACCTGCGGGCGGTGGTTGAGGGCCGACAACTGTAACGCCGAGGGGATCATCAACCAGGTGGCGCTGGAGCAGTTCATTGCGCATCTACCAGCCGGAGCTGCAGAGTGGGTCCAGTGCCACCGCCCGGCGTCGCTGGATCAGGCAATCAAGCTGGCAGAGGACCATTTGGCAGCTGTCTCGGTGGCAGGACAGCAGACCACCTCTTCTCCCCTCTACTCTCTCTCCCTGTGTCTCATCCTCGCCCCGTTCCCCCACCGCAGAGACGGGGGCCGGCCCCACCCCAGCCGGCCCGCCGCACCCACGGTGCCCTCCTGTTTCTCCCTTCTGTGTCCCCCTCAGGTGAGTGAGCCCCAGAGCACCAGTGCAGAGAGGAAGCCTGGGCCGGTTTGCTGGTGCTGCGGGGAGCCGGGCCACCTTCAACAGCAGTGCTCGGTAATAGAGGTGGGCGCGGTGGTTCGGATCCCCGACGCACCAGGAGCTGCCCTCGATCGGGCCGGAGTGTATCGCATACCGGTGAGTATCCAAGGGGATACACATCAGGCGTTGGTGGATTCTGGTCGTAATCAGACCTCAATCCACCAAAACCTGGTGCAAGACGAGGCATTGGGGGGAGCACAATTGGTGAAGGTGTTGTGTGTGCACGGGGATGTTCACAACTACCCTTTAGTGTTGGTCCACATTTTTTTTCGAGGGGAAAAATTTATAGTGAAGGCGGCAGTTAATCCTCGCCTTACCCACTCAATAATTTTGGGGACGGATTGGCCTGGATTTGGGGAATTAATGAGTCACCTAGTGAAGAGTGGGTCCTGCCGTAGTTTAATAAGGGGAGGTCCCGGTGTCCCATTGGCGGGAGCAGCTGTTACAGAGCCGTCTACCGTATGTCAGCTCCGCGTCAGAGTGAGGAGCCACCGGCTCCTCCTCTCTCTATTGGGGAATCCCTCGTGGATTTTCCATTAGAGCAGTCGCGAGATGAGACTCTGCGGCATGCATTTGACCAAGTGAGAGTAATCGATGGTCAAATGCTCCAGCCAAACGCCACCCCGTCCTTCCCCTACTTCGCAATTATGAAGGATAGATTATACCGAGTGACGCAGGACACTCAAAATAAAGAGCAAGTCATGCAGCTGTTGATTCCGAAGAGCCGCCTGGAATTGGTATTCCAGGTGGCTCACTTTAATCCCATGGCTGGACACTTAGGGCAGGATAAAACACTAGCCCGAATAATGGCCCAGTTCTATTTGCCAGGGATTTGTGGCGATGTCCGTAGGTGGTGTACGGCGTGCCGCAAATGCCAGTTAGTAAATCCAGTGGCCATTCCAAAAGAGCCTTTGCACCCTCTCCCATTAATCGAGACCCCGTTCGAAAGAATTGGGATGGATCTCGTCGGGCCATTAGATCGGTCAACATGAGGGTACCGCTTTATATTAGTTCTGGTGGACTATGCAACGCGATACCCGGAAGCGGTGCCTCTTCGCAATATCTCAGCACGCAGTATTGCGGAGGCGCTCTTCCGCGTTATCTCCTGAGTTGGAATCCCGAAAGAGATTCTGACTGACCAAGGCACCGCGTTTATGTCACGTACACTAAATGAATTGTATAGGTTGTTGGGTATTAAGCCGATCCGCACCAGCGTGTATCACCCACAAACGGACGGTTTAGTTGAACGGTTCAATCGCACCCTCAAGAATATAATTAAAAAATTCGTAAGTGAGGACACACGTAATTGGGATAAGTGGCTTGAAGCCTTGTTGTTTTCAGTGCGAGAGGTCCCCCAAGCCTCCACGGGGTTCTCCCCATTTGAATTGTTATATGGGCGTAAGCCACGCGGCATTCTAGATGTGCTGCGGGAAAATTGGGAGGAGGGGCCTTCACCAAGTAAAAATGAAATCCAATATGTTATTGACCTGCGCGCATGCAAAACTCCACACACTCACCCACCTAACCCAGGAGAATTTGCGGCAGGCCCAAGAATGACAAACCCGCCTGTACAACAAGGGTACGCGCCTCAGGGAGTTCGCACCGGGAGATAAAGTACTCATACTGTTGCCCACATTGAGCTCCAAATTAGTCGCCAAGTGGCAAGGACCCTTTGAGGTCACACGGCGAGTCGGGGACGTTGACTATGAGGTGAGGCGAAGGGACAGGGGTGGGGCGTTACAGGTTTACCACCTCAATCTGCTCAAATTCTGGAACGAGGAGGTCCCCGTGGCATTGGTGTTGGTGGTTCCGGAGAAGGCAGAGCTGGGGCCGGAGGTTCAAAAGGGAACATTGGCATCACGTACCTCTCCGGTCCCCTGTGGAGACCACCTCTCCCTGACCCAACTCACGGAGGTTGCCCAGTTGCAGACCGAGTTTTCGGATGTATTCTTGCCCCTGCCCGGCCACACCAACCTCATAGAGCACCACATTGAGATGCCCCCGGGGGTGGTAGTGCATAGCCGCCCTTACAGGCTACCCAACCACAAGAAAAAAGTGGTTCGGGAAGAACTCGAGGCCATGCTCGAAATGGGCATCGTCGAGGAGTCCCACAGTGACTGGAGCAGCCCGGTGGTCTTGGTACCCAAGGCCGATGGGTCGGTCCGGTTCTGTGTAGACTATAGGAAAGTCAATGCAGTATCTAAATTAGATGCGTACCCAATGCCTCGTATTGATGAGTTGCTCGATCGACTAGGCACAGCTCGCTTTTACTCGACACTGGATTTAACAAAGGGTTATTGGCAGATCCCCTTGACTCCATTATCCCGAGAAAAAAACGACCTTTTCCACACCGTTCAGCTTACGCCAGTTTGTCACACTTCCTTTTGGGCTGTTTAGGGCGCCTGCTACATTTCAGCGGCTGATGGATAGGGTCCTCCGCCCCCACTCCACCTATGCGGCCGCCTACCTCGACGATATCATTATCTATAGTAATGACTGGCTGAGGCACCTCCAACATCTGAGGGCCGTCCTTAGGTCACTGAGGCGAGCGGGTCTCACAGCCAACCCGAAGAAGTGTGCGATTGGGCAGGTGGAAGTACGGTATCTGGGCTTCCACTTGGGCAACGGGCAGGTGCGTCCCCAAATTAACAAGACAGCGGCAATTGCGGCCTGCCCAAGGCCCAAGACCAAAAAGGGGGTGAGACAGTTCCTGGGGCTGGCTGGCTATTATCGTAGGTTTATACCTAACTATTCGGACATCACCAGCCCGCTGACTGATCTGACTAAAAAGGGGGCACCAGATCCTGTCCAGTGGACGGAGCAATGCCAGCAGGCTTTTTCTGAGGTAAAGGCTGCACTGTGTGGGGGGCCACTGTTACACTCCCCTGACTTTTCTCTCCCCTTTATGTTACAGATGGATGTGTCGGACAGAGGGCTGGGGGCTGTTTTGTCCCAGGAGGTGGAGGGGGAGGACCGCCCAGTGTTGTCAGTAGGAAGCTGTCGGTGCGTGAGGGGTGCTACAGCACCATTGAAAAGGAGTGCCTAGCGATCAAGTGGGCGGTCCTCGCCCTCTGTTACTACCTGCTGGGGCGCCCTTTCACCCTCTATTCAGACCACGCGCCCCTCCAGTGGCTCCACCGCATGAAGGATGCCAACGCGCGGATCACCCGTTGGTATCTGGCACTCCAACCCTTTAACTTCAAGGTGATCCACAGGCCGGGGGCACAGATGGCCGTGGCGGACGTCCTCTCCCATCGGGGGGGGGGGGGGAGTCGGCTGCAGGCCGGACAGCCGCCCGGCCTGAGTCGGGTGGTGGGGGTATGTGGCAGCAGGGGCGTGGCCAAGCGTCGGTCTGTGACCGGAGGGCGGAGTCTGGGAAGGTAAGTGGCAGAATCACTGCACCTGAGGTTGATTAATGTGTTTGTGTGTCTTCCCCAGTGACCGCGCCCTATTTAAGGAAGAGAGCGAGAGCAGAGAGGGTTCTCTCCCCAACCAGATGACTGGCGTGTGTGTGTATGTGTATAGTAAGGCTGAAAAGCTATAATAAATGGGTTTTGTGAACTCAGTTCTTGCCTGCCATCCTTCTGTGCTCCACCCACCCATCCGAACTGCTACAATGTCATAGCCTACGGTACATAGATGACATTCTGATCTACTTCCCTGACAAACCCACACACAGCCAACATGTCACCTCAGTGCACACCTGACTTCTAGAAAATCAGCTCTATGTAACAGCAGAAAAGTGTGAGTTCCATGTGACCCAAATCTTGTTCTTTGGATATATCATCAATGCAAATGGAGTTAGTATGGATGCAAACAAAGTATCTGTGGTTAACTCCTGGCCTAGACCCACCACGATCAAGGAGCTACAATATTTTCTTGGATTTGCAAACTTTTATTGCAGATTCATCAGAGGGTTTATCACCATCGCTGCTCCTCTCACCTCACTGCTACAAAAGAGGTCCAAATGCCTCCAGTGGAACCCCGCCACAAGGGAGGCTTTTGAACATCTCAAAGCAGCGTTTTCTTCAGCACCCATCCTCCGACATCCCAATCCCACCAAACCATTCACAGGAGAAGTAGCTGCATCTGAGATAGGGGTGGGAGGGGTACTGTCACAGTGCCTTGGGGAAAAGTCCAAATTGCACCCCATCATTCTTTTTCAAGAAGCTCTCTCCAGCCAAACAAAACTATGACATTGGCAACTAAGAACTTCTCGCTATTAAACTCACCTTAGAAGAATGGAGACATTGGTTAGAGGGTGCCACCCATCCATTTGTCACCTTTACGCACCATAAGAATCTAGAATACCTCAAAACAGCCAAACAACTGAACCCCCGTCAAACGAGATAGACCCTGTTTTTCACTCAGTTCCACTTCACCATTTCTTATTGTCCTGTTCTAAAAATACCAAGGCCGACGCCCTTTCCAGACTGCACACAACAACTAGTGCTGGTGGCAACTCCCAGTCTACCACCCAACTGTTTCATTAATTCAATTGCCTGGGAGGTAGACAAAGACACCCAGGCCCAGCCACACAACCTTCCAGACTCCTGCCCCCCAGCCATCTGTATGCACCACCACATTTCTGGGGACAGCTCATCACCTGGACCCATCCATCCCCAACAACTGGACATCCAAGTATTCAGAGGACATACCAGCTCCTCCAAAACAAGTATTGGTGGGAGAACATGTTAACTGAGATTAACCGGTTAATTTCCTCATATTCAGCCTGCGCTCAAAGTAAAGTGCCCCGAGCCCCACCCATTGGCAAGCTTTGCCCTCTACCCATACCACAACAACCCTGGTCCCACTTAGCTATAGATTTTATCATAGATCTCCCCAAGTCTTAGAACCACACCATAATCATCATGACCATCGACCAATTCTCCAGGGTGCTAAAACTCATTCCCCTGCCTGCATTCCAAAGGATATAGTTAGTCCTCAGTTTATGTTATGGGTCTGGGCCAACTTCATGAACATGCTGGGGGTTTCGGTAAGTCTGATCTCGGGATACCACCCACAATCAAATGGACAAGTAGAACATGCTAACCAGGAAATCAGGTGCTTTTTAAGAGTATAGCACCTGAAACCACCAAACTCCTCTTCTCACAAGTCTTCAGATACTACAGTATGGCATTCTAAAGGATATAGTTAGTGACAGAGGTCCTCAGTTTACGTTACGGGTCTGGGCCAACTTCATGAACAACCTGGGGGTATTGGTGAGTCTGATCTCGGGATACGGCGGCACGGTGGTGTAGTGGTTAGCGCTGTCGCCTCACAGCAAGAAGGTCCTGGGTTCGAGCCCCGGGGCCGGCGAGGGCCTTTCTGTGTGGAGTTTGCATGTTCTCCCCGTGTCCGCGTGGGTTTCCTCCGGGTGCTCCGGTTTCCCCCACAGTCCAAAGACATGCAGGTTAGGTTAACTGGTGACTCTAAATTGACCGTAGGTGTGAATGTGAGTGTGAATGGTTGTCTGTGTCTATGTGTCAGCCCTGTGATGACCTGGCGACTTGTCCAGGGTGTACCCCGCCTTTCGCCCGTAGTCAGCTGGGATAGGCTCCAGCTTGCCTGTGACCCTGTAGAAGGATAAAGCGGCTAGAGATAATGAGATGAGATGAGATGAGATCTCGGGATACCACCCACAATCCTCCAAGATCCTCCATTCCCATCACAGACAAGGCATGTTAGAATATCTGGTAGACTGGGAGGGGTACGGCCTGGAAGAGCAAAGCTGGGTGCCAGCCAAGGACATCTTGGACCCACTCTTAACCCAAGAATTCTACAGCCAACATCCTGACAAGCCAGCTCCCAGAAAACGAGGTTGCCCTAGAAAGGAAGTCGTTCCCAGTGTGAGCACCTTGGGTGTGTGTGTGGGGGTGTCTGTCAGTAATAGCACCAAAAGTGTAGGTTCAGAGTGGCCTTTAAACATGGCCATTATGGACTACAACTCCCAAGTGCCACAGCACCCCTCCTCCCCAGTAAACTAGTCACAACTGTTTTCTGTTTCCCAATCATCCACCTACCTATGTAAGTCCCAGGGAAACAAAGAGACAATGTGAAGTATCTTACTGAGCTTTGATTTCCTGTTTCCATATATTCCCAACCTCGACCTAGTTTAGTCTCTGATACCCTGTTTATACATCGACCAACCTTAGCCTGACCCTGACTACGCTTCCTGGATTTCGACTTGGATTTGGTTACCAGTTTGCAATGCACCCACTCTCCCCTGTGACTGCATTCAGTAAGCGCCTGCACCCTGACAGGAAGTTTTTATAAAAAAAATAACTGGAAAAAAACCCCAAACCTTTGCTTACATCATTACCAACTTGAAGACAATCAAAAATGAAAAAAACAAAAATAAAACAAAAATGCATTACCAACATATCTGTACATATCTGTATTTACTTAAATTCCAGAAGCTGTTATTATTATTTTGTTGTTTTTGGGTATGATTGGCAAGTGATCTGGAAAAACAACAGTTCTTGTTAAGTCAGGTTTACACTGCATGATTTTCGGACTGATACAAAACTCATACAAGAGTTATTTGTTTTGTAAGATGAGATCTGTAGTTTTAGAGTGCATAATGCTCACTGGTGTCCAAATTATACCCCGTTCCCACTCATACTGAAAATCATTCATTTATTGCTAGTATGTTGCAATAGTGTCATGTGTGAATGGGAGCAAAACGGTAAAGTCAAAACATTAATCTATCCCCTGGAGACCGAGTAACATTAGCAATAATCTTTTGCCACGGATTCAGTTGGAATTGGAACCACTGGATTAACATGTCATGATATTGTTGGTGGTGATGTAAATGATGATGCAGCCATATTGTGACAGAACTACTGACACCTACATCAGCAAAATACTCGTCATATCAAAGAAATAGTTTTTTGTGAAGCAGAAAGAATGCAGAAAGCAGAAACAAAGCATAAATAGCCTTTGCTTGAACAAAACAAATGTTCAGAAGCAGGAAAAGAAGTTTCTCAACAGAAATGTGATGCAGCTCAACTGTTGCCATGTTGCTAACTAAATAGCTAATGTCTCAGATTGGGCTTTTCACAATAATATGAACTTGCCTCCTCATGAATTATTCATCTTATTCAGTTTCATGTGTTTTACACATCTCTCAGAGGTTCGTGATCTGTAGGATCCCGTTAAATGCAACCAGGTGGGAATACACAATAGTCGTTACTTTACTGTTATGAAAGACTAAGTTGGAATGAAAATTTGTTATCTATCACATGTTGTTTTTACCCTATACATCAACAGGTTTCATATATGAAAGTGTCTTGAATGTCATTCTGATTAAAGATAGTCAAAAAAGCTCTGGCAGTGTCAGAAATTTCTAATTACCACACCCATCTAAATATGTCTGTGAAGGTCCTCAGTCATACAGGTCATTGTAAACCATAGGTGCTGAAGATGGCAACTGGGCTTGCTTGAAATCCTTGAAGACATTTCACCTCTCATCCGAAAGGCTTCTTCAGTTCTGTCTAACTAGTGGGGAGTTTCAGGTATTTATCCTCTAGTGGACCAAAAGTAATCCTAAGGAGAATCATTGAGGTTACATGGGTCGTTGACCCTCTCAGTCATCCTGTAGGGACACTGGAGGCTGGGTGTGAATGTTGTTAGCAGCCTAGAGAGTCATTAGGGTGATCTGTGGGTCGTTGGCTCTCTCTGCCATCATGTGAGTCATTGAAGTCAGCTGGGTCTTGGTGTGGATGTGTATTCAGTTTTCTAGGAAGCCTGCCAAGGACTGCATTGTAGGTGGCTAATAAGTGGTGTCTCAGACCAGAAGTGCTTCCTTGAAGGAGCAAAAACACATCAAGGAAGCACTTCAGAAGTGCAGGTATCCCAACTGGTCTTTTGTCAAGACCAGGAAAAAAAACATAACAGACAGTGAAGAAAACAACAACAAATGCAAGAACATTACCATTCCCTAAATTTTTGGACTATCTGAGAAACTCAGGAGGATCTTCTACAAACACAACATCCCTGTACATTTCAGACTCAGTAACACTGAGGCAGAAATTGGTCCACCCTAAGGACAGAATACCCAGACACAAACAGGACAATGTAGTGTATGCAATTCAATGCAGTGAGGAATGCACAGACCTGCACATTGGGGAAACGAAACAACCACTTCACAAGCACATGGCTCAACATAGGACAGCCAGTTCCTCAGGCCAGGACTCTGCAGTCTATCTTCATCTCAATAACAAAGGATACTCGTTTCAGGACTGCAATGTATGCATTTTAGCCAGAGAAGACTGGTGGTTTGAAAGAGGAGTAAAAGAAGCCATCTTTGTCAGCCTGGAACAACCATCACTAAACAGTGGAGGTGTTCTGAGACACCACTTATCAGCCACATACAATGTAGTTCTTGGCACACTTCCCAGAAAACTGAATACACATCCGCACTAAAACTCAGCTGACTTCAATGACTCACATGATGGCAGAGAGAACCAATGACCCACAGATCACCCTAACAACCGTCTAGGCTGCTAACACCATTCACACCCAGCCTCCAGTGACCCTAACAACCTACAGGATGACTGAGAGGGTCAATGACTCTCCTTAGGATTGCTTTTGGTCCACTAGAGGATAAATACCTGAAACTACCCACTAGTCAGACAGAACCAAAGAAGCCTTTCGGATGAGAGGTGAAATGCCTTCAAGGATTTCAAACAAGTCCAGTTGCCTTCTTTAGGACCTATGACTCATCTAAAAGCCACCAATAGGAGGATGACATAAGGTAGCACGTCACTCATGGGACAGCTACAAATTAGAGTAGCAGTGATAGTGAAACATAAATGAGCTTACCTCAAGTGTACTTTGAAGAATGCTAATTTTATTCAATCCCATTTTCTGCACAAGCCCGGATTGTGCTCGCTGATGATGTAAGCAGAATGTAATAATTTCCTTTAATTGCAGATCTATTGTTAAAGACTTTTGATCATATAATGTGACATGAAGAACACAAGTCACTGCTCAGTCCGCTATAGATTTAGCGAAGATTGAATTGGGATAGTCTCATACAGGCCACACAGTGTAATTGCAGTGTTAAACCAGATACAGAAAATAAGAAATGCTAGTGTTTTGTTTAAAAAAGGTTTTATTTTGTTTCTGTTCTCATTCTTTTCTTATTCTTAGTACAGGCAAATGTGTAGTCTGTATAATCACATAGATGTGTGTAAATGCAGAAATTAGTATTCCTTCAGAACAGGCTACAAGACCTTTAAGGTAGATGTTCTAGCAAAGTGATTATTTTATGCTTTAATACCTTCCTACATCTCTCCTCCTGCATTAAAAAATGAGCAAAATATCAATAATTGTGGGATTTCAGCTATATATCCCATGCAGAAAACTGTTCTATATTTCTATTGTGTAAGTCCTGAAAACATGTCAGTGATGCTTTTGCATTTTTACATTTGCTAAGCTATGATTAGTTCATTATTGTTTAGAGGAGGACTTTAATAAAGGGTCAGTAATATCAAGCAACAACATGACTATTTGTGAATAAATAAATGCTAACTGTTATTATGTTGTAATAACATACATTAGACAAACATCTAAATTAGATTTTACCAGCAGAGTAAAGAACACAAAACCTCAGAGTTATGTTTCTGTAAGTACTTTTAAGGTCATTTTTAAAAGTCAGAAACAGGAAATTCAGATCATTGTGTTTCCATCAGCTGCCATAATGTGAATGATTTGAATGGGGAGTGTGGCAAGATAATGTAAGATGACATCATCAAGCTGATTTGTTTTCCTCATAAACATGTTCTCTTTATCAATATGAAAACATTTCAAGCCACGTGTAAAAACTGTCTAACTTATTTACCTGTTTTTTAATTATTAATTATGGTATTTCTACTCTGAATTTCTTACACTCAAATATTGTTCATTCAATCTGGAAAATGCACTGTGAGTTTGTGACATCAGCCTCTGAAACTCAAACACTGGGGTTTCTGGAAAAATCTACTTTGCTTGTTGAGTCATTTTGCTACTTGATTTGGGAATACTGTTAGGTTTTAACAGATATGGGTTTCCCTGTCGTTTGCTTTACATTTTTTTTTGTAGTGAGTAGAGGGTTAATCAAATCAGTTCTTTAAAGGCATAATGTAGTTCAACTGGCACAGAATGACAGAAAGACCACATGAAAAATAATTGCATTTAAAGATTTGACAAATGCTTTTATACAAAGTGAGGCAGAATCCAGTGAGTGGAGGGTAAAATTATATTTTATTGGAAGACATCGGGCAACATGGTGGTCAACTCACAGCAAGAAGGTTCTGAGTTCAAACCTGCTGGCGGCCTGTCTGTGTGGAGTATGCATGTTCTCCTTGTGTCTGCATGGGTTTTCCTCCCGGTGCTCCAGTTTCCTTCCACAGTCAAAAGACGTGGATTTTATCAACTGGCTAATCTAAATTGCTCATAGGTGTGAATGTGAGTGTGAATAGTTGCCTGTCTCTCTTTCTGCCCGTTGATAGATTGGTGACCTGCCCAGGGTGTATTGGCTCTAGCTCACCTGCGACCCACAATGGATAAGCAGCATAGAAAATGAATAAATGAATGCATGTATACACGTGGTGCATGAGGAGTGGATGGTAAGATTGTGAAAAAGCAAAATCTCTGTCCAGTTCTAAGTTATCAGATATACAGTAGACTGGCAAAAGTGTGTGGACTCTTGAGTAATACAGTTTCAGGTTGCATTTCTGGATGCAGTGGCAGTCTGTGTTAAGTGACAACAGTTTTCCAAAGTACTCCCAAACCCATGTGGCTATATTTGTCACATAAGCATGACGATTTCTCAGGCAGTGCCACCTGAGGGCTTGAAGCTCACACACATTCAACAGTGGTTTCAAGCCTTGCCCTTTATGTACTGCAATGTCTCCAAATTCCCTGAATCTTTTCCACAATATTATCTACTGTAGATTTTGAAAGACCCAAAATCTTGTGTTGAGAAATGTTCTTTTTGAATTGACTAATCATTCTCTTACAAATTTTGGCACAAAGGGGTGAGCCATGACCCATGCTTGCTTGCAAAGACTGAGCCTTTGGTGCATGCTCCTTATAGACCCAGACCCCGTTTACACGTAGCCGGGTATCTATAAAAACGGATATTTATTTATGCGGTTGCACTGATCATTTACACGTAAATGGAGGTTTCAGTCACTGAAAATGGCTGCTTTCGAAAACTCCGGGCAAAGTGGAGATTTGTGAAAACTCTGTTTTCATGCCTGCGTGTAAATAGTGGAAAACGGAGTTTTCTCCATGTTATGGGGAAAACGGAGTTTTAGCATTGTGATCTGACGGTCCCTCCTCCTTGGCTCTCAGATCTCTGGTTGGCTTTCTATTTGTTTGACATGTTTTTGACAGCCTTCCCTGGCTGTTTTTGAGCATTGTGTAAACGGAATTATTTTCTAGTACAGGGAGGAGAAGAGACCCATTTTCATAAATACCCGGCTACGTGTAAACCAAGTACCAATCATGATATCTTTACCTGTTACCAATTAACCTGCTTATTGTGGAATCTTCCAGAATGGTGTTTCTTGAATGTCCTATAAACTTTTCAGTATTATTTTGCCTCTGTCCCAAGTTTTTATCCCTGGCTGGCTGAAAGGCCAGAAGGAGGATTATGTCATGGCGATGTCCATCTGTCCATCCGTCTGTCCGTCCGTCCATCCCAGGAAGGGTATTCACCTTCTGAAATCAACTCCTTTCACAATTTTTGGAGGAATTTCACAAAACTTGACAGGATTCTTTGTTATATGTCGGTAATATGCATATTGCAATTTTGTTCAATTTAGTCGCATTTTACCAGAGTTATGGCCCTTGACTACCAAACTTGTACTTTGGCAATTTCATGAGGGTATGTTTGTCTCCTGAAATGAACTCCTCTCACAGTTCTTGGAGGAATTTCACGAAACTTAGCAAAAGGCTTTGTTATATGTTAGTAATATGCATATTGCAATTTAGTTCAATTTGGTCAAGTTTTTTCAGAGTTTGGGCCCTTGATTTCCAAACTTGTACTTTGACAATTTCATGAAAGTGTGCTCATCTTCTGAAATCATCTACTCTCACAATTTTTGCAGGAATTTTCCAAAATTATGCTAAAGGCTTTGTTATATGTCATAATGTGCCTATTACAATTTCGTTCAATTCAGTCACATTTCACCAGAGTCATGGCCCTTGATTACCAAACTTGTACTTCAACAATTTCATGAGGGTGTATTAAGCACTTATAGCATAGATATACAGTGCCTTGCAAAAGTATTCATTCCCTTTGGTGTTTGTCCTGTTTTGTTGCATTACAAGCTGGAATTAAAATGGATTTTTTTTTTGGGGGGGGGGCACCCTTTGATTTACACAACATGCCTACCA
The DNA here is from genome assembly GCF_027579695.1 of Neoarius graeffei. Lineage (NCBI taxonomy): Eukaryota > Metazoa > Chordata > Actinopteri > Siluriformes > Ariidae > Neoarius > Neoarius graeffei. The sequence goes on along the minus strand of NC_083596.1, from coordinate 25,767,654 downwards.
CTTTAAAGGTGCACACTGTTTTTTTTTATTGTGACACAAACAATAATTAAGATGAAAAAACAGAAATCTAGAGTGTGCATAAGTATCCCCCCCACACACACACACAAGTCAATACTTTATAGAGCCACCTTTTGCCACAATTACAGCTGCAAGTCTCTTGGGATATGTCTCTATTAGCTTAGCACATCTAGCCACTGAGATTTTTACCCATTCCTCAAGGTAAAATGGTAAAAACTGCTCCAACTCCTTCAAGTTAGATGGGTTGTGTTGGTGTACAGCAATCTTCAAGTTATGCCACAGATTCTCAATTGGATTGAGGTCTGGACTTTGACTAGGCCATTCCAAGACATTTAAATGTTTCCCTTTAAACCTGTCCAGTGTAGCTTTAGCAGTATGTTTAGGGTCATTGTCCTGCTAGACCATGAATCTTCGTCCCAGTCTCAAACAGGTTTTCCTCCAGAATTGCCCTGTATTTAGTGCCATCCATCTTTCCTTCAGTCCTGACCAGCTTTCCTGTCCCTGCAGATGAAAAGCATCCCCACAGCATGATGTTGCCACCACCATGCTTCATTGTAGAGATGGTGTTCTCAGGTTGTTGGGTTTGCGCCACACATGGCATTTCCCATGATGGCCAAAAAGTTCAATTTTAGTCTCATTTGACCAGAGAATCTTCTTCCATGTGTTTGGGGAGTCTGCCACATGCTGTTGGGCAAACTCCAAATGTCTATTTTTTTAAGCAATGGCTTTTTTCTGGCCACTCTTCCATAAAGCCCCACTCTGTGGAATGTATGGCTTCAAGTGGTCCTATGGACAAATACTCCCATCTCCACTGTGGATCTTTGCAGCTCCCTCAGCATTATCGTTGGTGTCTTTGTTGCATCTCTGTTTAATGCCCTCCTTGCCTGGTCTGTGAGTTTTGGTGGGCGGCCTTCTCTTGCCAGGTTTGTAGTGGTGCCATATTCTTTCCATTTTGCTATAATGGATTTAATAGTACTCCCTGGGATATTCAAAGTTTGGGATATTTTTTATGACCCAACCCTGATCTATACTTTTCCACAACTTTGTCTCTGACCTGTTTGGAGTGCTTCTTGGTTTTCATGTTGCTTGCTTAGTAGTGTAGCAGAGTCAGGGTCCTTCCAGAACAGGTTGGTTTATGCAGACATCATGTGACAGATCATGTGACACTTTGATCGCACACAGGTGGCTCTTAATCAACTAATTATGTGACTTATGAATTGAATTGGTTGGACCAGCTCTTATTTACTGTAGGGGTTTCATGCAAAAGGGGATGCATACCTATGTACACTCAAGATTTCTGTTTTTTCATCTTAATTATTGTTTGTGTCACAATAAAAAAAAACAATGTGCACCTTTAAAGTGGTAATGCATGTTATGTAAATCAAATGGTGCTAATCCCCCCAAAAATCCATTTCAATTCCAGCTTGTAATGCAACAAAACAGGACAAACACTAAGGGGATGAATACTTTTGCAAGGCACTGTAGTTGCCAGTGGGAGATATTATGCTCTCAGAGCACTCTTGTTTTGAGTGTGTTCCAGGCATCAAATTCTAACTTCATTTATATTTACAAAATACAATTTAGTTGGTCAGTGAAACTATTGAAAATCTCTTCTTTGTATTTTTGTCAGTTAAATAAAGGCTCATGTGGATTAACAAATCACAGATTTTTGTTTTTATTGCATTTTGGAAAATATACCAACTTTTCTGGAAATGGGGTTAGCACATGGGTGTGATGGTCAGGTGTTCAAATATTTTTGGCCATAGTTTAGCTCTTCTTATACTGTGAGGAGACTGTCTGTTTGGTTTTTACAGTACAAAATAATTTTACAGTCATCAGGCATTTTAATTGTTACTATAAAATAACTCATGATACATCAAATGCAATTTGGTGTGTAAATCTCAATATGGATGGAATTAAAATATGGATAATAGACATCTTATGTGCTATCACATTAATGGAAAGGGGATAGGAAATAACGTTGGGTATTTAAATAGGATGTTTATTGTCTGTGATGATGGCACCCCCCTGCTCACCACTTCAAATTGAGCCATGGTTGATTGCTGATTTTCCTTCATGCAATCTTGCCCCATAACTTTTTTCCCCTGTACAATTCATTCCATCCATTTATTCTGTTTCATCAGCTATAAAAGTGGTCTACCAATCAGCATTTTCATAATTGGGTTTTTGAAGCAAAACAAGGCAGAGTTGCAAAGAGGCCAAACAGCTGATGGAGGAGCATTGGTCATAAAAATTAAATTATTTAACTTATCAAGGGGAACACTGATAAACTGCATCAGCAAAGAATATGGCTGCAGGATGAAGCTCACTAACCAGGATAGAAGATCGAATCTTATAAGCAAGACAGATGTTAAACACCACAAAACCCCTGGCATATGCAGCTCGGCTCACTTTATATGAATATATTATTATGTATTTGAATTATTTTATCTATTTCCTACATATGAGAACACCACCAGGGGACTGTACCTGCTGGGTATGCATATTACACATATTGATATTTATTGATCTGAGCTAGACTGCACCATATGTTACACAGTTATGCTTTCTCAGTGAAGTTTATTGAATTGAGTTGATTATTATTAACATAATGTCACAAAGTAACTTGACATCTAATATTTCAGTGAACATTCTGCATTTGTTCCCACATATTATGCAGGGTATAAGATGTGTATGTTTCTTTTCTCTTTCCATCTCCTCCTCTCCGATTCCTCTTGGTTGCACTGTTTACTTGCTCTTCTCCTTCCTCTGGACTGTTACTGTCCCTTCCTTCCTCTGCCTCCTCAACATGCGCTCCTTCACTCTCCTGTTTTCACCAGGGTCATAGCAATTACTCCTCTCTTGCTCTCTCACTCTCCCTTCTCTCTTATGCTTCTGTTTGTCCTGTCTTCTGACTGTGTGCGCACGTCTTGCCACTCGTTTATTTGACACATCTTTTCTTTTCATCTTCTTTCTTTTGCTTTTGCTCTTCTCTCCTCTCATATTCTGCCTTAATATTTATCTCATTTTCCATCCTTTCCTCTCTTTTATTCTCCTCTATGTTTCCTCTTTTCTATCTGGTTGTATACTTCATCCCTCATTCCTCTATCTCACTTTTTCCATATCCCACTCATGTGCTCTCATTTCCACCTCTTATTCAATACAACCCTTTTCTCTCTGTCCCTGTATCCCTCTTCCACTCACTCTCTGCCTTCTCCTTTTGTCCTTTTTCTCTCTCTTTCTCTCTGTCCCTTCATTCCTCTCTTTCTCGCTTTCTCTCTGATATAGGGAGCAGAGAGTTGCCGCAGGACTGCAGTTCTCAGCGAAACCACATTCTATTTTCTACCACTTCCTCTTCCTCCTCCAGCCGTCACCATGGTGATGGCGCGAGCCAGCAAAGGCCGCTCCCTGCTCAGTCTTAGTTATCATTCTCATTTTCTCTCCCTTTTTCATTCCACCTCTCTCTTTCTCCTTGTTTTCCACTTCATCTTTTTCATCCATCCATCTTCAGTCTTTCATTTTCACCTCTATATAATTACAGATCTAGTTACACAGTTTCACACAAGATCTTTCTGTCCTCTCTGCCTTGTGTATTTCAAAAACACATCTCCCTGTCCCCTTATTCCATCACATCCTTTAAATGTAACTGCGATTTCATTCGCTGACGTTTGCTAAGTTGTTTTGCAAAGAACATCTATTTCTGTCCGAACTGCTCCCACCCACACCTGCTCCCTCACTCCACAGCAGAGCTTCAGCAGTGACAAAAAACCTCTCCACCATCTTACCTACTGCTACCACACTGCCTCTGACACTGCTGACATGCCTGCCGAATCCACTTTCTACAAGAATGTGTACATTGCTTGAAGTGGGCCTTGCAGCATGAGTCCCAGAGGCCAAAGGTCAAACACTGTGATAGGAGGAGTGGTCCTGATTCGTATCAGAGGAAGCTGACATGTATAAACATTGCTTCATTCCTACTGAGGCAAGAAAAGTTTGCAGTAAATGAACCAGCCACAATCGACTGTGCAATTATAATCATTTATTACATTTTAAAGCTTGTTTATTGGTCCATTTAAATGCACACTTGCAGATTACTTTCTTTTAACTTGTAATGATTGTTAGCTGCAAAAAGTTGACTTTAAATCAGAAAACCAACTGCCTTAAAATTTTCTAAGTAAACCAGTTCATTAGTTTTAGGATGGTAAATAAGGAACAAAACCCAACACAATGCAATTATGTTGATTATGCTTCTGTTTATTTAGACACTATCATGCTATGTCATTTGTAACTTGTAATGGAGAGTAGCCATGTTTTATAATAACTAAGAAAATCTGCATTTATTCACTTAACCATAGTCATTGATAAGAGAAAGCAAGAGAATCTTTACTTCTGTCATCAAATATATCCATCCAGAATAAACAGACTTCTTGCATTCAGTGATATGATACACATGTTCTGAATAGTGCAGCTCTCACATTTCCAGCAGCATTGTTTATATTCATCAGTGCAGTGAGACAGCAACCTATCCTTCAGGTATATCAAACCATTATTCCTATCTTTATATAAGGTGAGTTATACAATATAGAAAATAGGCATTTTGTTGCCTTTGTAGTTGTGAATCTATGACCAAGAATACAGTTTAAAGCCTTTCTTCAGCTTGCACTTGAGCTCTTGATGTTGCTAGCTTCAGGTTCCTGTTTTGCCTTTTTAGTAAATTCAAACCTTGTTAATAAAGCAGCTTGTGGCACAATGATAGCTGCAATTATCAACACCACAGTTTCAGTAATGTTAAAATAAATAAGTAATGGGATACATTTCCTTGTTGTCACTGAGTGTAAGTACACCCTAACTGAAGTTGATGCAACTTTTCATTTTTATTTTACTTGGAATTGTCACATACGGGATACTCAGTGAACTCTTTTGATTTAGTTATTCATGGAATTGATGAACAAACTACACATTTCTGAGAGTTGCTCCTATTTCCAGCATACATTTGGACTATGATACATGTGACACAATCTCCTGTGACGTAATTCCTGTTTCTGAATTGTTTGCCATGAGTCTTTCTTTCAGTATCAGCATTTAATCTACAGTCTTTTTCTTCTGTTCTACAAATAATTTTCCACTATCATTTTAATTTTTGTTGTATTTTCACTTTCCCTTCTTCTGTATTTTAATTTTTCTTTTGAGAACGCCAAAGACAACAAGTTTTTTCTTTCCCGTGCAAAGACATCAATCAGAGGCCATCCACATTGGAATCTGCCTTAATATCAACAGATCTTCAATGAAGGTATGTAAACCATTTATCATGGCAAACTTTCAGCTTGTTCAGTGTGTTGAGTGCAGTCATTCTTCCTCCATCATTAGTAATAGCTTTATTTGTGATGTGTATATTAATTAGCTGTGTAATGGAGAAGATTGCAGCTTTAGAGGTGCGCATCCAGACTGTAGGGAGGGTTAGTGAGAGTAAGAGCAGTGTAGTTTCTGTAGGGGAAAATCTGGATGCTATATGTGGAGTAAGCAAACCCCCAACTCCGGCATTAGAGCCTTCACAGCAGGGCAAATGGGTGACAACTCAGCGGCATAATCGTAGAGCCAAGGCTAATGCTGAGGCTCACCCATGAGAGTACCACTTCTCTACACTTCACGTGTCTAAGAAGTTTGCTCTCCTCAGTGAAACACCTGCTGAGAAACCTGAAAGAGCTCTAGTTATAGGAGACTCTTTTACAGCATGTGAGATTAGCTAGGCCTTTTGGGGCACCAGCGGATTTAGTTAGATGTATACTGGGAGCCAGGGTGCTGGACATAGCAGGTAATCTTAGGGTTTTAGGCAAGCACAGGTCTTCAAAGATACTTGTTCATGTAGGAGCTAACAAAAGAGCTATATGCCTTCATCAGTCTGAGGTTACTAAGAGTAACTTTGTAGAGGTGTTTAAATTCGCAAAAGCAATGTCCAATGTTGTAGTATGCTCTGGCCCCATCCCAATGTGGCATGGCGATGTAGCTTCCAGCAGGTTATGGTCACTACACTGCTGGTTGTCCAGGTGGTGCTCTGAAAACAGTGTGGGCTTTATAGGTAATTGGAGCAATTTTGAGGGCAAGGCTGGCCTGTTAGGGTGGGAAGGTGCTGCTCTCATTTCTTGCAGCATAATTCATAGTTTCAGAACAGGCCTAGTTAATTTGTGACAATCCAGAGCCAAGGCCACTTACTTACTTATGGTCCCTCTCACATGTGAGAATGGGGGACCCTTCTATGTCATCGTTCTTTACGCTCTTCAGCTCATTTTTGCAATCTCAACTCCGACAGTATTTTGCCATCGGAAATGAGGTTTCTCCATTTAGGTTGTTCTGCTGTGGCTTCATACCATTTATCATCAAAACCAAATATGGATAGGTCCTCTTTGATACAATCTTTCCACCTTTTCTTTGGGCGGCCACGGGATCTTTTGCCTTTGGCGAGCTCACTAAAGAGCAGTTGTTTTGGTATCCTATGCTCTGGCATCCGGCATACATGGCCTAGCCAACGGAGGCAGTTGCTCAGAATCATGGTCTCTATTGTTGTTGATTTAGCTAGCCTAAGGACCTCAGTGTTAGTTACATGGTGCCACCATTTTACGTTCAAAATCTGTCTCAGTGATCTTTGATGAAACATCTCGAGAAGGTGGATGTAGGAAGCAAGAGTGCTCCAGGTCTCGCTACCATATAGCAGGCATGGGAGGACGATGGCTTTGTAGACTGTAACCTTGGTGGTTATGGTGAGACCTTTACGGTCCCAGCACCTGCTCGAGAGTGAGTGGAATGCGGCTGCTCTTCTAGCAATTCTCCTCTTAATCTCAGCGTCAAGTGAGGCGTCAACGGATAGTTCACCGTCCAAATAGATGAAGTGGTTGGAATTGGTGAGTTGGTGGTTCTCAATAGTAATTGGTGGAGGATCTTCGCATCCAAAGTGCATGACTTCAGCCTTGGGCTTGCTGATTGTAAGTCCCCAGTCATTGCACGTGTCGTTGAGGGCGTTAACTGCACTTTGCAGTGACTGTGCCGTTGCTGCGCAGTGTGCCGCGTCATCCGCATACAGGAAGTCATCCAGTCTTGATTCCTTGGCAGACTTAGTCTTCAGGCATCTAAGGTTGAAAAGTTTGCCATCCAACTTGTACCTGATGTCAATTCCAAAGTTTCCCATGGATTTGTGTGCATGGCGCAACATGAAAGAGAAGAACAGTATGAAGAGCGTTGGTGCCAGAATACAGCCCTGCCTCAGGCCCGATGAGACCTCAAAAGGTTTAGTCATCTCACCGTCCACGAGGACCTGGGCTTGCATGTCCTGATGGAAGCTACGAATTATGTTGACAACTTTAGGTGGTATTCCAATGCGCAGCAACAGCTCCCACAAAACCTCTCTGTTTACAGTGTCAAAGGCTTTGACTAGGTCCACGAAGACAAGGTGGACTTCTTGGTGCTGTTCGCGGCACTTCTCCAGTAGTTGTCTTAGGGCAAACATCATGTCCGTAGTGGAGCGGCCTGGCTGAAAACTACACTGGGCTTCTGGGATGAATGGTGCAATGGAAGGCCATACTCTGTTGAGGATGACACGGGCATATAGTTTCCCAACTGTAGCCAACAGAGTAATGCCGCAGTAGTTTCCACAGGAGTAACGGCAGTTCTTTTTGAAAAGTTTGATGATTGTGCCATTCTTGAAGTCCTTAGGTACTCTTTCCTCTATCCAGATGTTCATTAGTAGTTTGTGGAGTTCTGCAACTAGTGCAGGGCCACCTGCCTTTAGGACTTCTCCGGGTATGCCATCAGGGCCGGGTGCTTTGCCTTGTTTAAGTTGTTTAAGAGCTTTATTTACCTCCTCAATAGTCGGGTCTTGTTCAAGCTCGTGTATAACAGCTTCCTGGGGGATATCATCCAGGACAGACATGTCTGGTGTGCCTGGTTGGTTGAGAAGTGTACAGAAATGCTCTCTCCATCTTGCTAAGATGTCCTCTCTCTCAGTGAGGCGTGTTCCTTCGGAGCTGTCGACTGGGTTGATGCCACCTGGCTTTCGCTGGGAGACAAGTCGAAGTGCTTCAAAGAAGCTTCTGGAGTTGTGGCATTGTGCGTGTGACTCGATCTCTGCGGCTCTATCAAGCCACCACTGATTCTTCATCCTTCGGAGCTCACACTGGCAGAGGTTACGGGCTGAGCGGTACTGTTTGAGGTTCTCAGGTGTTTCATTTTGAAGGAGGGCTTCAAAACAGTGTTGTTTCTTCTCGAGCAAATCCTTGATGGTGGGATCATTTTCATTAAACCAGTCGCAGTGGTTATGTTTCTGCAATCCAAGAATCTCCTTCGAGGTGTCATACAGAGTGGATTTCAGATCTTGCCAGCGTTGTTCTAGGCCCACTGAGTCAATATTTGGGAGGCGTGAGGCGATGGCTTCTTGCAGTTGTTGTTTGATCACAGGTACATCGAGACGCGCGGTATTAAGGCAAGGAGGTATATCTCTGCGTCTGCGCTGGTTGGAAATATGAAAATGCAGGTTAAGCCTTGCACAGACCAACTTGTGATCAGTCCAGCAATCCGTGCAACGGCGTACTCTAGAATCTGCAAGGTCACTCCTGTAGTGTTGTTTGATAATGATGTAATCAATCATGTGCCATTTCTGGGAGCGTGGGTGTTTCCAGGTCCCCTTGTGTATATCACGGTGTGTGAATACGGTGTTAGATATGAGGAGGCTGAACCTTGTGCAAAGTTCTAGGAGAGTCACCCCTTGTGCGTTTTCGTCTCCCAAGCCATTTGGTCCGATGACCTTGGGCCAGGCTTCTGTGTTGGTTCCAACTCTGGCATTAAAGTCAACAAGGAGAAAAAGTCTGTCACTAGGTGGAACCTCTGCGAGGACTGCTGTGAGTTAGTTATAGAAGAGCACCTTTTCTTCCATGGGTCTTTTAAACGTGGGAGCATAGATGCTGATGAAGGTGGCATGGCAGTTCTTGTTGAGCTGTAAGCGCACGGTCATGATGCGGGAATTTATGCCCTTCCACTTTTCCATGAGAGGCCAGAGGTGTGATTTCATGGCAATTCCAACACCTTCCTGTCTTGGCTTATCACTATCCCTCCCAGAGTGTAGGAAGATGTAATTTCCATCAGAGAATTCTCCTTCACCGGGGATCCGGCACTCACTGAGGCAGGCAATATCGATGTTAAGTCTCCCCAGCTCAGAGGCTACTAGGGCGGAGAGGCGCTCAGGTGCTTGGCGCTTCAGTAATCATGTATCTGACATGGTTCGAACGTTCCATGATGCAACCTTAATCTTGGAGATATATTTACTGCGGCGGCGTCTGGGCTGTTCAGGGTCAGGGGGTCCCAAGGGCTTTACCCTTGATCCATCATCCTTGCGAAAACGCTGCCCGTCGAACCGACGCTGGTTGTGTAAGGTTCTTAGTGAAGGGTCTGTAGAGGGTATGTGGTTTCGCTGCAGCAGGGGTGCTGGCCTCGCTGCGGCTAGCAAGCAGGCTGCCCAATTCCGTGCCTGCATCCTTCTGCCAGTGGACACAGAGTGGACTCATAAGAGACGCAAATCACCATGTGTATAGCTGGAGAAGCGGTCAATTAGTTGGGTCAGTGGGCTGACCTCGGCTTGAGCTGACCCAGGCAAACTGGCCATTCCGACTGTTGCCCAAGTGGGCAGTAGTCTCTATGCCCTTGGCCGTTTCGACCGGTATCCAGGTGTTATAGACTGTGGTCTCTACGCCCCTAAGATTGTTGCCCAGTACCTTGTTCCATAACTGACGGTTGGCCTCCTGCATGGTGGCTCTTCCCCTCGGGCATTATGGTACCTCCATGCATGCCAGGTGTTGGCATGCTGTGGACTGTTTTTCGTCTGGACTCTTGCCTAAGACCGGATCCGGCATGGTTAAACTTGCCAGGGGTTAAGGCCCCCGCCGGCATGTGCCCTTAGGGTCCTAGAGACACTCAAGCTGCAACATCATGGCAAGGTAACAGTCCGTTGTAACAGCCAAGGCCAGGGAGCAGACTAACAGGCTAAACTGACCTCTGCTAGCTGCATAGAGTCACCACTCAGGTTCCATTATATCGAGACTGTGTCTGTTCCCCGAACTGTACAAAAAAGTAGAAATACTCAGACAGTTCATTCTAGTAATCTAATTAATATAAAATTAGATCATACTGACTGTACAGCCACTGACAGCACCTTTGGTCTAAAGGTAGAACTATTAAATACAACCCCGATTCCAAAAAAGTTGGGACAAAGTACAAATTGCAAATAAAAACGGAATGCAATGATGTGGAAGTTTCAAAATTCCATATTTTATTCAGAATAGAACATGGATGACATATCAAATGTTTAAACTGAGAAAATGTATCATTTAAAGAGAAAAATTAGGTGATTTTAAATTTCATGACAACAACACATCTCAAAAAAGTTGGGACAAGGCCAGGTTTACCACTGTGAGACGTCCCCTTTTCTCTTTACAACAGTCTGTAAACGTCTGGGGACTGAGGAGACAAGTTGCTCAAGTTTAGGGATAGGAATGTTAACCCATTCTTGTCCAATGTAGGATTCTAGTTGCTCAACTGTCTTAGGTCTTTGTCGTATCTTCCGTTTTATGATGCGCCAAATGTTTTCTATGGGTGAAAGATCTGGACTGCAGGCTGGCCAGTTCAGTACCCGGACCCTTCTTCTACGCAGCCATGATGCTGTAATTGATGCAGTATGTGGTTTGGCATTGTCATGTTGGAAAATGCAAGGTCTTCCCTGAAAGAGACGTCATCTGGATGGCAGCATATGTTGCTCGAGAACCTGGATATACCTTTCAGCATTGATGGTGTCTTTCCAGATGTGTAAGCTGCCCATGCCACACGCACTAATGCAACCCCATACCATCAGAGATGCAGGCTTCTGAACGGAGCGCTGATAACAACTTGGGTCGTCCTTCTCCCCTTTAGTCCGAATGACACGGCGTCCCTGATTTCCATAAAGAACTTCAAATTTTGATTCGTCTGACCACAGAACAGTTTTCCACTTTGCCACAGTCCATTTTAAATGAGCCTTGGCCCAGAGAAGACATCTGCGCTTCTGGATCGTGTTTAGATACGGCTTCTTCTTTGAACTATAGAGTTTTAGCTGGCAACAGCGGATGGCATGGTGAATTGTGTTCACAGATAATGTTCTCTGGAAATATTCCTGAGCCCATTTTGTGATTTCCAATACAGAAGCATGCCTGTATGTGATGCAGTGCCGTCTAAGGGCCCGAAGATCACGGACACCCAGTATAGTTTTCCGGCCTTGACCCTTACGCACAGAGATTCTTCCAGATTCTCTGAATCTTTTGATGATATTATGCACTGTAGATGATGATATGTTCAAACTCTTTGCAATTTTACACTGTCGAACTCCTTTCTGATATTGCTCCACTATTTGTCGGCGCAGAATTAGGGGGATTGGTGATCCTCTTCCCATCTTTACTTCTGAGAGCCGCTGCCACTCCAAGATGCTCTTTTTATACCCAGTCATGTTAATGACCTATTGCCAATTGACCTAATGAGTTGCAATTTGGTCCTCCAGCTGTTCCTTTAACTTTTCCAGCCTCTTATTGCCTCTTTTTTGAGATGTGTTGCTGTCATGAAATTTCAAATGAGCCAATATTTGGCATGAAATTTCAAAATGTCTCACTTTCGACATTTGATATGTTGTCTATGTTCTATTGTGAATACAATATCAGTTTTTGAGATATGTAAATTATTGCATTCCGTTTTTATTTACAATTTGTACTTTGTCCCAACTTTTTTGGAATTGGGGTTGTATTAGAGCTTTTACGTCTAAAGCACTAATTGTTAAAGAACTTATAGGAGTTTAATGTACTGTGTTTAACAGAAACATGGATTAAACCAAATGAGTATGAAGCCTTAAATTAAGCTAGTCTTGCTGGCAAATACAATGATATATACCAGCCTCGTCTAACTAGCAGTTACTTATAATAATTGTCTAGGTGTAACACAAAAACCTGGTTATAAATGCAATATGTTTGAAGTTCTTCATACTATCATAATGTATGTTGCCACAAACATAAGTCTACCCAGTCAATTCCGTTACTTATTATTTACAGGCCCCCAAGGCCATATACTGAATTTCTTTCTGAATTTGCAGATTTCATCACAGACCTGGCTATTTCCTTAGACAAAGCTTTAGTTGTTGGAGAGTTTAATATTCACTTCCATACCTTGGAAGACCCTCTAAAACAGCATGTGTCCATTCTAGATTCAGTAGGTGTTAATCAGAATGTCACAGGATCTATTCTTAATGGTGGTCACACTCTCAAGCTAATATTAACATTTGGATTAAATATAGAAAATACTTCCACAGTCTGAAGCTACCTCAGCTCATTATTTCATCTTATTCAAAATATGTCTGAGCAATAATATATGCACCTTGCCACGCAACCATGTTAAACATACATTCAAGTCAACTACTGCACAAAGTTTTATCAATAGTCTCCCAGAGTTATCAACTATGTCAGATCACTGTCAGACCCCACAGAACTTGATCAGGTAACTGAATGCTTAGAGTCAATGTTCTGCTACACTTTAGATAATGTAGCTCCACTTAAAAGAAAAATAAGAGAGGAAAATCTAGCATCCTGGTATAACAATCACACACACACACACACACACACACACACACACACACACACACACACACACACACACACCTTAAAACAGACCAGTCAAAAATTATAATGTAAATCATGTCAAACAAAATTGGTAGTATTCTAATTAGCATGAAAGGAGAGCTTCCTGAAGTATAGAAAGGCTCTTAGTGCTGCTAGATCAATGTATCTCTCCACCCTAATACAAGATAACAAAAAAATAATCCTAGATTCTTATTAAATACTGTAGCAAAATTAACTACCATAGACATGTGTACCTGAAATATGTAGTAGCAAAGACTATGAATTGTTAATGACAAAATTCAAAATATCTGACAAAAAAAAAAAATCAAATTACAGTGGTGCTTGAAAGTTTGTGAACCCTTTAGAATTTTCTATATTTCTGCATAAATATGACCTAAAATATCATCAGATTTTCACACAAGTCCTAAAAGTAGATAAAGAGAACCCAGTTAAACAAATGAGACAAAAATATTACACTTGGTAATTTATTTATTGGGGAAAATGATCCAATATTACATATCTGTGAGTGGCAAAAGTATGTGAACCTCTAGGATTAGCAGTTAATTTGAAGGTGAAATTAGTGTCAGGTGTTTTCAATCAATGGGATGACAATCAGATGCAAGTGGGCACCCTGTTTTATTTAAAGAACAGGGATCTATCAAAGTCTGATCTTCACAACACATGTTTGTGGAAGTGTATCATGGCACAAACAAAGGAGATTTCTGACGACCTCAGAAAAAGCATTGTTGATGCTCATCAGGCTGGAAAAGGTTACAAAACCATCTCTAAAGAGTTTGGACTCCACCAATCCACAGTCAGACAGGTTGTGTACAAATGGAGGAAATTCAAGACCATTGTTACCCTCCCCAGGAGTGGTCAACCAACAAAGATCACTCCAAGAGCAAGGCGTGTAATAGTCCGCAAGGTCACAAAGGACCCCAGGGTAACTTCTAAACAACTGAAGACCTCTCTCACATTGGCTAATGTTAATGTTCATGAGTCCACCATCAGGAGAACACTGAACAACAATGGTGTGCATGGCAGGGTTGCAAGGAGAAAGCCACTGCTCTCCAAAAAGAACATTGCTGCTCATCTAGAGTTTGCTAAAGATCACGTGGACAAGCCAGAAGGGTATTGGAAAAATATTTTGTGGACAGATGAGATCAAAATAGAACTTTTTGGTTTAAATGAGAAGCGTTATGTTTGGAGAAAGGAAAACACTGCATTCCAGCATAAGAACCTTATCCCATCTGTGAAACATGGTGGTGGTAGTATCATGGTTTGGGCCTGTTTTGCTGCATCTGGGCCAGGACGGCTTGCCATCATTGATGGAACAATGAATTCTGAATTATACCAGCGAATTCTAAAGGAAAACGTCAGGACATCTGTCCATGAACTGAATCTCAAGAGAAGGTGGGTCATGCAGCAAGACAACAACCCTAAGCGCACAAGTCGTTCTACCAAAGAATGGTTAAAGAAGAATAAAGTTAATGTTTTGGAATGGCCAAGTCAAAGTCCTGACCTTAATCCAATCGAAATGTCGTGGAAGGACCTGAAGCGAGTGCTTCATGTGAGGAAACCCACCAACATCCCAGAGTTGAAGCTGTTCTGTATGGAGGAATGGGCTAAAATTCCTCCAAGCCAGTGTGCAGGACTGATCAACAGTTACCAGAAACGTTTAGTTGCAGTTATTGCTGCACAAGGGGGTCACACCAGATACTGAAAGCAAAGGTTCACATACTTTTGCCTCTCACGGATATGTAATATTGGATCATTTTCCTCAATAAATAAATGACCAATATAATATTTTGTCTCATTTGTTTAACTGGGTTCTCTTTATCCACTTTTAGTACTTGTGTGAAAATCTGATGTTTTAGGTCATATTTATGCAGAAATAGAGAAAATTCTAAAGGGTTCACAAACTTTCAAGCACCACTGTACTAATGTAAGGCCAGACAATTTAAGTAACCCTTTAATTAACAATATAACTGTATCAGATCAGCAATTAGAATGTTTTACTCCCCTTAGAGCAATTTAATTAATTTAATTAATTTTCATATAAAAATCTTCAACTTGTGTTGTCAGACACAATGCTAACAACCAGAGTTCATGGCAACCCCCAAACATGGCCACCACGGACTACAACTTCCAAACTCCACACAACCCTCCCTCTCCAGAATTCTAATTACCTCCACACCTGCTCCTCATTTCCATCAAGCACCATGCAGTATTTAAGAACCCCCCTTCTGCACACTCAGTGCAAAGTATTGCTCAGTGTCTGACTATCTGACCATACTAAGCCTTTGTTTACTGTTCTGATGTCCTGTGACCCTGACCTTTATTCAGTTTGTTTCTGACTTTGATTCTACACCTTTACTGCGACATTCTGACTGCGCCTCGCTCAACCCCTTGCATCCCTCTGACTTTGATTAAGGATTGGAATTTGGATTTGTCTACCAGTTTGCAATACACCCACTTTCCCCTGCAACTGCTTCTGTAAGTGCCTGCCTTTTCTGACAGAATACTTCGCCGCTATCATGGATGCAGCAGAGGAGACAAAGCAAACTGCCATTTCAGTGCAAGGACACTTGTTGGGAGAGCATCAGCAAATGTTGAGTGACCTTGACATCTGCATTTCTCAACTCACTGTTGCTGTATCACAGCCACTCCTAATGCATTCCATGCTAAATACCAGCACTTCTACATGCATGTTTAGACCAGAGAAATTTTCCAGAAAATTGTCTAAATGTAAGGGCTTCCTGCTACAGTGCTCACTTTTCTTTACAGCGCAGACAAGCACCACAGATCAGCAAAAGATTGTGTGGCTTGTCAATCTGCTCACTGGTAAAGAACTTCCATAGGCTACCACTGTGTGGAAAAGAGGCAGTGAGCCCACAACGTCATATGAGTGCTTTATTGACTTGTTTAAGCAAGTGTTCAATCATCAGCCTGAAGGCATTGAGGTTGATGAGAAATTACTGATACTACAACAAGGGGGAAAGGTGAGTAGCCGAATATGTGCTAGAGTTCTGCACTCTCGCTGCTGGGAGAAGTTGGAATGAGCCAGCTCTGAAGGCCGCATTTTGTCAAGGGCTAGATCCTCTCATTCTAACCAAACTAGCTTGTTGTGAATAACAACAAACCCTAGATTCACTCATAGACCTCACTATTAGGTTAGACAACCTCCTCTGCAACAGGCTGTCACTGCATGGTTCCCCAGTAAGCACACAGCTCACCATGTCTCCCATACCGATAAAAATTTCTAATGTTCATATGCCATGTTCCAAGCAAGAAAGATGATGCAGGGAGGGTTTGTGTTTCTACTGTGGAGGAGCTAGTCATCTCTTGGCTCACTGCCCAGTCTGACCTCAAGGCCCTAGTAGACTGGCCGACACTGTGAGACCCTAACACCACCATCTCTCCTCCAGTGAGTTCCAATGCCTCTCCACATCAAGTCCTCAAACTAAAGGTGAGGTCCTACAAAAGCTCCAATTACCATGTTGGAGTGCTGAAAGCTGTATTCCATTCATCTCCCTTCTGGATATGCACCAGGTTATAGGTGCTCCTGAGGTCTAGTTTCATGAAGATATGTGCTGATACATAACTGTTCCAGAGCCAAAGGTACCACAACCATTAGGCCTCCAGGCCATTGATGGCGGACCTATTGGGGAGGGGTTCCTCACCACTTGTACACTGCCCCTGGAGATTCAGGCTGGTGATCTGCATAACATTTCCCTGTTCGTCACCCACACTCAAAGCCAAGCCACCATCCTGGGGTTCCCCTGGCTACAGCTCCATGATCCTCTCATTTCCTGGCACAACAGGGAGATCCTTCAGTGGTCACAAGTCTGCCAACAGCATTGCCTTTGCCTACCCCAGATTACACTAGCCTCTACCTCAGTGGAAAGCCCTGCTCCAGGTGGCACCAAGCATGTATATCTCCCCCCCCCCCCCCTTGTTACCATGTATTCAAGGAAGTCTTCAGTAAGGGAAAGGCCAGTGGGCTACCTCATAGACATTACAATTGTGCCATAGACCTCCTCCCAGGCACCACATTTCCACGCTGCCATATCTACCCCCTTTCTATTGCTGAACAAAATGCTATGGAGGAATATGTGCAGAAGGTTCTGCAACATGGCTACATCTGCCAATCCACATCACCCACATCAGCCGGGTTCTTCTTTGTAGAGAAGAAGGGAGGAGGGCTCAGACCATGCATCAATTACAGGGGTCTCAATCAGATCACAATCAAGTACCCCTACCCACTGCCACTGGTACCTTTGGCTCTGGAACAGTTATGTATCAGCACATATCTTCACGAAACTAGACCTCAGGAACACCTATAACCTGGTGCATGTCCAGGATGGAGAAGAATGGAATATAGCTTTCAGCACCACCTCTGGCCACTTCAAGTACTGCGGAATGCCATATGGGCTGTCTTGCGCCCAGCATCTTTCAATGTCTTATCAATGACATGCTCTAAGAAATGCTTGGTCATGACAGCACCTACATTGACAACATCCTTATCTACTCCTCAGATATAGAGAGCCACAAGAAACGTGTAAAGATAGTGCTCACCTGGCTCCTAGACAATCACCTGTATGTTAAGGCAGAGAAGTGCGAATTTCATGCATCACAAATTTCATTCCGGCGGCACGGTGGTGTAGTGGTTAGCACTGTTGCCTCATAGCAAGAAGGTCCGGGTTCAAGCCCCATGGCCAGCAAGGGCCTTTCTGTGTGGAGTTTGCATGTTCTCCCTGTGTCCGCGTGGGTTTCCTCCGGGTGCTCCGGTTTCCCCCACAGTCCAAAGACATGCAGGTTAGGTTAACTGGTGACTCTAAATTGACCGTAGGTGCGAGTGTGAATGGTTGTCTGTGTCTATGTGTCAGCCCTGTGATGACCTGGCGGCTTGTCCAGGGTGTACCCCGCCTTTCACCCATAGTCAGCTGGGATAGGCTCCAGCTTGCCTGCGACCCTGTAGAACAGGATAAAGCAGCTAGAGATAATGAGATGAGATGACAAATTTCATTCCTGGGTTATGTGATCAGTGCAAAGGGGGTCAGCATGGACCTAGACAAAATAGCCACAGTCCTGACATGACCAACCCCCAGTACAGTAAAGAAACTTTACAGATTCTTAGGTTTTGCAAATTTTTACCAGTGGTTTATCTGGGGCTTCAGTACCATCACAATGTTACGGATGTCTGGTGGAAGAGAGTTCCAGAGTTGGGGAGCAGAGTGGCTGAAAGCTCTGCTCCCCATGGTGCTGAGGCGGGTGGATGGCACAGAGAGGTGAAGGGAGGAGGAAGACCAAAGGGGACAAGAGGGAGTGGTAATGCGGAGGAGATCAACAAGATGGGGGGGCAAGGTTGTGGATAGCTTTGAATGTATAAAGAAGGATTTTGAACGTGATACGAAACTTGACTGGGAGCCAGTGGAGCTGCTTGAGGACAGGGGTGATGTGGTGAAAGGAGGGGGTTCGGGTGATGATACAGGCTGCAGAGTTTTGGACCAGTTGAAGCTTATGGAGGGATTTGTGGGGGACACCGAAAAGTAGTGAATTACAGTAATCAATATGCGAGGTGACAAGGGTGTGAACAAGGCAGTGGTGTGAGGAGTGAGAGAGGGGCGGAAACGATTAATGTTCCATAGATGGAAATATGCAGACCGAGTGATGTTATTGATGTGGGAGTGGAAAGAAAGTGAGCTATTGAGGATGACACCCAGACTCTTAACCTGTGAGGAGGGGGGACACTGTGGAGCTGTCTATGGTGAGGGAAAAACTGTCAACTTTGGATAGGGAGGATTTGGTGCTGATAATAAGAAATTCAGTTTTATCACTGTTTAATTTGAGGAAGTTTCCGGTGAACCAGGATTTGATTTCAGAAAGGCAGTGGGTAAGGGAAGAGGGAGGGAGAGTGGAGTTTGGTTTACTGGAAAGATAGAGCCGGGTGTCATCTGCGAAGCAGTGAGAGTGGATACCATATTTACGGAAAATATTGCCGAGGGGGAGGAGGTATATGATGAAGAGGAGGGGCCCCAGGATGGAGCCCTGAGGCACACCTGAAGTAACGGGGGAGGACTGTGAAGTAAAGGACTTGAGCTGAATGAACTGAGTGCGGCCAGTGAGGTAAGAGTGGAACCAGAGAAGGGGAGTGTGAGTGATGCCAATGGAAGAAAGTCTACTGAGGAGGATGGGGTGAGAAACTGTGTCGAAGGCCGCACTCAGATCAAGGAAGATGAGGATGGAAATCAAACCAGAGTCAGATGCCATGAGAAGGTCATCTGTGATCTTTATCAGGGCTGTCTCTGTGCTGTGGCGGGGACGGAAACCGGACTGGAATTGATCATATAGGCTGTTTTGGGTAAGATGGGTGTGGAGCTGAGAAGCAACAGTTTTCTCTAAAATTTTGGAGATGAAAGGAGGGTGAGAAATGGGGTGAAGGTTATTAAAGTTATTAGGATCTGAACCAGACTTCTTCAGGATGGGGCTGACGGCTGCAGATTTGAAGAGAGTGGGAACAATTCCAGAGGACAGTGAGGAGTGAATAATAGCTGATATAAGGGGGAGCAGAGAGGGGAGGCAGGATCTGACCAGAACTGTAGGGAGGGGATCCAGTTGACATGTAGAAGGCTTGGACTTGATGATAAGCTCGGATATTACTGAGGGACGAGGGAGTTCAAAGGTGGAAAATGAATGACAAAGCAGAAGAAGTTCAGAGGAGGGGAGGGGTGAGGTTGTGGAGCCAAGATGCTGGTGGATTTTCATGACCTTTTCATTGAAGAACCAGAGGAGAGAATTACAGGTGTCTGTGGAGTAGAAGTGAGGGGGTAAGGAGTCAGGGGGTTGGATGATGCTGTTAAAAACAGAAAAGAGAGTCTTCATGTCACCTGCATTAGAGCAGATAAGTCCAGAGTAGTATTGTGATTTAGCATGAGAGATGGAGTCCTTATAAAGAGATAGCTGAGCAGTATACACGTCTTTGTGGATGGTAAGACCAGATTTCCTGTAGAGTCTTTCAAGCTGTCAATTTTTGGATTTCATGGTGTGGAGATCAGGAGTGAACCAGGGAGCAGACCGAGTAAAGAAAGCAGAACGAGATTTGACAGGAGCGAGTGAATTGAGAATGTTGATAAGACCGTTATTGTACAGGGTGACAAGATCATCAGGAGTGAAGGAAGAGTCCAGTGTCAGGGTGGCAATACAGGAGGAGAGGGTGTCCTTGTTAATGTCCTTAATGTTGCGGAATGAAATGACACGGGGGGTCTTGGAAATGGAGAGACGGAGGGTGACATTAAATGAGAGGAGGAAATGGTCTGTAATATGGAGTTGATCAGCAATACAGTTGGAGGGGGTGAGACCAGAGCAGCAAATTAAGTCCAGGGTGTGTCCTTTTGTGTGTGTGGGAAAGTCTGAGAACTGCTGGAAGCCAAAACTTCCAAAACCACACCTATTCTACCTCCCAAGTGCTTCATCAATACCCCCACTTGGGAGATAGACAAAGAATTGATATAAGCTCAGCCCTGCAACCTTCCAGAAGCCTGTGCCTCTCGTCTAAAGTTTGTCCCACCTTGACTTCATCATTTGAGCACACTTGTTGCCAGCCACAGGACACCCTAACAGCCATCACACATATCAGTTACTCAGGACAAAGTACTGGTGGGAGAACATATTCATGGGCATTAATGAATTCATCTCCTCCTGTTCCACGTGTCCAAGCCAAGGTACCCTGGGCCCCTCTGGCAGGCAAACTCATGCCACTCCCCACACCCCAACACCCTTGGTCCCACCTTGCAGTAGACTTCATCACAGATCTACCCAAATCACAAAACCATATGATCATCATGGTAATCATTGGCTGGTTCTCCAAATCCATCAGATTCATCTTGTTGCCTGGCTTACCCACAGTTTTCAAAACAGTAGAACTGACCTTTTCTCATGTATTCTGATACTTTGGAATCCCAGAAGACATAGTTCGTGACTGGGGCCCTCAATTCATGTCCAAGCTATGGTCCAAGGTCATGGACAAACTGGTGGTGTCAGTAAGTCTGGGATCTGGCCATCACCCACAATCCAACAGTCAGGTAGAATGGGCAAACTAAGAGATAGGATGTTTCTTAAGGGTATTCTGCCTAGAGAACCCCAAGGACTGGTCTCAATTTCTCCCATGGGCCAAATATGCACAGAACTCATTCAAACATTCTGCCACACAACTCACACCATTCAAGTGCATACTAGGATTCCAGCCCCCACTATTTCCCTTGGACAACTCTCCCATGAACATTCCAACCATCATTACCTGGTTCCAATGTAGCAAACAGGTATGGGAGAGTGTCCACCAATGCCTAGAACAGGTAGCGTGACGATACAAGCACTTTGCAAATAAGCACAGAGGGGAGACTCCAGTATAAGTCCCAGGTGACAGAGTCTGGGTCTCCACCAAGGACTTACAGGACCCCAACACCTGCAGAAAGCTCAGTGCCAGGTACATTGGCTCCTTCAAGGTTTTTTAACAAGTGAATGAGGTATCTTACAAACTGGAACTTCCTCAACACTGCCATCTGTCACCAACCTTTCATGTGTCATGCCAAAAACCAGCCATCCCTGGTCTGTTAGTGACAAGCACACTGATCTCAGATTGTCCAGCACCACTCAACCTGGAGAGAAAACTCATGTACCAGATACACTAGATCCTCAACTCCCACTGCAGGCAATCTCATATACCTGGTGGATTAGGACTACAGACCTGAGGATCGCAGCTGGGTCCAAGCAAGGGATATCCTGGATCCACTACTCACCCTTGAATTCAATGCTAGACATCCTCAGAAACCAGCACCAAGAAAACAAAGACGTCCCAAGAAAGGAAACGTTCCCAGAGTGAGCACCTCGGGGGGTGGGGGCTGCCATACAGTGCTAATGACCAGAGTTTGTGGCAGCCTTCAAATGTGGCCACCATGGACTACAACTCCCAAACTCCACACTGCCCTCCCTCTCCAGAATTCTAATCACCACCACACCCACTCCTATATTCCATCAAGCACCAAGCAGTATTTAAGAACTCCTCTTCCACACACTCAGTGCAAAGTATCACTCAGCGTGTGAATACCTGACTATACCAAGCTTTTGTTTACTGCTCTGACTTCCTGTGACTCTGACCTTTATTCAGTTTGTTTCTGACTTTGATTTTATGCTTTTACTACGACATTCTGACTGTGCCTTATTCGACCCCTTGCATCCCTCTGACTTCGGTTAAGGATTACAATTTGGATTTGTCTACTAGTTTGTGATGCAGTTTCTCCCCTGTGACTGCTTTCGTAAGTGCCTGCCTTTTCTGACATGTACTAGATCCCTTACCTACATGACTCTCCAAACAGATAATACCAGAAGCAATTGAACCTCTTCTAAAAATAATCAATTCTTCTCTTTAGAATTGGCTATGTACCCAAATCCTTTAAACCAGCAGTTATCAAACCCCTGATTTAAAAAAAAAAAACCTGACATCGACCCCGTCGGCTTTATCACCAAGGTCCAAGAAAAAGCTGTGCCACTGCAGTTATGCTCATATCTACGTAGGGAAAACATCCATCAAATGTATCAGTCAGGATTTAGACCTCATCATAGCACAGACACAGCACTGGGTAAATTAGTAAATGTCCTACTGTTGGCCTCTGAACAGGGCTCTGTCTCCCTGCTTGTATTGCTTGACCTTACTGCAGCCGTTAACACCACTGATCATTCCATTCTCCTTGATAGACTAGACAATGTAGTGGGAGTCAAGGGAACAGGCCTCTCCTGGCTCAGGTCTTATTTAACTGATCGTTATCAGTTTGTTGATGTAAATGGTGATTTTTCTATGCATACTAAGGTAAAGTTTGGTGTGCCGCAATGTTCTCTTATGGCCCTTTTCCACTACCCTTTTTCAGCTCACTTCAGCTCGACACGGCTCGCGTTTCGACTACCTCAGAACAGCACGACTCAGCTCGCTTCAGCCCTACTCAGCACCCAAAACTCGCACGGTTTTGGAGTAGGGCTGAAGTGAGCCAAACCGAGCCGAGTGGGGCTAGGGGCGTGAGGAGACACTCCCCTGTGCACTGATTGGTGAGGAGGAGTGTCCTCACATGCCCACACACGCCCCCCGAGCACGCTGGGATCTGTAAACACCATAAACCCGGAAGAATAATAATTACAAATTACAAGAATTTCTGAAGCCTTATGCACCTTTCCTCATCTATACGCTCTTGCCAGTATCTGTTGGCGTTGTCGGTGACAACAAGCCACAGCACCAAGACCAGCAACACTAACGACTCCATGTCCTCCATGTTTATTGTTTACTATCAGGGTCGTGAGACTACCGCTTAAAAGCTCACTTATGTCACTGTTTGCGCCGCCTAACGACATCACGTGACGTCCACCCACTTTCGCTAACTCCACCCAATGTGTCCACCCACTTCCAGCCAGCACGGTTCAGCGTGGTTGTAGTCGAAATGCAACTCCAACAGCCCCACTCAGCACAGCACGGCACAGCCCAACTCAGCCGCATTGGTAGTGGAAAAGTGGCATTAGGCCCACTGCTTTTTTCATATACATAATAATATTATATATATATATTTTACCTCTGGGTAATTTTATTCATAAGCACGGTGATAGAAATACATGTTTGGCATGCTTGAAACTGGTACAGGCTGGCCTGATTGCTACTTGTTCTTGAAACTGGAACAGGCAGGCTGTTCCGATTGCTACTTGTTTTGGTTAGTTAAATCCTTGAGATTTATCTTCATTCACATATTCTGCTTTCTGCTTAATGAAGGTTATGTTGACGAGTAATGTCTTTCTTCTTTTCAGAAGATTATGATCATGATGGGTGATGTAATGGTACAAAATGGCTCTCTTCTTTCATAAAGTAGTGTAGTCTAAACAAGTTATGTAAACCCATTTATGTTACCCTGTCATACATAGATAACTTAGCTTCATCAATCACATCATCATCCAATCACAGAGCTCCAACACACTCTTGAATGTGAATATATACTCATGCTTGTCCTACAATAAACTGAAAAACATCTCTGAACAGCTGTGCCTGTGTCAGTGACTGTTTGCTCTCAGATTGATCCATGAGGCAGAATCTCTTAGGCAGCAGAGGTCTACATTCCTAGATCATACTTCGTCAATTCAATGTTCTTCAGTACAAACAGATCAAAACCTAACACATGGTATTAGCTCCCACTGTTATGCTGATGACACACAGTTGTATGCTTCTGCAAAACCAAATGAGAGACACCATCTTAATAAAATTGAGGAATGTGTAAAGGACATTAGGCACTGAATGCTTATTAACTTCCTTCTACTTAACTCTGACAAGACAGAAGTACTTGTACTAGAACCACATACAACTAGAAGTAGGTTTTCTGATTACATAGTAACTCTGGATGGCCTTTCTATTTCTTCACGTGCAGCAGTAAAAGACCTTGAAGTAATCATTGACTCCAGTCTTTCATTTGAAATTCATATCCATAACATTACGAGGATAGCTTTCTTTTATCTCAGAAATATTGCTAAGATAAGAAATATAATGTCACTACATGATGCAGAAAAACTACTTCATGCTTTTGTAACCTCTAGGTTGGATTATTGTAATGCCTTACTGTCTGGATGTTCCAATAAATGCATAAACTAGCTCCAGCTAGTTCAAAATGCAGCAGCAAGAGTCCTTACTTGTTAGGGTTTTGCTGGGATTCGAACCTGGTTCGCTGGTGTGATAATCCAGCAAACCCCCACTAGGCCACCAGGGGGATGACACAAATGCAGAGGCGTGAGTAGAAAAAGTATCAAAAGGTTTATTTACAATATTTACAAACCAAGGGGGGGGGCGGCACGGTGGTGTAGTGGTTAGCGCTGTCGCCTCACAGCAAGAAGGTCCTGGGTTCGAGCCCCGGGGCCGGCGAGGGCCTTTCTGTGCGGAGTTTGCATGTTCTCCCCGTGTCCGCGTGGGTTTCCTCCGGGTGCTCCGGTTTCCCCCACAGTCCAAAGACATGCAGGTTAGGTTAACTGGTGACTCTAAATTGACCGTAGGTGTGAATGTGAGTGTGAATGGTTGTCTGTGTCTATGTGTCAGCCCTGTGATGACCTGGCGACTTGTCCAGGGTGTACCCTGCCTTTCGCCCGTAGTCAGCTGGGATAGGCTCCAGCTTGCCTGCGACCCTGTAGAAGGATAAAGCGGCTAGAGATAATGAGATGAGAATGACAAACCAAGGGAAAAAACAAAAAGGATAATCCAAAGCTCAGAAAATATACAAAAATAAAAAATCCCAAGGTTCAAAGTCCAAAATCCAAATAAGAAAAGTCAAAACTCGGTACCAAAAAAAGGCAAAAACTCAAACACTCAGAAGATCCAAAGGTCAAAAACAAAATCCACAAAGTCCAAAAGAAAGAAGCAAAAACCAAGAATATAAAGACACCGGCAAGGTACATGGGACAGAGGGAACTAGCACTAACAGCATAGCATAAAGACTCCGTGACAAGAGGACTGAACTCAGGGGTATAAATACACAAACTAATTAAGGACAGGGCGGGGCAGGAAACAGGCAATAAGACAAAAACAAAACACAGAACACAGTGGTGACCTCTAGAGGCCAAAACAAACATGACCAGAAAAGGAAATAACAGCGGCCTCTAGAGGCCAAAACAGTCCCAGTCCTAACATTACTAGAACTAGAAGACATGACCACATCACCCCTATCTTATCCACATTGCATTGGCTCCCAATCAAATTTCACACTGATTATAAAACAGTACTATTGACCTATAAAGCACTGAATGGTCTCGTGCCACAGCATCTTTGCAAACTTCTGGTCCTTTATGACCTACCATGCCTACTTGGATCAAATGGTGCAAGCTATCTGTTGGTACCTCATATAGTGAAGGCTACATTAGGGGGCAGAGCCTTTTCTTACAAAGCCCAACGGTTATGGAATAGCCTTCCAGGTAAGGTTTGGGACTCAGACACACTTTCAGTGTTTAAGACTAGGCTGAAAACATATCTGTTTAGTCAAGCCTTTTGTTAATAGCTTTTTATTAGGTAAAGGAATAGATCTGGAGGATCCTCAGGCATAGAGTGTTTGGGTAAACTGGGATATATGGATGCTGTAACCCCCCACCACCACAACTACTCTCACACATTCACTCTGGTTTGTTGACGGTGGAGTGGCTGGCTGCTTTATGTCCCAGGGCTCCCTCAAGTCTGTGTTACCTTCTGGCTCTCCCTTTTAATTATGCTGTCATAGTTAGTCTTGTCAGAGCCCCCACTTGCACTCAGTGAAAAATGTATACTGTTCTTAACCATTAGGTGACACCGGGCATACCTAACAACCTGTGTCTCTCTCTCTCTCTCTTCTCCCTCTCTTTGTCTCTCCCTCTGTCTGTCTCTCTTTGCTGAGTTACATGTCAATCCTGAGACACCAGTGATGCTGACCTCTTCTGCTCTTCAGACCTGCCTGATCCATCATGACACCCTACTTCTGGCTGGAGTCTCATCACATTGCGCCTGTGAAGGATGGTCCCATATGGACAGTTCAAAAACAGACTTGGAAGATGGCTCTGGATGCTTACAGTTTTGCTATGATGGCCGAGGACTAGACTTGCCATGATAACTTTAGGACTGCAGCTGTCAAACAGTCTTGCGCTCAAGTCTCCATCTATGAACAGTTGATAACTTCAACAAAAGTAGACTTTATGTTAAAACTATAATAAATTTCCTTGATACACAGTTGTACTTGTGACTATATAGGACACAGTTATCCATTCCGTTCATTCCCGTAACCACATTGCGGTCATAGGGAGGCATGAGAGATGCGGACATAGCCGCTCATCTCTCATGTCTTTTCTCTGGGCTTAGATTGCTTGGTGGCACCCATCTCCTCTCCAAGCATATTCACACCTATGGTCAAATTAGAGCCACCAATTAGCCTAACCTGCATGCCTTTGGGGAGAAACCAGAGCACCCAGAGGAAACCCATGCAGACATGGGGAGAGCATGCAAACTTCACACAGAAAGGCCCTCGTCGGCCGCTGGGCTCGAACCCAGGACCATCTTGCTGTGAGGTGACAGTGCTAACCACTACACCACCGTGCCACCTGACACAGTTATAGAAGCAAGTTATTTACAATCCTGCTATCTGTTGTCATCCAAATGAGGATAGGTTCCCTTTTGAGTCTGGTTCCTCTCAAGGTTTCTTCCTCATGTCATCTGAAGGAGTTTTTCCTTGCCACTGTCACCTCAGACTTGCTCATCAGGGATAAATAAATTTATTAGAGATAAAATTAGTGCATATGCTTAAGAGCCATTCCACTGAATCGGTGCCATTTCCGTCCCTAGAAAATTATGTGTATAAATGCACATAAAAATGTACTTTAAAATACATTTCCTTATTATGCAGAATGCCCTGCACATTGATCTGATTTCAAATTTAAGATATATAATTGTAAGGATTAATAAAAACTACCTAAAACACTGAAAAATAGCATGTGTTACCTGTCCCCGCACTCTAACTTTATACTTAACTATGAAATATTATGATTAAAATCCTTCAGAACAGTATTTCTTTTGCACTGTTGTGTGACTCCATATCCTATCCATGATTTAAATATATTTTTTTCATAAGAAATCCACAATATCTTAGTTAAAATACACATTTTAGTCGTGTCCCTGGGTTTTCACTCAGTCTTGTTACCCAAACATATTACCCCATCTGACAAATTTGGAACATTCCATAAATCACATGCTCAACAGGAAGTTACATCAGTTGTGTCTTCTGAAGGCCATGGGAAGACCAAAAGTTAGTTCTCTCATTTACTTTTCTGTATATTTGATGATGTTTTTTTTAACTTTGACTGATAAGGTCAATGTCAACATACTGTCCTGTTACTTAAATTATTTCTTAGATGATATTTGTTTATT
This sequence comes from Neoarius graeffei, assembly GCF_027579695.1. NCBI lineage: Eukaryota > Metazoa > Chordata > Actinopteri > Siluriformes > Ariidae > Neoarius > Neoarius graeffei. The sequence goes on along the minus strand of NC_083596.1, from coordinate 25,740,012 downwards.
TTAAAAATACAGATTTTTGGTAAATCACTAGAATGTGCTAAGTGTGGTCATGCTATTAGCAATGACGCCATGTGGCTTAATTCCATGTATTAGCTAATCCTAGGGTAAAAACTCAGTCCTGTTACTTTCAGAGTTTTGGTAACAGGACTGAAAAAAATGCAGCCATCTTTGACTTCCAAACCTTGTAACGTAGCCTGAGGTTGACCAATACACATTTTGAATAGTTAAATATGTGTGTTATTATAATCAGTGTTGAAAAGATATAACAAATTAAGCTTAATTTGGGAGTGGTACAACAAGCAAATGGCACCCATTCAGTGGAATGTCCCTTAAAGTCTTTATTTTTATGTAAAGGTACTTTGCAACAATGTCTGTTGTTAAAAGTGCTATACAAATCATCTAAACTAAGCATTCCATTTTAATCTAAATTCATTAATTCAGTTGATGCTTTTATTCTTTTATCGAACAATTAAGTTGAGCAGTTTTTCTCAAGAACAAAGCAACAGGGATTCTCTGACAGTCCTGAGATTTAAACTCACAGCCTCATGATCACTAGATCAGAACCTTTAAAACTGATGACTTCCCACAAGCCTGTCTCCTGAGTGCTAAAACAGGAAGGTGTTCACCCAATCATCAAGAGGAATGGCATACTCTCTGTCCATTGTCACTCACATTGTCCAAACATGGCAACTGTGAGCTCATGTATGCAGAAGAGGGTAGATAGCACTTTCCTCCAATCATGTTACACTGTCATGTGATGCTTCATGAGCAGCAGTTCGGGAAAAAAAGGATGGTTGGCTGACTTCATGTGTCACAGAGGAAGCATGTGTTGGTTTTCACCCTTCCTGGTTTATAGCTGCTGTATGCTACGGGAGAGCTGGCTGGTGGTTGGGAATTGACAGGTGACCAAATTGGAGAGAAAAATATAGGACAAAAGTCTTTCCTCAAGCCATTTTATATGAAAAATTGTGTACATGTACTTTCATTCATAATTCACCAATTTCTGACTTTCAAATGGAGCCCATTAAAATCAAAAGAGTTGACAGACTTCCTATACGTGACAATAGGTTGTCTAAAAATCTAACTGGATGAATTACAATTAAACAATTTTAACTTGCATTAAAGAACCTGCTAATTAGTCTGACCAGTCAAATGAGTCACGAAAGAATAAATGACTGGCCACAGGACAACCCCCCTTTCATTCAGGGCAGTGACTTCTGCACCATAAACCTGAGTGGCATGCATGTAGTGGGTGGGGATGCAGTTTATGGCCTTTGACTACCACATTGTACTTCTGATGATGTTTATAATCTCGGAAACTGGCCCTTGCTGTATGCTGATTAGCAGATAGTTTGACAGGAGAGTAGGCTAGTTCTTCTGTGTGTGTGTGTGTGTGTGTGTGTGTGTGTGTGTGTGTGTGTGTGTGACATTTTGAAGTGGTTATATGATGATTAAGTATTAAAGGTAGACTGCGTTTCAGATTTTTCAAGTGTAGGTCATAAAAAGAATTTTCCCTGACACCCAATTATTTTTCTTTAGTGGACCGAAAACTACTGAATTCGAATCACAGACTTCCAAATTTATTTATTTTTTTAAAAATAGAACAATTAATGAATTTAGGGCCACATGGCCCTAAATTCTCCGCTACTTTTTCCTGCTTCACCATGACCCAATTCAAGATACTACGTCATGCATCACATGGTGGGCTTTCCCCGTTTGCACAAGGTATTGCGGAATACAAATTTGAAACAGGAGAGAAAAATGGAGGACGTGAGTGTGTGAATGAAACGTGAAAGACCGACTACAGTAATGGAAAGTGAGAAGAAAAGACGTTATGTTGCAAAGGAAAGGAAACGCAGGACCAAACTAATAAATATTGGTGGTCAGCGAGGACCTCGGTGTGATCAGCTGTTTATTTAGTGACAAAAAGATGTAACTGTCAGTGCACGGTCAAAAGTAAGCCTGCGCATGTGCACACAGACTTCCTCTGTCTGCTTGACTGTGTGAACCGAGTAATTTCATACATGTTATTTGCTAGGGAATCCCCTCGAATTAAATACTGTCCCAGCCACAGAATGGCCTGATATTTTGTGAGATATTACAGAAATAAACATATCACAATGACTAAATTTCACCAATTTTATGAAATCGAAAGGCCGTCTTGCTTTAAATGAGTTCAAGCTCTTAGTCCAGGAGAGAGAGGATTTAAAGTGGTCATGTTTGCCTAAGGTTGGACACATCTCTCTCTCTCTCTCTCTCTCTCTCTCTCTGATGCTGTGTAAAACGTTAATAAAAACAGAATGCAATGATTTGCAAATACTTTCTGACCTATATTCAATTGAATACAATATAAAGACAATATATTTAATGTTCAAACTGATCAACTTTATTACTTTTTGTAAATATACACTCATTCTGAATTTGGTGCCTGCAACACATTACAAAATAGTTGGGACAGGGGGAACGAAAAGTTGTGGAATGCTCAAAAAGCAGCTGTTTGGCGCATTCTACAGGTAAACAGTTTAATTGGTAATTAGAATGGCTCAGTCAATCAAGGCTGCAAGGAGGGAGTGAGGTTCACCATTTTGTGAAAAACTGCATGGGCAAACAGTCCAACAGTTTAAGAATAATGTTTCTCAATGTACAATTGCAAGGAATTTAGGGATTTCACCATCTAAAATGCATAGGCTACGTTTATATTAGACCGTATGTGTCTCGTTTTCTTCGCGGATGCACTGTCCGTTTACATTAAACCGCCTGGAAACGCCGGGAAACGGGAATCCGCCAGCGTCCACGTATTCAATCCAGATCGTGTCAGCTCCGGTGCTGTGTAAACATTCAGAATACGCGGATACGCTGTGCTGAGCTCTAGCTGGCGTCTCATTGGACAACGTCACTGTGACATCCACCTTCCTGATTCGCTGGAGTTGGTCATGTGACGCGACTGTTGAAAAACGGCGCGGACTTCCGCCTTGTATCACCTTTCATTAAAGAGTATAAAAGTATGAAAATACTGCAAATACTGATGCAAATACTGCCCATTGTGTAGTTATGATTGTCTTTAGGCTTGCCATCCTTCCACTTGCAAGTGGTAAGTGATATGCGCTGGGATCACACACACAGCGGCTCAGTCCCGAATTACAGCTTGTTCACTTCACTCGCATGCTCTGTGAGCTGCGCAAGGCCGGAGTGCGCACCCTCCAGAGGGCACTCGCTGTTCAGGGCGGAGTGATTTGGAGCACAGGATGCCTGCGGAGCCGAGCGTATCCGTGTATTGGTATTGCTGTGTGCACGCAAATCGTGTATTGGTGTTGCTGTGTGCACACTAATCATTTTAAAAACGTTAATCTGATGATCCGCTGATACGGTCTAATGTAAACATGGGCATAGTGTCATCTAAAGATTCAGAGAATCCAGAAAAATCTCTGCACATAAGGGGCAAGGCTAAAAAACCAACACTGAACACCCATGACGTTCAATTCCTTCAGGCAGCACTGCATTAAAAACCGACATGACTGTATAAAGGACATTACTACATGAGCTCAGGAACACTTGTGAAAACCATTGTTGGTAAATACAATTCATCGCTGCATCTACTGTGCAAAGTGAAAGCCATATATCAACAACATTCAGAAATGCAGCTGAATTCTCTGGGTCTGAGCTAATCTGAGATGGACTGACACAAAGTGGAAAAGTGTGCTGTGGTCTGACAAATCCAAATTTTGAATTGTTTTGGAAATCATGTGTCCTTTTGTGTCCTTTTGGCTAAAGAGAAAAAGGACCACCCAGATTGTTACCAGCACAAAGCTCAAAAGCCAGCATCTGTGATGGTACCGGAGTGTGTTAATGCCCATGGCACAGGTAATTTGCACATCTGTCAAGACACCATTAATGCTGAAATGTACATACAGGATTTGGAGCAACATATGACAATGTCTTTTTCAAGGATGTTCCTACTTATTCCAGAAAGACAATGCCAAGCCACATTCTGCACATCTTACAACAGCATGGCTTCATAGTAAAAGAGTGCAGGGGATAAACTGGCCTGTCTGTCATCCAAGCCTGTGTCCCATTGAAAATGTTTGGCGTATTATGAAGCACAAAATACAACAGCGGAGACCCCAGACTGTTGAGCAAATGAAGCTGTGTATCAAGCAAGAATGGGAAAACCTTCAATAATTAGTGTCCTCAGTTCCCAAACACTTACTGAGTGTTGTTAAAAGAAAAGATGGTGTAAAAGATTACGTTTTTCCCCATTATGATGTTTGATGTGAACATTATTTGAAGCTCTTGATCTGTATCTGCATGATTTTATACATTGCAGGGTGTCCACATGATTGGCTGATTAGATAAATGTATGAATGAGCATCACTTCATATGTTTATAAATATTGAAAGACAGTTACTGAAATTATAACCCATTTTTCTAAAACCTTAGAAACAAATACCAGAAATTTCTAGTCTAATTCACTCAACGATGCCCTTTATCTATGAAAAGTGAACAACTGCCTAAAACCAACTTAGCTCATAATGAATGTACACATAAACTCATTAAAATGTCTAAAAGTGGACACTAGCACAATTGGTTGCAAGTTGGTGAAATCCATTTAACAAAATCAACCATGTAACTCCATAGAAACAATAGATAGTTTTCACATGACGTCATAGAGTCGGGGATTCCCTGGTGGCGGCCATCTTGGAGGACCAGCTTACCGTACGGGTCACTGAGCACACATTGTAGCGCGCAAGTTACATTCATTTATATATTATTTACATTTATAGTTACATTACTACTATTTAAAGCTAGCAATGGTGCACACCTGTTGTATTCACGGCTGTTGTAATAGGTCAGATGATGAAGTCAAGCGGAGCTTTTATGGAATTCCCACTGTACGGGAGCACTAAGGCAGCAAACAAACTCAGCATACAAAGGAGAAATCTATGGCTTGCGAGAATCAACCGCAAGGATTATCAACCTTCCAAACACAGCAAAGTCTGCTCCGATCATTTTATAAGTGGTAAGTTGTTTAAATAAACAATCAATTGTGTTTAAGTTTGTTTTTGGAAACCAAAACATCATGTAAACAATCTCTGGGCCCTGTACTACGAAGCGGGTTTTCTGGCTTACCAGGGTAACTTCGAGAGTAACTTGATCACGTGCAGCGTAACTTCCCGATTAACCCATACTACGAAAATTGGCTATGTTCAAACCGAGGTATGCTGCCATGGCAACTTACGCTGCATCTCAAACCTGCTCGTCTCAGGTTATGTTCTTGGTTAACCCGAGGTTTCCGATTAACCACACCCTTATTAAACACCACCTCTCCACCGACATTTCCTCTAGAGACAATGCCAGCGTACCTGGATGACCCGTGCGATATCGGAGCGCAGATTAGAGATGGGATTTATGGGTCTTTGATCGCATCTTTGTGATCCGTTCTTTGAAAAGAGCCGTTCAAAAGACTGGCTCATTTGGCTCTTTTTAAATATTTATTCAGTTTTAAGAAGACAGCGTCTAAAGAAGCCAGATCCCTCTGCTTAGACAGTGACATCAATATTTCTGGACATACCTTTTATATAAAGCAACCTAGACTTACATTATTGTAACCCCTAAACGCTCATAAATAACCATTAAAAAACAATGAGGGCTTCAATGAATGTCCATGCAGAATGGCTTTTCTGTAAAAAAAAAAAGAACCCACCCAAGAACATAGTTACCAAGAACGCAAGAATATTTTATAAAAAACACTTGTTTTACAAAAATTTTTAAGTCTGAGATACAAAATAGATACAACTACAATAAATATAACAAGAACTAGTTATCACACAAGAACATTTTAATAGAAAAAAACAAACTTTCTATATTAAAAATATTGAAATTGTAACAAAAATAGATACCACTAAACAGTCAGATAAATAGATAAAGTTATAACAAGAACACAAAATTATTTTAATAGGAAAAAACAAACTATTAATGCAAAAAATATTATTATTAGAAAAATAGATACAACTAGACAAACAGATAAATAAATAAAATACACAAAAATAGAACAAACAAAATGACGATAGAATAAATTAAATGAACGTCCGTGCAAAGTAGTTTTCCCACAATATTATCATTAATATCACACAACAACATTTTTTGTTGTTGTGTTTATCACACAACAATTTTTTGTTCTGCGCTATTCAGGCGGCATCCGCCAAAAGGTGCGCTGTGAATATATAAAGTTGTATATATCAGACAGCCTTTAAAGTTTGATGAAGTCAGTTTCAGGCTTTGGAGCAGGCTTTGGCAGCCCTGCATAGTCACTTGAAAATGCATCTTTGTCCACTTCGTAGGGTCAATTCCCCCAATCAAGGCCAGTTTGGCTGCATACCGTTGTTGTGAGATGTGTATCTATATACTTCTGTTTGCTTGATTTTGCCGACATTGATTTTTATTTTAGAAAACTGACTATATAACTTCATAAATTTGTCCGAGATAACGTAGCCAGTAGTGGCGATGGTCCGTTTTGTTTGCCCCCCAGGATGGCGGCTGGGGGGCGTTCCCCGGAATGCCGTGACGTCAGTGAAAACTATCTATACACCAGTTCAACAGAAACCAAGCATGTGGATTTGTTCTTCCTCAGCATTCAGTCTTTGGACTGGGACAGACATGATTTATCAGCCAGAACAACCTCCACCAATTCTGCTGTCCTGACACACTGAAGGAATGTCCTGTTGTGGTCCAGAGTAGAGGAAGGCTGACACATTGTTAGAAACAACAGATGGGCTACAGTCAGTAAATATAAACCTCCAAAGTGACCTGGAAAAATGCACAATGTGTATATTTAGTGAAGTTGAATCCACATAATAAACTTAGTGACACAGTATTATAATATTATTTATAAAGTATTATAACCTTATATAGAGAAGATGGGTCTTTTACTCAGCGTGCATTTAGGATGGTCCATGAACTTTCTGTTAAATTGTACTCAGTGCTGATTGTTTCAATTCATTTAAGCATGTTGTCATTGGCCCTCATGATCTGAAAATATATCTACTATTGATCAGATGCCTATCAATTCTATGGTTTCTTTGGACTTCTACAAAGTGCACAAATACCCCCCCACACACACACACACACACATCAATGCAGTGACATACTGAAATATAACAGTACATAATTTCCTTGCCAAGCATCATGATTTGCCTGAATGCTCCGTCCACCTTCTGTCACACCATGAATTAAAACATGTACAAAGACTGTGGCATGTATCTCATCTAACATGTTTTCCTGCATTTTGTTTTCTTCATCCTTGACCACTTTCTCTCACCTGTGTTTGCATCATCATTGGTCGCCAATTTCACCAAACATGCCAAACAGCTCACCTGAATCTGACACATCCATCGCTTCCCAGTTCAGAGTGATCTCGGGAGAAGAGGGTTAGTCAACAGACATCACAACAATTTTACAATTTCACTCCATACAAAGGTTTGCATCATTTCAGTTAGTAAGCATAGTATCACTTTGTACTGATAACAGCGATGATATTTAAGTAAAAATTCAAATAAAATTACTTTTACAGCACAGAGTGGTTAAAAAAGACTGGCTGTCATGATAAATTGTCAATCACATATAATAATTTGATATATTTGTCTAGAAACCAATATCATATGTCAGAGTTTTAAGCCTTGCCCCAGCTTTCTAGAAGAGGCTTTGTAAGAAATCTTATATATTTGATGAACATCATTGTGATTTGTGAAGACATTTTTTCTATATGGCTTTGTAAAAAAAAAAAATATGTACTTTTGCATTTCATGTGTGTCAGATGATTCCTACCTAATATTTTGGCAAAAACAGTTTTCTGTTTGCAACTAAAGAACAGGTTTGTAGAATGATGTTTGATTCAGACTGAAAATAATAATAATAATAATAATAATAATAATAATAATAATAATAATAATAATAATAATCCTTAAGAACAACCAGCTTGCTGTGTTCACTGAACTATCACTGTTTATCTACCTAAATAACACAGTTTATCACTTCAGTCTTACATTATGACCAATCTTCCTCCTCTTCATGCATCCTTCCCTCTATCTTTTCCTCTCCTCTCCTGTTTTCATCCTTCCTCTGTTTTCTTCACTCCTGATTCCCTTATCCGTCCTTTCTCCTCTCCTCTGCAGCAGAGGGCTGTATTTCACGGTGCCATGACTCCTTTTGTCTGATAGCACTGCAGACCCGGAGGCAGCGAGGAAGAGCTATAGTGCCTTATATCAGAAGCTGTGCTGCCTCGCTGTTGCCATTAGGAGAGCGCTGACACCAAGCAGCCTTCATGACCACCATCACTCCTACCAAACCTGCTCCTGCCACACCGGCCGCACACTACACAATGAAGAAATTCTGTGCACTCTGTGTATCTGTGCTCATGTTTACAGGGATTTGACTTCATAATGTAATGTATATTCATTGATATTTGTGTTAAACAAGTTTCTTAAAATGTATTGCATTTATGTGTGAATGTGCCATGATGCTGGTGGATGAGATTCATGAGAGATTTTGCATGCATAATGTGTGTGAGGTTCAGCATGCTTATGTGTGTATTTTATTTTTTATTTATGCAGGTGTCTCGTTGAGATCTGGGAGTAAAAGAGAAACAGATGAAATGTGTGACACAATGAAGCCAACAAAAAGACACAAAACAAAGCATCCAAATGAAAAATTCACCACATGATAACTGTAGAACCCAATAGATGGTATGCATTGATGTTGCTTTCCCACCGGAACACACCCTCTTCAGTTAGACTAAGTGGCAAAACATACTGCAACATGGGTGGTGTTAGTAGGGGAAACAGCAAAACTCAGAGTAAAAAGATGAAAAATTGCTTAAATTAAAGGCATTTGGACTCAAGAGTGAAACTTACACTCTTCCAAAAAACCAGTGGTTTATGGATGTTGACATCAATAAAGTAGATAGATAGATAGATAGATAGATAGATAGATAGATAGATAGATAGATAGAAAAGGAGTGTGATTCAGCCGCTCATAAGCATGCTAATCATAAGCAAAATTTCGCTATACTTTGTGGAAACTTTTCAAGTTATCTGACTAACTGTTTAAACTTGCTTTGTGGAGTAAACCTTATAAGGAAATCTGGGTTTGTTTTGGCTGGTTGTCACTATCAAAACATTCCCCCCCCCCCCCCCCCCCCCCCCCCCCCCTTTGTTTGTGGAACACAAGGCTCATTATCCTGGATATTTTTTTAATAAATGTTGACAAAAACTTTAGTAACACAGAATATAAATGAAATATGCTAAATATATAACTGAGTAGTCAATCCCCTATATAACTTGAAGTATGATTTTACTCAGAAATACAACATACTTGTATGTTGTGCTTGAAAGTTTGTGAACCCTTTAGAATTTTCTATATTTCTGCATAAATATGGCCTAAAACATCATCAGATTTTCACACAAGTCCTAAAAGTAGATAAAGAGAACCCGGTTAAACAAATGAGACAAAAATATTACACTTGGTCTTTTATTTATTGGGGGAAATGATCCAATATTACATATCTGTGAGAGCCAAAAGTATGTGAACCTCTAGGATTAGCAGTTAATTTGAAGGTGAAATTAGTGTCAGGTGTTCTCAATCAATGGGATGACAATCAGGTGTGAGTGGGCACCCTGTTTTATTTAAAGTCTCATCAAAGTCTGAGCTTCACAACACATGTCTGTGGAAGTGTATCATGGCACAAACAAAGGAGATTTCTGAGGACCTCAGAAAAAGCCTTGTTGATGCTCATCAGGCTGGAAAAGGTTACAAAACCATCTCTAAAGAGTTTGGACTCCACCAATCCACAGTCAGACAGATTGTGTATAAATGGAGGAAATTCAAGACTATTGTTACCCTCCCCAGGAGTGGTCGACCAACAAAGATCACTCCAAGAGCAAGGCATGTAATAGTCAGTGAGGTCACAAAGGACCCCAGGGTAACTTCTAAGCAACTGAAGACCTCTCTCACATTGGCTAATGTTAATGTTCATGAGTCCACCATCAGGCGAACACTGAACAACAATGGTGTGCGTGGCAGGGTTGCAAGGAGAAAGTCACTGCTCTCCAAAAAGAACATTGCTGCTTGTTTGCAGTTTGCTAAAGATCACGTGGACAAGCCAGAAGGCTATTGGAAAAATGTTTTGTGAACGGATGAGACCAAAATAGAACTTTTTGGTTTAAATGAGAAGCGTTATGTTTGGAGAAAGGAAAACACTGCATTCCAGCATAAGAACCTTATCCCATCTGTGAAACATGGTGGTGGTAGTATCATGGTTTGGGCCTGTTTTTCTGCATCTGGGACAGGATGGCTTGCCATCATTGATGGAACAATGAATTCTGAATTATACCAGTGAATTCTGAAGGAAAATGTCAGGACATCTGTCCATGAACTGAATCTCAAGAGAAGGTGGGTCATGCAGCAAGACAATGACCCTAAGCACACAAGTTGTTCTACCAAAGAATGGTTAAAGAAGAATAAAGTTAATGTTTTGGAATGGCCAAGTCAAAGTCCTGACTTTAATCCAATCGAAATGTTGTGGAAGGACCTGAAGCGAGCAGTTCATGTGAGGAAACCCACCAACATCCCAGAGTTGAAGCTGTTCTGTACAGAGGAATGGGCTAAAATTCCTCCAAGCCGGTGTGCAGGACTGATCAACAGTTACCAGAAACATTTAGTTGCAGTTATTGCTGCACAAGGGGGTCACACCAGATACTGAGAGCAAAGGTTCACCTACTTTTGCCACTCACAGATATGTAATATTGGATCATTTTCCTCAATAAATAAATGACCAAATATAATATTTTTGTCTCATTTGTGTAACTGGGTTCTCATTATCTACCTTTAGGACTTGTGTGAAAATCTAATGATGTTTTTGGTCATATTTATGCAGAAATATAGAAAATTCTAAAGGGTTCACAAACTTTCAAGCACCACTGTACCTGACACAATATGGCAACATAAATCCATGTTTTTGCAGAGAGGTGAAGCAAGAGCTGCAAACCTTTGACCACTTCCAGGTTTTACTTTTGGAAGGGGAAGGGGGGACTGATCAGAACAACACAGCACTCAATTCAAGTCACTGAGGAGGTCTGTTTGGGACATAAGGAGACAAAGCCACGTATGAGACTGGAACTGTTCCACTTTTGCTCCGTTAGAGATGAATTACGTTGCTCTATCTTGGTATATTCTAAGATCTTTCGTTTCAGTGCCTGGATTCCAGGTGTTTTTGCAAATTATGGTGATCCATTTGATTCTGCTTTTTGTAGCTTTCAGCAGTGTATAAAAAGAGAGCACTGATTTCCTGTTTAACCTATTTGTATAGTCAGTCGCACAGTGGCTCTTTCCCATTTTAGATCTGTTTTTGAGCATTTGAGCTAAACACTAATGCTGCCAGTAGTCTTTTTGCCACTCAGTGGATACAATTGCAGTATGTGGTGATATCACATGCATACCCTCTATACCACAGTTTTCACTATACTGCACTATCTGCTTACTTTCACTTTCTAAAGTTGGTAACATAAAATAAAGTAAAAAAAATATAAAAAATATTTTTTAAAGGTCAAATGTAAATAGTAAAAAATTATGAAACATCTTTAACAGTGAGAGAAATAAGTTTGAACCTCACAGCCAACAGGGGCTTTTCTGTGTGGAGTTTGCATGTTCTCCCAGTGTCTGTGGGTTTCTTCCGGGTGCTACAGTTTCCTCCCACTGTTCAAAGACATGCAGATTTGGTAAATTACCGAGCCACTGGGGTTGTACAAGACAGCACGTACTTAGTGCCAGTTCCAAGCCCGGATGCATTGGGGAGGGTTGTGTCAGGAAGGGCATCCGGTGAAAAACCTATGCCAAATCAAATATGCAGAAAAAAGATCTGCTGTGGTGACCCCTAACAGGAGCAGCTGAAAGGAGAAGAAGATAATCATAAAATAGAAAAAAATATTTAATAAAAATTTAAAAAATTTAAAAATACAACACAGACACAATGCTTAATATAAAACCAAATTAAAAGTTATTCCATGACACTGGACTTTAAATAAGTGTATTTAAGTTAAGTGTCAAACTTACTGTACAATTTAATGATTCAGTGATGATTCACCATGCTGCTAACTCGTCACTTATGCACTACGGCTCATGATAACATACACCATTCAATCTGCACGCACTACAACTAAATCTGTTACCAATATTAAACATAATCACAGCTGAACAAAAAGACATCCGGGATCCAAAGCAGTGTCAGGTGTGTTATCTCCTCCTACCCTCACCACCCACCCACACTGCCCAGCTCACACCCAGTGTTGTGGTTGTTTGTTCAGCTGGTAAACCCTCACACACACACACACACACACACACCCCCAAACAAGACCGGCTGTCTGCCGTTCCAATGGGGGTGAGGGGAGAGAAGGAAGGACCAGAGGGAACAAAAGGCAGTGTGGATGGAGAGGAGAGACGCATAGTGGTCATACAAAGCTGCCCGGGTGGGGGTGGTGCCATGTGTGTGTGTGTGTTGGGGTGTTGTTATAGTAGAGGTGGCAGCTGAGGGGACTGAGAGAGAGAAGAAGGGATGAATATGTATGAGAGAGGATGGCTGTCCTTCCTTGGGACCCCATGACCCAGCCAGGGGAGTGGACCATCTCTCTCTCTCTCCCTCTCTCTTATTTTCATTCCCTCGTTCTCTTGCTCTCCGGCTGAGTGAACTGACAGCAGGTGGAAGCACAAGAACTGTAGCACACATACACTCATTCAAACATGCAAGTGCACGTGCTGCACACACACACACACACACACACACACACACACACACACACACACATATATATGCTCAGAGAGGCATTAGAAGCCCCTTGCCACTGAGGCCACACACTTTAGTAAAAGGATGATGAGGTGTGCATGTGTGTGTTCATATAGCAGGTCTGGGTGGGACTAGTTATGGCTTTAAAAGCCAGTGTTTTTTACTTTATTTATGAGATATGGGTGTTGGGGAGGGTGTGTGTGTGTGAGAGAGAGAAAGAGAGAGAGAGAGAGAGACAGCAGTTCATTATTCCATGGTTTCAGGATCAATATATCAGACATACAGGCATTGATCCACACTGAGAGTATGAAAGATGAGGGAGTAAGAAGGAAGCTACAACCTCAAACAAAGCCTTCACCATGAACATACAGGTGTACTGGAAGCATTCATAGTAGTAATCATCTTTTTCATCAATTTTCATCAACAGTCAACACACACACACACACACACACACACACACATCACACAGTATATATATATATATATATATATATATATATATATATATATATATATATATATATATATATATATATTATATATATATATATTCACACAGTACTTTCTCATTCAATGGTTTTTCTTTATTTTTTTATTGCAAAGTAATACTGGTGTGCCATTTCTCTTTACTTAGTTGAGCGGTTCTTGATGCAATATGGATTACTGCAATTGTGGAATAGGGCTATTTACTGTATTATTATTATTATTATTATTATTATTATTATTATTATTTACTATTTACTTTTTGATCTCAAATGCATTAAGAATTCAAGAAATTGCACGAATTAACTTTTGACGAGGCACACCTGTTAACTACTGGGTGCTGTAGTATAGCTGCCCACTGCTCTGGGTATGTGTGTGTGCTTATTGTTCACTTGTGCATGTGTGTGTTCACTGCTTCAGATGGGTTAAATGCAGAGGACAAATTTCACTGTGCTTGAGTATGCATGTGACAGATAAAGGCTTCTTCTTCTTTTTCTTCTTCTTTCTCCTCTTCTTCTTCCTCATGAAGTTGGTTAAGATAATGCCAAGAGTGTACAAAGCGTCATCAAGGTAAACAGTGGCTACTTTGAAGAATCTAAAAGATGAAACAGATTTTGCTTTTTTTTAAACACTTTTTTTTTTGTTTACAACATAATTCCATCTATGTTCCATAAGTTATTTCATAGTTTTGATGACTTTAGTATTGTTCTACAATGTAGAAAACAGACAGAATTGGCGTTCGAATATATTAGTTGGACTGAATAGATACAGTGTCCTGAATGAATATTAACACAGATCCAAACTGTAGGGGTTTTTTTTTGGTCTTTTATTTATTTCATTTTTTAGAAAGCTTGCCAGCTTTAGACTAGGTGTGTTCAGTGGGATCCCACAGGACATAAAAAAGGGTTGCCAGTTTTAAGTAAAACACCCATGCTAACTAACTAACTAACTCTTTCCTAGTTAAAAACCCACGCAAGAGGAACTCAAATGTTTGGGCATAAGAACAAGTAGACACAATTTTCATCTTTTTCTCTTTGTTACCCTTTCAGTGGAAATACGTTCACATTGGGGTGCAATTCTGATTTGCAGCATGTATCTTAAATAGCTGCACATTATACATGGAATGGCAACCCCACTCATATGTCAAAGCTCAAGTTCATTAACATTACGTGCATATCAGATTTGCACTATTTGCTTTTGTGTCAGTGGTTTGCTCCAGAATGTTGACTTAAACACTGTCTTACTGAGCTCCAAAATAAAATATATATTTCTGTACAAAGAATAGCAATGCTTTTATTTATAGAACACTGCTGCTCCATATAGCCCATGAAGATGGCATGCTGTGAACAGGGTAGAATATCTCTACTGGGTCCAAATATGGAAACAGATACAAATATTTTGAACATAAACAGATACAACCCCAATTCCAAAAAAGTTGGGAAGCTGTGTAAACTGTAAATAAAAACAGAATGTGATAATTTGCAAATCATGGAAACCCTATATTTTATTGAAAATAAATATCATATCAAATGTTGAAACTGAGAAATGTTATTGTTTTTTAAAAAAAATATGCTTGTTTTGAATTTGATGTCAGCAACACATTTCAAACTAGAAAAACACTCGGAGAGCGCAGACCTCCACCAAGAATCCTTTAAAAAAATCCGGGATCCAGAAGGTGATCCGGCTCACCGCCAAAATTTAATGGATTGTTACTTGTGCCCAGTCACACCTCTGGAAAAAATTTCAGAGCAATCCGTTCATAACTTTTTCCGTAATGTTATTAACAGACAAACCAACAAACAAACAAACCAACGCTACTGAAAACATAACCTCCTTGGCGGAGGTAAAAAGTTGGGACAAGGGCATGTTTACCGCAGTGTTGCATCACTTCTACTTTTAACAACACTCTGTAAATGTTTGGGAACTGAGGAGACCAACTGCTGTAGTTTTAAAAAGGAAATGTCCCATTTTTGCCTGATATACAGTTTCAGTTGCTCAGCAGTTCAGGGTTTCCTCTGTCATATTTTGCACTTCATAATGCGCCAAATGCTTGAAATGAGAGACAGGTCTGGACTGCAGGCAAGCCAGTTTAGCACCTGGACTCTTTTACTACGGAGCCATGCAGTTTTAATATGTACAGAAAGCAGTTTGGCATTGTCTTGGTGAAAGAAGAAAGGCTTTCCCTGAAAAAGTTTTTGTCTGGATGGCAACATCTCTCGTCTCGTCTCGTCTTCTTCTGCTTATCCGGGGCCGGGTCACGGAGGCAGCAGTCTGAGCATGGAAGCCCAAACTTCCCTTTCCTCAGACACCTTGGCTAGCTCCTCGGGAAGAACACCGAGGCGTTCCCAGGCCAGCCGAGAGACATAGTCCCTCCAACGTGTCCTGGGTCTTCCCCGGGGCCTCCTCCCAGGGGGACATGCCTGGAACACCTCCCCAGGGAGGCGTCCAGGAGGCATCCGAAAGAGATGCCCAAGCCACCTCAGCTGATTCCTCTCGATGTGGAGGAGCAGCGGCTTTACTCCGAGCTCCTCCCGAGTGACTGTGCTTCTCACCCTATCTCTAAGGGAGTGCCCAGCCACCCTGTGAAGGAAGGATGGAAGGAAGGATAGCAACATATTGCTTTTAAACATGTATATATCATTCAGCATTAATGATGCCTTTCCAGATGTGAAAGCTACTCATGTCATGTGCACTAATGCAAATTTTTTCTTTTTAATTGACAGACTTTTTTACCAAGGGCGGCACGGTGGTGTAGTGGTTAGCGCTGTTGCCTCACAGCAAGAAGGTCCGGGTTCGAGCCCCGTGGCCAGCGAGGGTCTTTCTGTGTGGAGTTTGCATGTTCTCCACGTGGGTTTCCTCCGGGTGCTCCAGTTTCCCCCACAGTCCAAAGACATGCAGGTTAGGTTAACTGGTGACTCTAAATTGACCGTAGGTGTGAATGTGAGTGTGAATTGTTGTCTGTGTCTATGTGTCAGCCCTGTGATGACCTGGTGACTTGTCCAGGGTGTACCCCGCCTTTCGCCCGTAGTCAACTGGGATAGGCTCCAGCTTGCCTGCGACCCTGTAGAAGGATAAAGCGGCTAGAGATAATGAGATGAGATGAGACTTTTTTACCCTGCACCTGTACAAAGTTGGATGTGCGTGCACGCTCTACTATAAATGTGCACTAATGCACCCTCATACCATCACAGATGCTGGCTTTTGAACTGTGCACTGATAACAAGCCGGGATGGTCCCTCTCCTCTTTAGCCTGGAGGACGTGGTGTCCATGATTTCTAAAAAGAATTTCTACTTTTGATTCTTCAGACCTTGGAACAATTTTCCACTTCGCCTCAGTCCATCATAAAAGAGCTCGGGCCCAGAGAAGGTGGCAGTGTTTCTGGATATTGTTTATATCTGGTTTTAACTTGCATTTGTGGATGCAGTAATGAACTGTTTTCACAGATGGTGGTTTTCGGAAGTGTTTCTGAGCCCGTACAGTGATTTCCACTCCAGGCACGTACAGTGGTGCTTGAAAGTTTGTGAACCCTTTAGAATTTTCTATATTTCTGCATAAATATGACCTAAAACATCATCAGGTTTTCACACAAGTCCTAAAAGTAGATAAAGAGAACCCAGTTAAACAAATGAGACAAAAATATTATACTTGGTCATTTATTTATTGAGGAAAATGATCCAATATTACATATCTGCGAGTGGCAAAAGTAGGTGAACCTTTGCTTTCAGTATCTGGTGTGACCCCCTTGTGCAGCAATAACTGCAACTAAACGTTTGCAGTAACTGTTGATCAGTCCTGCACACCGGCTTGGAGGAATTTTAGCCCATTCCTCTGTACAGAACAGCTTCAACTCTGGGATGTTGGTGGGTTTCCTCACATGAACTGCTCGCTTCAGGTCCTTCCACAACATTTCGATTGGATTAAAGTCAGGACTTTGACTTGGCCATTCCAAAACATTAACTTTATTCTTCTTTAACCATTCTTTGGTAGAACAACTTGTGTGCTTAGGGTTGTTGACTTGCTGCATGACCCACCTTCTCTTGAGATTCAGTTCATGGACAGATGTCCTGACATTTTCCTTTAGAATTCGCTGGTATAATTCAGAATTCATTGTTCCATCAATGATGGCAAGCCGTCCTGGCCCAGATGCAGCAAAACAGGCCCAAACCATGACACTACCACCACCATGTTTCACAGATGGGATAAGGTTCTTATGCTGGAATGCAGTGTTTTCCTTTCTCCAAACATAACACTTCTCATTTAAACTAAAAAGTTCTATTTTGGTCTCATCCATCCACAAAACATTTTTCCAATAGCCTTCTGGCTTGTCCACATGATCTTTAGCAAACTGCAGACGAGCAGCAATGTTCTTTTTGGAGAGCAGTGGCTTTCTCCTTGCAACCCTGCCATGCACACCATTGTTGTTCAGTGTTCTCCTGATGGTGGACTCATGAACATTAACATTAGCCAATGTGAGAGAGGCCTTCAGATCCTTAGAAGTTACCCTGGGGTCCTTTGTGACCTTGCCGACTATTACACGCCTTGCTCTTGGAGTGATCTTTGTTGGTCGACCACTCCTGGGGAGGGTAACAATGGTCTTGAATTTCCTCCATTTGTACACAATCTGTCTGACTGTGGATTGGTGGAGTCCAAACTCTTTAGAGTTGGTTTTGTGACCTTTTCCAGCCTGAGGAGCATCAACAACACTTTTTCTGAGGCCCTCAGAAATCTCCTTTGTTCGTGCCATGATACACTTCCACAAACATGTGTTGTGAAGATCAGACTTTGATAGATCCCTGTTCTTTAAATAAAACAGGGTGCCCACTCACACCTGATTGTCATCCCATTGATTGAAAACACCTGACTCTAATTTCACCTTCAAATTAACTGCTAATCCTAGAGGTTCACATACTTTTGCCACTCACAGATATGTAATATTGGATCATTTTCCTCAATAAATAAATGACCAAGTATAATATTTTTGTCTCATTTGTTTAACTGGGTTCTCTTTATCTACTTTTAGGACTTGTGTGAAAATCTGATGATGTTTTAGGTCATATTTCTGCAGAAATATAGAAAATTCTAAAGGGTTCACAAACTTTCAAGCACCACTGTATCTGCTTTTAATGCAGTGTCGCCTGAGTGCATGAAGACCACAGGCATCCAATGTTAGTTTTCAGACTTTTCTCTTGCATACAGAGATTTCTCCAGATTTTCTGAATCTTTTAATGATATTATGTACCATAGATGATGCAATCCCGAAATTCTTTGCAATTTTACATTGAGGGATGTTATTCTTAAATTGTTGCACTGTTTGCCCATGCAGTGTTTCACAGAGTGGTGAACCCCTCCCCATCTTTACTTCTGAGAGACTCAGCCCCTCTGGGATGCTCTTTTTATACCCAATTATGTTACTGACCTGTTGACGATGAACCAAATTAGTTTTTCTTTTTAGCATTACACAACTTTTTCAGTCTTTTGTTGCCAATGTCCCAACTTTTTTGAAATGTGTTGCTGACATCAAATTCAAAATGAGCATATTTTTCAAAAAACAATAAAATTTCTCAGTTTCAACAACTGATATGTTGTCTTTGTACTATTTTCAATGAAATATAGAGTTTCCATGATTTGCAAATCTTCACATTCTGTTTTTATTCATGTTTGACACAGTGTCCCAACTTTTTTGGAATTGGAGTTGTATAAATACAGATACAGTCCCCTCCAAAAGTAGCAGAATGCCAAGGCCTTTATTTTATTTTATTTTATTTTATTTTATTTTTGCTATACACTGAAGACATTTGCATTTGGGATCAGAAGATGAATATATAACAATGGTCAGAATTTCAGCTCTCATTTCCTGTGTTAAACAACTTAGAACAAGCCACCTTTTGTTTGAATCCACCCATGTTTCTAGTGATCAAAAACATTGCAGCATGTGAGTGATAGGTGTTTCTTGTTGTCTAGGTGTGCCCTATTAGACTAGTTGTTTCAACAATTAATAGCTCTGAATGTCTACTTTTGGTTTGAGCCCTAGGTTTCACCTGTGAAGATAAACCAATATAAACCAACATGAAGACCAGAGAGCTGTCTATGGGAGACAGCCATTTTGAAGCTGAGTAAAGAGGGACAATCTGCACAAGCATTGGGCATAGATAACACAACAAGTTGGAATGTCTGGACAAAGAAAGAATCCACTGGTATACTAACAACCAGACATGGAACAGGTCAGTCAAAGAAAACAACAGCATTTTATGACAGAAATATTGTGTGATATGTGAAGAAAAAACAAAATCAACAGTCAGTGACATCACCAACAACCTCCACAGGGCAGGGGTGAAGTTATCACAATCCACTGTTTGAGAACAGAAATGTACAGACCATACCACAAGATACAAACCACTCATCAGCCATAAGTATTTGAAGGCCAAAGTGTGGAGAAAGAAAGAATCTGCTCATGATCCAAGACATACGAGCTCCTTGGTCAAGCACAGTGAAGGTAATGTTATGGCTTGGGCTTGCACAGCTGCTTTAAAATTCTTATTGAAAGAAGGTTCCGGGTTCGACAGGGGCCTTTCTGTGTGGAGTCTGCATGTTCTTACCGTGTCTGCGTGGGTTTCCTCCAGGTGCTCCGGTATCTCCCACAGTTCAAAGACATATAGATTAGGTAAAATATCCAGCTACTGGGATTGTACTAGCCAGTGCATACTTAGTGCTGGTCCCAAGTCTGGATAGACTGAGGAGGGCTGCGTCAGGAAAGGCATCTGGTGTAAAAGCTATGCCAAATCAAATATGCGGAACAGATCCACTATGGCGACCCCTAACAAGAACAGCTGAAAGAGGAAGAAGATGTAACTCATGATGGTAGCAGCAGAATAAATTCCGAAGTTAACAAAAATGTTCTGTCTGCCAATTTACAGAGAAATGCATTCAATCTAATTGGAAGGAACTTCATCATACAGCAAGACAATGATCTGAAACACACCATAAACACAACAAAGGACTTCATCGGGGGGAAAATGGAAGGTTTTAGACTGGCCAAGTCAAATATCATACTTTTACCTAATTGAGCATGCATTGCACCTCTTGAGGAGGAAACTAAAGGGAGAATTCCCTCAAAACAAACAACTGAAATTAGCTGTGGGACAAGCCTGGAAAAGCATCGCAAAAGAAGAATGCAACAGTTTGGTGATGTCAGTTGGTTGCTGGCTTGATACAGTTATTACAAGCAAGGGAAATGCAACTAAATATTAACTGTTATTTACTTTAATTTACTTTAAGACTATATGTTCCTACACTTTTGCTCACATAAAAAATTGGGTGGTCTGCCACCAAAGGTGACATGTTCTAAGTTGTTTAACAAAGTGGTTCTCAACTCGTTTTGCTTCAGAACCCAAAATTTATGTTGGACATCCAGTCGTGACCCAACACTATACTAAAATTTTTTATCATATAGAAGTAAATGAAGAAAAGGAAATTCATTTTTCCATACTGGTGTTAATAATACTATTAATAATGATCTATAAGCCTAATAAAGTTGGATAATAATAATTTATTATCTGAGATAACAGGAAATAAATCAACTTTCATATTGGGCTGTTAAGGTTGAACTTCAAGTATTTACAATGGAAAGTAATCCATTTATTAAACGCGATGGATACGCTTAATCAAGTGCAAAATTAATTATTTACATGGCATTAATAACGAAAATCGAACTCTCTATAAATGCATCGAAATAATCCTGAAAAAGTGCAATTTACATCAACTAAAAGATAAAATAAAGAATGACTCAAATATTGAATTACAAATTATGCATGCAATAAAAAGATATTGTGCAATATGAAAAAGTACTAAATGAATAAACATAATGAGGTTTAAGAAGAACAGAGCTGAAATCATAGCCTGTGCAAATCAATGGGAAACCTGAGGACTTGATTTCGTTTTGATAAGTGTCCCAAAATCAGGATGACATGATCATATACATCTGTGGATTTGTGTAGTTGGAATGTATAATCGTCCCTTGTCTAATCGAAGCATGTTACCTTCTGCTGCTTTATGTCCTCAGACATATCTCACATTCTCCTCCATATGGTGTCACTGGAGATCGAAATGTTTTTCAACTGATTTGTGGCAGATTTGCAGTGAGCTGCTCTCTTTTCATGTCAGTTGCAGTGAGTAAAATTGTGTGGAATTGTGTGGGTTTTTACATTTTGATATGCCATGAGTGAGTTTGGAATTGCTCCTGAACAGTACACAAGTTTTTGATCATTTTTTTCTGATGTGTTCAGATCCAGTTGCTTTCTTTTGAAATAATTCAAAAGGCTTGTTTTTGTGGCTTGAGTGTTTTATCTCTGAATACCTTTTGAATTTCGATGGGTTTATGCTTTCAGTAATATGCAGCCAATAACTCACCATACAAAACACACTGTGGTCTGCACAAACCAAACCAGGTACATGCTTGTCTTCTGTGCAAGTAAAGGCATTTTATATATATATATATATATATATATATATATATATATATATATATATATATATATATATATATATATATATATATTGTAGCAAGAGGTCTAGGTGGGTGGAGCACAGAAGCACGACAGGCCAGAACTGAGTTCTCAAAAACTCTTTTATTTTAGCTTTTCAGCTTTTATGTTCACTCTCTCACATACATACACACACGCACGCACACAAGCGTCCAGGTTGGGGGAGAGCTCCCTTCCTCTGCTCTCCCTCTCCTCTTTATAGGGCGCGGTCACTGGGGAAGACACACAAACACAGGTTAATTCCCATCAGGTGTAGTGATTCTGCCACTTACCTTCCCCAACAATGCCCTCCATTCACAGACTGATGCTTGACCACGCCCCCGCTGCCACATATATATATATCCATGTATCCTATATATCCTATGTATCCATGTCATCCTCAAGCTCGGGTCCTCTACCAGAGGCCTGAGAGTTTGAGGGTTCTGCGCAGTATCTTCGATGTTCCTAGTACTGCGCTCTTCTGGACTGAGGCTTCAGATGTTGTTCCTGGGATTTGCTGGAGCCACTCTCCCAGTTTGGGGGTTACTGCCCCAAGTGCCCCCACTACCACAGGGACCACGCAACCCTTGACCTTCCACATCCGTTCCAGCTGCTCTTTCAACCCTTGATACTTCTCAAGTTTCTCATGTTCCTTCTTCCTGATGTTGGTGTCAGCTGGGATCGCCACATCTATCACCACCACCCTCTTCTGCTCTTTGTCCACCACCACTATGTCTGGTTGGTTAGCCAGGATCTGTTTGTCAGTCTGGAAGCTGAAGTCCCACAGAACCTTGGCCCTGTTGTTCTCAGCCACCTTCTGTGGTATGGCCCATTGGGACTTGGGTACTTCTATTCCATACTGGTTGCAGATGTTCCTGTGTACTATCCCAGCCACTTGGTTGTGCCTCTCCATGTACGCTGATCCAGCTAGCATCTAACACCCTGCTACTATGTGCTGGACTGTTTCAGGGGCTTCTTTGCACAGTCTGCATCTTGGGTCTGATCTACTCTGGTAGATCCTGGCCTCTATGGCTCTTGTGCTTATGGCCTGTTCTTGTGCTGCCATGATTAGTGCCTCTGTGCTGTCTGTCAGTCCTGCATTATCCAGCCACTGGTAGGATTTCTTGATATCAGCCACTTCCTCTATCTGACGGTGGTACATGCCATGTAGGGGTTTGTCCCTCCAGGTTGTCTGTTCCTCCTCCTCCTCTGCACTCTCATCAGGGTTCTGCTGCCTGATACATTCACTTAGCAGTTCATCCTTTGGGGCCATCTTTCTGATGTATTCTCGGATTTTCGATGTTTCATCCTGGACCGTGGTCTTGACGCTCACTAGCCCTCGGCCTCCCTCTTTCCGCTTAGTGTATAGTCTCTGGGTGCTGGACTTGGGGTAGAACCCTCCATGCATGGTGAGGAGCTTTCTAGTCTTGATATCTGTGGCTTCTATCTCCTCCTTTGGCCAGTTTATGATACCAGCGGGGTATCTGATGACTGGTAGTGCGTACATGTTGATGGCTCGGACCTTGTTCTTACCATTCAGCTGACTTTTCAGGACCTGCCTTACTCTCTGGAGGTATTTGGCTGTGGTTGACTTCCTTGTGGCCTCTTCATGGTTTCCATTAGCCTGTGGGATGCCAAGGTACTTGTCTTGGATATCACCTATGTTGCCCTCTGGTAGGTCAATCCCCTCAGTCCGGATCATCTTGCCTCTCTTTGAGACCATCCGGCCACACTTGTCCAATCCGAATGACATCCCTATGTCATCGCTGTAGATCCGGGTGGTGTGGATCAGCGAGTCTATTTCTTGCTCATTCCTGGCATACAGCTTGATGTCATCCATGTAGAGCAGGTGGCTGATTGTTGCCCCACTACGGAATCGGTACCTGTAGCCGCTCTTCATGATGATCCGACTGAGGGGGTTCAGGCCTATGCAGAACAGCAGTGGTGATAGCGCATCTCCTTGGTATATGCCGCACTTGATGTTGACTTGGGCAATGGGTTTTGAGTTGGCCTCTAGGGTTGTCTTCCACATTTCCAATGAGTTCTGGATGAAGGTCCTTAGGTTCCTGTTGATCTTATACAGTTCCAGACATTCCAGTATCCATGTGTGTGGCATTGAGTCATAGGCTTTCTTGTAGTCAATCCAGGCAGTGCACAGGTTGGTCTGTCTCTTCTTACAGTCTCGGGCGACTGTTCTATCGACCAGTAGCTGGTGCTTGGCTCCTCTGGTGTTACTGCCAATCCCTTTCTGTGCCTCGCTCATGTATTGAGCCACATGCTTACTCATTTTTGCCGCAATGATGCCTGACAGGGCCTTCCATGTTGTGTAGAGACAGGTAATTGGCCGGTAGTTGGATGGGATGGGTCCCTTCTGGGGGTCCTTCATGATTAGGACTGTCCTGCCTTAGGTTAGCCATTCTGGGTGGGTCTCATCCCTCAGCAGCTGGTTCATCTGTGCTGCTAGGCGTTCATGGAGTGCAGTTAGCTTCTTCAGCCAGTACGTATGGATCATATCGGGGCCTGGTGCTGTCCAGCTCTTCATCTTTGACACTCTTTCTTGGACGTCTGCCATTGAGATGGTTACTGGTTCTTGTTCTGGGAGGTTGCTGTGTTCAGCTCTTAGGTCCACTAACCATTGGGCATCGGTGTTGTGTGATGCCTTTCTTTCCCATATGTCTTTCCAGTATTTTTCCACCTCAGCTCTTGGTGGGTCTGACCGGTTGTTGTTCCCCTGCCACTGAGAGTACACCTTGGCTGGTTCAGTGGAGAACAGCTTGTTTATTCTCCTTGGTGTATCTCTTCAACCGGGTGGCCAGAGCTGTTGTCGCTGTTTGGCAGTTTCAAGTGCCTCTGGTATGGAGAGTGAGTTGTACTTCCTGGGTGCCCCTTTATTCACCATGTTCCCTTTCTGTAGTTCAGCTAGCTGGCTAACTTCTCTCCATGCTGCCTTTATCTTGGCCTCTAATCATCTCTTCCATGGTGGATATTGTTTATTATGTCCCGAGCCCACCTTGTGTCCAAGCATCTCCATGATTACTGTTGCTGTACTGTGTATCAGCTTGTTGGTTCTTGTGGAGATTGTCTTCACAGCAGCATTCACATCTACTAGTAGATCTTCTGAAGGTACTTGGCAACTCAGCTTCGGTATTCATCGGGGGCTCCAGGTTTCCAGTTGGGTCACGATCTTCCTTCTCAGGTCAGCAGCTCTTGTGTTGAGGCTGTTAGCTGTTGGGGCCTGGTACCCAATCTCTGGTTGTGGGGATGATGATGACATCTCCCCGCTGACCTGTCTTCCTGGCTCCCCCTTGCTGTAGCATCGTTGTTGTATTTCATTAATCTCTAGTTGTGATAGTAGATTTCGATTACGAATGTTGGAACAGCTAATAGCTGTTTCTTTGTTAGCCTTGATTGTGGGTTTCGAAGTATCCAGTGGTCCCACATTCGCTGCATGTATCCCCTCTCTCTGGGATTGCTTGTATAGTAGCATTCCAGCAAATCCGTATTTTCTGTCCTCGTCCATCGATGTCTTGTTCCAGTAGCCCATTTCTCATCAGTTTGCCCTGGTTCCCTAGCAACTGACGCAGACCTTGTTGACCCGGGCGACGTCTGAGCCAGTATGACTCTATCAATTATGTCTTCACTATATATATAGGCTGATATATCATGAGGGGTCTTGCCTAAGGGCCCTTACTGGATGATGTTTTGCCCCGACCGGGATTCGAACCCCGATCTCCTGCGTCGTAGTCAGTGAGCATTACCACTGTACTATCCAGCTCTCTCTCTCTATATATATATAGCTGGATAGTGCAGTGGTAATGCTCACTGACTACGATGTGGGAGATCGGGGTTTGAATCCCCGAGAGATATATATATATATATAGTGCCGCTGATTGGCACCATTTTTTTTTACTGACTTTTTAGTATAGTAGCATACAATTTGGGATAGGACCAAAACTGGAGGCTTAAAGTACTTGTTAAAGGAGAGAGTTTGACTATCTCTGTATCTTTTAGCTATCGCACTAATGCTAGCCAGTTAATTCACCACCATCATTGGGGAATCGGTGACCTTACCCATACCACAATCTAACCTAATCTAATCTAATGGTTTTTTTTTCTCTCTCTCTCTCTCTCTCTCTCTCTCTCTCTCACACACACCTATAACTTCCATGTGGCAGATCATGTATGTCTGTAATGTTAGGTTAACACAGCAAGTTACGTTCTTTCTGCCAAATCAGAAAATGCTAGCCAATCTAATGATATCCAACGCACTAAACTTTTATCAGCCTAAAAGACAGTGTCTTGTGGAATGGGAAGCTTCTCAGCATGCTGCTCATCCATACCTGCAGAGTGGGTTCATGGGGCTCTACATTTCTCTGAGGTAAATGCTAATAGGAAAGCTAGCTGGCATATACTATCTAGCTAGCTCAAAAAACAGGCCTTATTGAAGAAGAAAAGCTACTCTTATGATTCCTGGGGCTTTATTCTTTGGTTGTATTTTCTTTCTGGTGTGACAATGAGGGTCGTGTAAGCTGATATAGGATGTGTGTATTCAATATTCCTCCCAATTAGAACATAACATTCCTGACTTTGAATTAGTGTGATTTATTTATTTATTTATTATTTATTTTTTAAACATGGTTTCTAGGGTGAGGATTTCATAGCCCAGGAACATTATGTTTTTGAGTATATTTTTCTTCCCTGACTCAATAAAGTTTTTTTTTTCTAATGTTTTAACTCCGTCTAAATGAATATAATCATAATAATAGTTTTACAGGATGTATATAGACTGAGTTCACAGTGATATTCAGTTCTCTGTAAGCCACTGTAGGTTACATTCACTGGTATACCAGTTCTGTGAATCAGACGAGCTTGCTGGTGTCATACATCCACTCACACACACACACACACACACACACACACACACACACACACACACACACACACACACTTCCTCACACACACATGCCTGACTGGCTTACATGGGGCATATCGTGTGTGTCTGTGAGGGACAGACACTGTGTAAAATGGGCTTCAGCCATGTTAAACATGCAGCTCCAGGGAAAGAGACAGAGAGAGAGAGAGAGGAGCTCCAGCAGTATATATATCTCCACACAAGCTCTCACACACACAGGACTGGGTAGAGGAAAGATATTCAGTGCAGGAAGAGAAGATGAGAGGAAGAAAAAGAGTTAAATGCCAGAAAAGCTTATTAGTTTTATTTCAAATGAAGTTGGGATGAAAAAGCACTAGAATTTGGGCTTCTTTTGGCTTAGTTCTCTAACATAGCATTATTACCTCTTAGGTTTCAGGTTTTACACTTAAAGAAATTATACACATGGAACCACCAAGGGACAATTTCACAAAAATGTGGGAGCTGGATTGTTTTATTAGACATATCTATTTCCTGTTTTACTTGGAACCTTGTGTTATTTAGCAAGAGAATTGTCGAGAATATTGAGATTTTATGATTATGTTTGACAAGTAAGCATGCTGCACCATAAATTAAAATACAATAAAATTTGTAATAAAAAGGTTTTTTAATTATTTGTGTTTGCAAAATCACTTTTCCAAGATCTTTTATGAGGAAAGAAGGTAGTTTCGAGTGCAGGAAAGATGGGATCACATGAATCAAATTCCAGGACTGTGTAGATTGGCTAATAAACGTAAAACATACTTACATACAGCAAACCAAAAACACCACAATATTAGAAGGGCACTCGGTAGCGTGTGTTCCTCCACCAAGCCACATATTATCAACATCAAAATCAAATCATTTGAACATAGGATAATACTAAACCTGTACACCAAATTTCAGCAAAAGCTGTTCATTATATCTTTGAGTAACATTGAGAACAAGAAAAAAAATCCTGGATCCACATAAATATATACAATTGCATCAAAATCTCGTCAATTTTTCCTTTGCCCATGGCCCACTTTTCCTCAAAATTTCATCAAAATCTGTTCACTACTTTTTGAGTTATGTTGGAAACAAACAAACACAAACAGAGGTGTCAACATAACCTCCTCCACCAAAGTTGGCAAAGGTAACAAGCACATCAGCATTTACTCACAATGGAAATGGGAGAGCCTTATTAAACATCACATGCTCGTTGCTGATTGGGCATGGTGTGTGACTATCACATGGAAAAGAATTGCAGTCTTCTAGATTTTATATAATGAGTGTACCAAAACAATTTAATTTAACTTACTTACACTCACCGACCACTTTAATAGGAACTTGTTCTTGATTCTAAGGTTCCTGTTCTTTGTTGGCAGGAGTGGAACCCAATGTGCTCTTCTGCTGTTGCATACTGAGATGCTTTTCTGCTCACCACGGTTGTAAAGAGTCGTTATGAGTTGCTATATCCTTCCTGGCAGCTCGAACCAATCCGGCCATTTTCCTCTGACCTCTCTTATCAGAATGGGAAAAATTGTGATCTCAAAGTATGACTCAGGGTCTTATCTGACCTCTCTTATCTTATCTCTTCTCAACAAAGCATTTGTTTCCACCCACAGAACTGTCGTTCACTCAGTGTTTTTTGTTTTTTGCACCAAACTCTAGAGACTGTAATGTGTGAAAACCCCAGGAGATCAGCAGTTTCTGAAATACTCAAACCAGTCCATCTGGCTTAAACCAACACCCATGCCACAGTGAAAGTCACACTTTGAGATCACAATTTTTCCCATTCTGATGTTTGAAGTGAACATTAACTGAAGCTCTTGATTTGTATCTGCATGATTTTATGCATTGTGCGGCTATCAAGGGATTGGTTGATTAGAGAACTGCACAAAATAGAAGGTGGATGGGTGTACCTAATAAAGTGGCCTTGAGGGTATGTATTTCTAGTGAGGAATGAGGAATAATCCAGCTTCTTTGAGATGAGTTTTCAGCTTTCGGATCCTCACGTAAATGCTGCGCAAAGTTAAAAGCAAATCTAAAATACTACGAAATATCATAAATGTCTTTGAGTTAAAATAAGCACAAATAAAAGTTTCAGTAGAGTCATTCAGTAGTTAAATTTCCTCTTACTGTAAACATCCTCCAGCTGTTCGTTTTCAGTGGTCTCTCAGCATGACGCATGCTGTAGCCAATCAACAAGGAGCATGTGACCTACCCTTTCTTTTTTAAGCTTACTGTATGCTGTGGTGTTTTTGGTTTTGTTGGCGTTGTTACTGTGATGTCCTGTTTCATTTTTTGGTTTGTTAATATGTTTTGTGCATACAGGCCAGCTTTCATGTAAATACACACAAGCATACACAACAAGAGCACGTTAAAACACACTATTTATTCAACGATGACTAAAGGAAATGAGTGAATTTGCCATGGGGAAGCATGCCAATGCTTTTAAATGCAAAGTCATCAACTCCAGCTAGCTATCAATACTATATTCAGTGTTTGTTGCATATTGAACTACTTGTACTGAAACACACACACACGCTACACAAACAAGGGACAAATTGAATGTCCCAAAGCCTCCATTTGCATGGATTTGCATGAGATGCCTGTATTGGGATTATTTATTCATGAGCTATCATGACATGCAGATTTCAAGCAGAGATCAGCTCTCAGTGCAGCCTGTCTCCATCCTGAGAATGCAGAAGCAGCTCCATCACATCTCAGCACAACTAACCTTTTCAGAACTATATAGAGAAACATCGCAGCTCTTAATTATGTCAGGAGATATGAACTTCATCCATGAACATGAACTTATTAATTATATTATAAATGTGAAACATTCCACGGGCTCTATTAGTAGCCCTTCTGGACAGTATGGATATTAACATGACATATTTAAAATGAGATTGTTTTATTTCATCAGAAATGATGCAGTATTGTTATTCTGTTACATGGAGAATCTGGATTTAATTTAATTATATTGTTTAATTGTAATATTGTCTCTGATTGATCTGGGATTTCAACATAATTAATGATCATTAGTCAATGGACAATGCATGCAGTGCTAAATATCGACCAGAACCAGCATATCACCAACAAGCAGCTGTATGGAGGGCTACCAAAGCTCAGCGAGAAAGTGGCGTCAAGGAGGATGAAGCTCGCTGGTCACTGCCATAGACATCGTGAGCTCCCAGCCAGTAGACTGGTGCTATGGGAGCCAACACATGGGCGGCGGGCACAAGGACGTCCCACCCCAACATACGTAAACATGCTGAGGAGAGACGCAGGAGTGGAGAGTTCTGGGGAACTGGCCAGATGTATGGAGGATCGAGACGATTGGAGACTCCGCTGTCAAGCTCGTCTGAGGATAACTCAATGGTGACATTTGATGATGAGTTCTTCGGAATAACATTCAATTTCATGAGGAAAGGAAAATTACATCTTTAAAGTGTATTAGTCCACAATGGAGCTTTAGCGGTTCATTTGGTGAAGTACAACATCATCGTTTCCTCCTTAAACCCACCTTCCATTCCAGTCCATGTACACAAAATACACCCCTGGAATCTACAGTGGCCTGCAGAGATCAATAGAGATCTTAGCATTACTCAGAATGACATACTATCAAACCAATGATGTAGGCTATTTATTTTTAATAAGGGTATTGTTACTCTTTATTCTTTAGATAAAAATGATAAAAGTAGCTAACATATGTTGGAGAGACACTATTACAGTTAGGTCCATATATATTTGGACACTGACACAAATTTTGGTTTTTTTTACCTGTTTACTGAAATATATTCAGGTTATAGTTATATAATGGACATGGACATAAAGTCCAGACTTTCAGCTTTCATTTGAGGGTATCCACATTAAAATTGGATGAAGGGTTTAGGAGTTTCAGCTCCTTAACATGTGCCACCCTGTTTTTGAAGGGACCAAAAGTAATTGGACAATTGACTCAAAGGCTATTTCATGGGCAGGTGTGGGCAATTCCTTCGTTATGTCATTCTCAATTAAGCAGATAAAAGGCCTGGACTTGATTTGAGGTGTGGTGCTTGCATTTGGAAGATTTTGCTGTGAAGAAAACATGCGGTCAAAGGAGCTCTCCATGCAGGTGAAACAAGCCATCCTTAAGCTGCAAAAACAGAAAAAAAAATCCGAGAAATTGCTACAATATTAGGAGTGGCAAAATCTACAGTTTGGTACATCCTGAGAAAGAAAGAAAGCACTGGTGAACTCATCAATGCAAAAAGACCTGGACGCCCACAGAAGACAACAGTGGTGGATGATCGCAGAATAATTTCCATGGTGAAGAGAAACCCCTTCACAACAGCCAACCAAGTGAACAACACTCTCCAGGAGGTAGGCCTATCAATATCCAAATCTACCATAAAGAGAAGACTGTATGAAAGTAAATACAGAGGGTTCACTGCACGGTGCAAGCCACTCATAAGCCTCAAGAATAAAAAGGCTAGATTGGACTTTGCAAAAAAACATCTAAAAAAGCCAACACAGTTCTGGAAGAACATTCTTTGGACAGATGAAACCAAGATCAACCTCTACCAGAATGATGGAAAGAAAAAAGTATGGTGAAGGCGTGGTACAGCTCATGATCCAAAGCATACCACATCATCTGTAAAACACAGTGGAGGCAGTGTGATGGCTTGGGCATGCATGGCTGCCAGTGGCACTGGGTCACTAGTGTTTATTAATGATGTGACACAGGACAGAAGCAGCCGGATGAATTCTGAGGTATTCAGAGACATACTGTGTGCTCAAATCCAGCCAAATGCAGCCAAACTGATTGGTCGGCGTTTCATAATACAGATGGACAATGACCCAAAACATAAAGCCAAAGCATCCCAGGAGTTTATTAAAGCAAGGAAGTGGAATATTCTTGAATGGCCAAATCAGTCACCTGATCTCAACCCAATTGAGCATGCATTTCACTTGTTAAAGACTAAACTTCAGACAGAAAGGCCCACAAACAAACAAACAAACAACAACTGAAAACCACTGCAGTAAAGGCCTGGCAGAGCATTAAAAAGGAGGAAACACAGCGTCTGGTGATGTCCATGAGTTCAAGACTTCAGGCAGTCATTGCTAACAAAGGGTTTTCAACCAAGTATTAGAAATGAACATTTTATTTACAATTATTTAATTTGTCCAATTACTTTGAGCCCCGGCGGCACGGTGGTGTAGTGGTTAGCGCTGTCGCCTCACAGCAAGAAGGTCCTGGGTTCGAGCCCCGGGGCCGGCGAGGGCCTTTCTGTGTGGAGTTTGCATGTTCTCCCCGTGTCCGCGTGGGTTTCCTCCGGGTGCTCCGGTTTCCCCCACAGTCCAAAGACATGCAGGTTAGGTTAACTGGTGACTCTAAATTGACCGTAGGTGTGAATGTGAGTGTGAATGGTTGTCTGTGTCTATGTGTCAGCCCTGTGATGACCTGGCGACTTGTCCAGGGTGTACCCCGCCTCTCGCCCGTAGTCAGCTGGGATAGGCTCCAGCTTGCCTGCGACCCTGTAGAAGGATAAAGCGGCTAGAGATAATGATGATGATGACTTTGAGCCCCTGAAATGAAGGGATTGTGTTTAAAAAATGCTTTAGTTCCTCACATTTTTATGCAATCATTTTGTTCAACCCACTGAATTAAAGCTGAAAGTCTGAACTTCAACTGCATCTGAATTGTTTTGTTCAAAATTAGAAAAATGTTGTCTCTGTCCAAATATTTATGGACCTAACTGTAGCTGGCATTAGACTCTTCATGGTACAGTTGTGTTGGTGTGGTATTGGTGGCAGGGTTGGTGATGGTGTTACCAATGAGCACCCTTGATTTTTTTTTTTTACTTGACCGTCCCTACCAATGCTAGCTAATAAGCATCATTAGCTGCACAGGAGTTATCTAGCATTACATACATCTCTATGAAGATTGTTTATCCAAACCATTGCCTTACATGGCTCTCTAAGTCATAAAAATCTATCGACTTGATTCATTATGTAAAGTCAGCCATTTAAACAGGTCAGATCTTTTACAGATTGTGTTAACATACAGAAAAACAATGTCACAAATTCTGTGTCCATTCAATTCCTTCATCGGTGGTACATTTCTCCATCTTGAAACATTGCTATCGATGTTTATTTTCATGTTTCTTGTCACTAATTGTTTTTTTGGTCGCAGTAAAAGCTGTGCTAGGCACTGACTGGATCCTGATATGTTTTCCTTTCTGAACACACTGAGAATGAGTAAAGGGGAGTTAGGGAGTGTCTATAAAAAGACAGGAGCTCAGTGTAAACACAAACAAGCAGTCCAGTTTGGAGATCAGAAAAGAGATCAGATCTCTCACACTCTCTTTCTCTCTCTCTCTCTCTCTCTCTCACACACACACACACACACACACACACACATCTATCACATTTATACTCATAAGAAATTATAATTTAAAAAAAACAACAACCAGAATTTCAAAACTGACTGTTCTTTGTCGGGACGCATAGGAAAATAATATAAAAGGGCCATCCTTATTTCTAGAATCCTTATTTCTATATGGTGATTTTCTGCACTAGAACCTCAGATCTGTGTTTCAATTGGATTCTCATTTCTAAATTGTTGCCTCACTTATAAACCATTGTGGATAACAACAAATGATGGTAGTTAAAAGGCTGCACCGTGAACATTAAATTAGTGTTAATGAGTGCAATTCTTCCCTGATTACTCCCCCTTCCAAAAATGACTGTGATATCCAATACAACACATTTATACACTCTTAATTCTGACTAAATCTCATGATTTATTTATGGTTAAGGTTAAAAACATAAACCTTACTAATATAATCATATAGGTCCATCATAATGTCTCACAAAACAGATCCTGAAGCTAACCTCCGACACTACTAGCAAGAGCTAGTCAAATTCTGCTTTTCTTTCAATGTCCTCCTTCTGTTAATAATAATGCAGGAGTTGAGAAAATAATCAAACTACAGTCAGACAAGACACATTTAATAATTAGCCCGAACTCAGTTAAACATTGTTGTGTCACAGGTGACTGGGGCTTTCCAGACTGGGTCAGTTTGGCTACATCAAAACAACAACATGCTAACACAGCTATTCTGACAATAACACAAACTGTTACAGCGCTAAAGTTGGTTTAAGGAGGTGCTAAAACTGTTAGCATTAGCATGATTGTGAAGACCAATAATTAACAATTATTCAGCAAAATCGAGACGTACATGCGCCGAGTTGGCTATAAGCCATGTATGACAAAATTGAGTGGAATAATTGTTTTATTCTATCCACATTCACTGGATTTTGAGAAACAGAGCATTTTATTTTTTATTTTTTGCAAATTCAATAAACAAAAACCTTTATACAAAACATCTGACAAAATCCTTTCCGCTTAGGCGGACTTCTTAAAAACCTATCGACGGTTGCATGAATTGACTTTAGTGTTTTGTTTTTGTTGTTTGATTGTTTGGTTGTTTTGTAGAAAGTGCTGTCTTGCTGTCGTGCCAAGGTATAGAATAGCTTTAGACATTTATTTAATTCTTCCTTAGACATTTTAGTGCTATAATTTTAAACTTCTTTGAGCTTTTGAACCAGTCTAAAATATTCAACAAATTTTAATGCTTAAAGATGAAGAATGTAAACAAACCAGCAAAATGACAGTAGCAATTTGTGAAAAATGCTATAATAATAATTGCTATTTTTTTAAAGATACGTTCTTACCATCAAATACGTTCATCCCATATTTTGTTGCTTTTTTGTCTTTTTGGGGGCTTGTTTCTGAGTAGAGTTTTTATTTCATCCTCGGTTGGTTCAGCAACACACTCCACCATTTTGTTTTTCTCTCCTCACAGTATATGAGCTGATATCTTAGTTGTAGAGTAGCCAATCAGAGTGCGCAATTACTCATATCCAGTGAAGGTGGATAGAGTAATATTAGTTATACAGGAATTGTATATTTTTATCAGTAATATCTATCATTGATATGGTGAGAAAAAAGCATTCTGTCCTTCTGCAATATTAAAAAAAAATGAGTGAAAGCAACTAAGAAATAACTGTTCTCTGGCTGACTAATTACTTAGTATTCAAAATCATCCTTTATAGTCAATATTATCTTTGACTGTGTAGTTTTGAAGGCGGTGTGTTATTCAGCAGTGGTAGCTGTAGTTGAAGAGTGTGGAGAATAGCAAACACAAGATAGAGATGTAACTTTATGCTATTGCAAGTTGTGTGTTCACTACTGATGGCTGACAAATGAATAGAAAAGCTCACATAAAGTGCAGTAGAAAGGTGTTTGGCTAGCACAAGGGTAATCTACGCATATCTACGGGTCGGAAATATGAATATCCCGAGCATACCGGTGCTGCTTTAAAAATGACGCCAGGTGAATTGACTGTTGAAGTGCTTTTGTTAGCTGTGCGCATTTATGCCACTCTTCAAACACAAGCGAAGTTACCGAGCATCATATGCAACATGTAATCACTTTGGTTAAATAATTCACATTTAAGGGAAGTGACAGCCTCAATACATTATATATATATATATATATATATATATATATATATATA
Organism: Neoarius graeffei; assembly: GCF_027579695.1. NCBI lineage: Eukaryota > Metazoa > Chordata > Actinopteri > Siluriformes > Ariidae > Neoarius > Neoarius graeffei. The sequence continues at coordinate 25,704,719 of NC_083596.1, read as the reverse complement.
TATATATATATATATATATATATATATATATTGTGTGTGTGTGTGTGTGTGCGTCTTTTAGCTGAGCTGGCTTTTGGGGGGAAAGTTCTGTCACTGATAACTGCACTCTCAAACGGAGAGAGAGAGAGAGAGAGAGGTAATGAGGAAGAGAGGAGTGGAGAGACTCATGCAAGCAACATGTTTGTGGGTCAGAAATATGTGAGGAGAAAGTGAAGAGAAGTAGGAAGTGGTCTGAAGCAGAAAGACACATGGGTCTTAGACACTGTAGACAGAGAGGTTTGAATTTGCAGTGGTCTTGGAAAGTAGAATGTCAATGTCAAAAATATCACACCCCTGTTCCGCCGTACCAGCTGTCCCTTTTACACAGACGTTGATTCTAGCTCTTTTGCTACCAGTTGTTCCGGTTCAGAGGCAGAACAATACAGACTCCTGTTCTGCATTCGGATGTTTTATACACAACATTATAAAGGTGGAATAAAGGTGTAAGATTCCCGCCTTGAACAGGCTGTGTAAAAGGTGCTAGAGAGAGAGAGAGAGAGAGAGAGAGTGTGTGTGTGTGTGTGTGTGTGTATGTGTGTGTGTTGCAGAAGCAGTCTTGTAGGAAACCCAGTCAGCCCATATAAGGCCAGTCTGAAAGACAGTAAACAGGGCAAAAGTGTGTGACTTTCTCAGCCATTTAAAACCTCAATTCTTTGCTGCTTAGTTCACAGCTAACCAAATACAGCTCCAACGAATAGAGGACATCAGATCTCAGGACTCTTCCACTTCCACAGCAATTTTTTTTTTTAATTGCCACATTTATGAACAAACTTTCTTAAAAGGAAACATTGTCTCATGAAGCCCACTTGTTTCAAATTTGGGTTAGATGTGATATTAAATGTGATCTTAGCTTTTCTTTCAGGTTTATTTGTACATAATGCAATCAATCACCTTTGCTTGAAGTACTACATATTTTACGTGTGGCCATAAAACTAGAACACAATTAGGTCACAAGGGACAGTTTTAATTATGCCATATTGTTCAACAAGACAGTAGATAGCATTGTTGCCTCACAGCTCCTCAGTTCTGGGTTCGAACCTGAGCTTGGAATACTGTCAGTGTAGAAACTTTTTTTATGTTTTCCCTGTGTTCATGTGGAGTTTTTCTTTCCCCGATCTCCAGTTTCTTTCCTCTGTCCAAAGACATGCAGGTAGGTAGACTGGCTGTGTCAAAGGTTAGTGTGTGTGTGTGTGTGTGTGTGTGTGTGTGTGTGTGTGTGTGTGTGTGTGTGTGTGTGTGTGTGTGTGTGTGTGTGTGTGTGAGCGAGTGTGCAAAATGCTCTGCCATGCACTGGCATCCCATCCAGGGTGAATTCTCCCACCTTCCTTGTGCCCAGCGTTCCTGGGATAAGCTCCAGATCCACCACAACCCTGACCTGGATAAGGTTCGCTGAAGCCATTCAAACATCAACCAAGGTCATTACTCAGAGAGTTGCTCAAGAGTTTCACTTGCAGGAGGAGTGCTTCAGTGTGGAAGTAAAAACAGAAATAAAGAAGAAATGGTCAAATACTGTAATAATAATGCAATATGAGTCTCACAGTATAAAATCGTGCCTCTATTATACACAATGATGATCTTTAATGTAAAGGTATAGCTCTGTATAGAGTGTATTATATTTAAATAATATTGGCTGGCTTTTTTTTCGTGGTCTATCAGATATATTCCATTCAGCTAGCATGATAATGAATGAGCCGAACACGAGTAGCTGAATGGAATATATCTGATAGACCACGAAAAAAAGCCAGCCAATATTATTATTATTATTATTATTATTATTATACTACATACACATTCTCTTCATATCAGCATTCTCAAAGGCCAATGCTAGCTTACTCGCGACTCAGTGCTGTTAGTGTGGCAGTCCTGTTACCTTCCAGCCGGTGTAGCAGTAACATTAGCAAAGGCCAACACTAGCTTACCCATGACTTGGTGCTGTTAGCGCGACAGTCCAGTTACCTTCCAGCTGGTGTAGTGTTAGCGAAGGCCAATGCTAGCGCAGTCAAGCCAAATATTATTATTATTTTCCCTGTGTAATTTACTTAGTTACTTCTAAGGATTAAACAGGAAGATGATAACACCTGCTGGGCATTGCTGCCTGTCGCACCTCCTCCGGTGCCCATGGGTCAGCTGCAGGGTCATCAGCCAGAAACCACCATTCACCAACGTTTCGCTCCTTTAATTCTGGTACGTCTCCTGGTGGCGGAGCAGTGACAGGGACGTCTCCCTGTCACCCCCTACAGCTGATGGGTGTTGTCCCCTGCGGCTGTTGTCTGGGGTTAGGTGTTCTTCCCCCAAGTTTTGTCCTTCCTCCTGAGCCAGAGCCAAAAGCTCCCTTTTTCAGCCTCCTCTGCCAGGTCCTTTGTTGCCTTCCTGAGTCTTCCTCCGGTGAGTCCCACATCCCTCAGGAGGCGTGTGGTTGACAACCCCATGAAGCCTCGGCATCCGACCTCCACTGGGTAGATGGTAGTCTTCCAGCCAGCCTCCCGGCACTCAGCAGCCAGCTCTGAGTACTTGGCCTTCTTGCGTTCGAAGGCAGCCTCAATCCCCTCCTCCATCGGTACTGTGAGCTTGATGAGGATCGCCGCTCTTGCCTTAGCTGACCACACGACTATGTCTGGCCGGAGAGATGTAGTGGTGATCTCCGTGGGGAACTGAAGCTTCCTGTCAAGGTCGACCCTCATGCTCCATTCCTGGTCAAGGGAGAAGGGCCTTGATGTTTCTCTTGGCCTGATGCTTCTGCTGACCCCTCCTTCCGCAACAAAGATGGTGGGGTCCTCTGCAGGTGGTGATGTTTTGCTTCCCTGTCGGCACTCCTCCAACACTTCAGCTAGGTTCCTCAGGACTTGGTCATGGCGCCATCTGTAGCGGCCCTGTGAGAGCGTGATCTTACAGCCTGACAAAATGTGCTGGAGGCTTACATTGGGAGCATTGCAGAGCGCACAACATTCCTCACTCCCGAACCACTGGTGGAGGTTCTGAGGGCAGGGAAGCGTGTTGTAGGTTGAGCGGATGAGGAAGCTGAGTCTTGCCTGTGGGATCTTCCACACGTCTGACCAACTGATGTTTCTGTTTGTAATTCCCTCCCAGGTTGTCCAGCTTCCTTGCCGACCCTGCGACATGGCTTTGATCTTATAGTGGTCTTCCTCCATCCTTGTCACCTCCGCCACCACCATCTCCTTCCTTTCCTTACGGTTGGCCTTGGACTAGAAGCGCGGTGCATCTCCCCATCCTAGGCCTGCTCTTCCTACATGGACTCTGCCCATGATCTCGTGATGTTGCAGCCGGCTAATAGCTTGGTCGACCTCGGTCTGGGCATTCCACTTGCGGCCAGTCAGAACCTTGGCGTTAGCGTTCCTTACTGACTTGTCTGTGGACTCCCTAAGCTCAAGGACCAACCTGGCCTTCTCTTGCATGTAGCCCAGCTGTAATGACTTCAGTGGTAGCTGCAGCATGTTTTTTCCAAAGAGGCCGGCTTCAGATAGGCACCGTGGCAGCCTCAACCACTTTCGGATGAATGAGTTGGCTTTCCCATCCATCTTACTCATGGTCGATGAGGGGATCTCACTCATTTTCAGGGGCCACATTACCCTCTGGTAGAGTATGAATTGGTAGCACCAAACCTTGTACTTCCCAGGGAGTTGACTTTGATCGATCCTTGCCAGGCCATCACAGAGCTGTTTCATAACGGTTTTCACCATCTGCTTGTCAGATAGCTCTGCGGTGTACTGCCTCTCCAGGCTTTTGATGGATTTCTCTGCGAGGAGTGGTATCTTCTCCCCTCTGACAACAAAGGTGGTGCTATCGTTCCTGACTCCTTTCCTGAGTGACAGGCTGTGAGACTTGGAGGGCTTGATCTTCATTCTTGCCCATGACATCAACTCATCCATCCTCTTCAGCAGTCTTGATGTACATGCTGCTGTCTGAAGGAGGGTGGTGATGTCATCAATGTAGCTCCTTAGTGGGGGAAGCCTCTGGCCAGTTGGCAGTTTGATCCCTCCTACTATTTGCCTTGCACCGATGAGAATGATCTCAAATGCTGCTACAAACAGTATCGGGGAAATAGCACATCCCATCGCAATTCCGACTTCAAGCCGCTGCCACCCAGTAGTGAAGTCCTGCACGGAGAAGCACATCTGCAGGTTGTTAAAATACTGTGCTACGATGTTCTTGATGCAGGTGGGCATGTGGAAGAAATCCATGGCATAGTTGATCAGCTGGTGTGGGACTGATCCATACGCATTGGCAAGGTCAAGCCAGATGACGTGCAGGTCGGTCTTCTCCCGCTTAGCCTTCTGGATCTGGTCCCAGATCATTGTGGAATGCTCTACGCATCCGGGGAATCCTGGCACTCCTGCTTTCTGGCAGTTGGTGTCGATGTAGCCATTCTCAAGCAGGTAGTTGGTCATCCTTCTGGCTAGTACTGAGAAGAAGATCTTTCCTTCTACGTTCAGTAGGGCGATGTTATGGAACTGGCCAATGTCTTTGGAGTTTGTTTCCTTGGGAATGAAAACTGCTACCGCTCTTTGCCACTCAGATGGAATGAGTTGCTTTTTCCAGGCAGTTCTCATTAGGTACCATAGCAGCTCTAGTACCTTGGGGCAGTTCTTATAGAGCTTGTAGGGGACTCCGTTGGGGCCTGGTGCAGAAGAGGACCTTGCCTTCTCCACGACTTGCCTGGCCTCACTGAGCTTGGGAGGCATGGTGTTAAACTCAGCTGTCGGCTGTGCAGGCTGAGGTACGTATCCTGGTGTTCCTAAGGGGATGTTCCTTTGCGGATCACTGTACTGTCCTTTGACATGCTGTTCCAACTTCTCCCTGGTGGTTTCGAGCTTGCTAGTCTTCTTTTCCTCCAGCAGCTGTCTGGCATGCTTAAAGGGATCCTTGAAGAAGCTGGCTCGCTCTTTTTGCTTCCGCCTGTTGCATTTCCGAATGCATTCAGCTCTGCGAAGCCCGGCTAGTCTTTTCCTGACCTCCCCCCACAGGGCTTTCAGCCCCTCTTTCTCTGCATGGGTTGCCTTCCTCCAGTTCTTACGGAGTTGCCGACGCCTTTGCACCAGCTGGAGGATTTCCTTTTCTCTCCTTCCCGTCACTCTTGGAGTGGTCCTCTGTCTGGGGACAAACTTGCCAAACCTGTCCTTGCAGGTTTGCTATATGATGTCCCCAATCAGATTGAGCTTAGCCTCCGCCCCTCCATGCAGTGATTCCTCTAGGGTCTTGATCAGGTCTGCGTCCAGTGCATGCCATGCCTCTGTTTCGCTTGACTTTGGCCACTTGATCTTACTTCTTCTGGCTGGTTTCTTGGTCTCTGCATTTGGCTCTGTTCTGTCGAAGGTGGTGAGGACTGGGTCTTCATGCTCACGTGGGGGCTTGTTCTCCACCAGTGGACCTTCTTCCTCTGTCGCTCTCATGCCTCCAGCAACATTGGGTCCATTGGCTCTGTAGTTTTTGCCCTGGCTTTTGGTCCCTCTTGTCTCACCTGCTGTTGCAGTGCAAGGTTGCTGTTGGCCATTCTGGCCACACTTTGCTTTCCCCTGGTGGATTCGAACGCCTCTGAATGTGGTCACTTTCTCCCATCCACATACACACTTTCGGAGGATCTTCTCCTCATTTCCTGGAGTTCTGGTGTTCTCGTAGTCCGTTTCCATTACCGTCGTCACCGTGTAGTCCGTCCTGTTGGGCCCATCTTTCATCCCGCCTCTCAGAGGGCCCACGGGTTGTTGCTTCTTGTGGTTCTTCATAGTTAGGGTTGGGTGTCTCTCTGATGAGAGACCCGTGGGTTGGGTAACTAGCCGCCCATGCCCAGTGTGGTCTTTCCCTGCTGTCATCCAGTCTCTCCTGGACGTCCTCCAGTCTTCCCTGGACTCCAACTGCCCTATTCACAGTAGTCACTGGATTTACCAGAACTTCTAAAATCAACATTGACAACTTCACACAACAGAGTGACCTGCCAGCCAAAATTCTCTCAAAATCTTCCATTTTTAACGAAGCAAACCTCGCGGCCATGTTTGTTTACAAATTGTCACAGTCACTTGCTAGCTAGCATGGAAGTTTTACATCTCTGGTGTGTCTCTTTTCCAGTTTTTCGATGTCCGTTGGTATGTTTTTCTCTTGTAAATATGCGTGAAGAATATATAATGAAGTTTTGGTAGCCTTTCGGGTGTTCAGCGCATCTTCAGTTTCAGTTTTCAGTTTATTTATTTAGTGCTTAATCCTAGCAGTAGCACTGGATTAGCCTCGTCTCCTCTCTTTCCCGTCCGAAAAAGAAATGATTGTGTACATGCGCAGCAGAAAAGTTTTGTCATTGGATCTTCACATGAGCTCCAATGTGTGACGTCGTGTTGTCTTGACAACGTGCAATATTATAACAATATTGGATGCTCATTCTCCATTGGGGAGAGTGGTGTAATACATGGAGGATAAGCAGCATGATAACAATATTGCATGCCATCAATAAACCCACTAGAAGGGAATAGAATACATATTTTTATTCCATGGAAAAAGTGTCCTGTATGTATTATATTATATTATATTATATTATATTATATTATATTATATTATATTATATTATATTATATTATATTATATTATAATCTTTACAATGATAATGTAATTAAAAAAGACTCATTAAAAGGTTGGCAGGGTCTCAACTCACTCTTAAGGACCCACTGCCATGCAAACACTGAGTTTTTTTTTTCTCAGTTCCCATCACACGTATCGTTATGTGATGGGAAATGAACACAGGTACTGGACTGGGTATGGATAGATCTGGAAAAGTACATGCGCACAAACACATGAACAAATGTAGCACAGGAGAAGTCTTGATTCTTTCAAGTCTCGCTTCCTGTACACTACCCATATGCAAATCCTCCCTCCCTCCCTCCAACACACACACACACACACACACACAGCATGTATATTCAAAACCAGCCTTTCTGGAGCTTTGTTCTTTTAAAGCGGGGCATCGTTTTATTTCAGTATTAAAAACGATATCCAACACAGTATGAAGACACTCATCCTCTCTCCCTCCCCAATAATCCCCTCCCTTTCAGTCTGTCATCCTCTCTCTCTCTCTCTCTCTCACTCTCTCTCTCTCTGCAGCATTTGCATAATGTCTGGGCCGTATTCTGATGTATGCGCGTGAATAATAAAGCTCATGGGTGCGGCGTGCCAGGCTGCCACTGTTCATTACCGCCGTGCGCTGCAAAGCCGGCTCCGCAGGGCCCTCATTAGCTATTCCACTCAGAATAAAGGCTCACACTCGCTCACACACACACACACACACCTTCTCTTGCTTTGCTGCTTGCACTCTCTTTCTCTATCCACACGCACACTTTTTCTCTCTCACACAAACAATTTAAAATTTTCCATACACAGTTATCGACTCTAGTTTTCACGCACTCACAAAAAAAAACACTCTCTCTCTCTCTCTCTCTCACACACACACACACACACACACACACACACACACACACACAGAGCTTATTTATCCCTTTTTATCAAACATCTTCTGTCTCTTTGTCTCCATTCACACACAGCTACACTGCTTTTTTCTCTGTGCCACTCTTTCTTCCCTTCTGTCTATCCGTCTGTTTCTCCATCGCTCTTTATAACTCTTTCTCTATTCTATCTATATGTTTTTCTTCCTGACTGTCTTTCCATCTCTGTCATCTCTCTCTCTCTCTCTCATTCTTTCTCTTTGTTTCATTTTCACTGTTCTTCACTGTCAGAATCCCTCTTTTTTTACGTCTGAGTTTCTAAGTATCTATTTGCGTCTCACTTTGTTTCTTTTCCTATTTTTATATCTCTTTCTCCTTTTATGTCTTTCTCATTTTTGCTTCATTTGTTCATTCCGGATTATTTTTTCGGTGCTTCAACATACAGGACGTGTGTAGAACGTGTGCTTTAAGGGTTTATTTTCCTGAATGCAATCTTCCTCCAAACCCCTAGCAGGCGCTGAGCTTCTGTTCATTCACATTCTCTCCTGTTCCTCCCTCAGTGACAATAATAAAAGTGTCAGGACTCCTGCATTAATATGACTCTTAAACCCTCCAGAGTGAAAAGCCGCTCTACACACACACACACACACACACCACCTCGTTAACTACTGTCCTTGCTAATTAACACATCCAGAGAGCCATTAGCATCTACTCCAAGAACAGAGTGGTGATGTGGCACTGGCCAGGACAATGGAGCCCCCCCACACACACACACACACACACTGAAATTTTATCAACGATTACTGTCAAAAATTTGAGTAATTATGTTTCAATAGTCTCACTCACAACACATTTTCAGACAAACTGGTTTCCAAACACTTTCCATTTATCTCAGTTGTTTAACAGTTTTTGGATCAGACTCAGAATTGATACCACAATGTGGCTGAATCTTCGAATCTAATTGGTCAGGAGGTGCGCATTAATTTTGCATAACAGCACGACTGGGACAGTAGTTCACAACTGTAACATGTACAATAGGTTTATATTAATGCTTTGTTAGAACACACCACATAATCTGAGCTAATAATAAATAGATTTTGTTACTGTTTAACAAAGGAAAATGTATAATTGTTGATGTGATTATGTTTTTGTTCGGAGACGGTATTTTAACATTTACAGAATGTGTCCTCAGTGACAGCACTTTGCAACAGGACTTGTCTTGGTTTTGGCTGCTGGTCTCGGCAAATATTCTAGTTGGTCTTGACCGAGTCCAGCTGTCTTTAATTTTTTTTCTCAAGTAATTCCACCTTCAAAGCAAAATCATTAATTAAGCAAGCTTGTTCAGAAAATGGGCATTGGTTTAATTATTTCAAAATCCATCTAACAGTGGCACGGTGGTGTAGTGGTTAGCACTGTCGCCTCACAGCAAGAAGGTTCTGGGTTCGAGCCCAGTGGTTGACGGGGGCCTTTCTGTGTGGAGTTTGCATGTTCTCCCCGTGTCTGCGTGGGTTTCCTCCGGGTGCTCGGGTTTCCCCCACAGTCCAAAGACATGCAGGTTAGGTTAACTGGTGGCTCTAAATTGACCATAGGTGTGAGTGTGAATGGTTATTTGTCTCTATCAGTCCTGTGATGATCTGCTGACTTGTCCAGGGTGTATCCTGCCTCTCACCCATAATTAGTTGGGATAGGCTTCAGCTTGCCTGTGACTCAGCACAGGATAAGCAGTTACAGATAATGGATGGATGGATGGATGGATGGATGGATGGATGGATGGGAAATCCATCTAGAATGGGCAGTGACATTGGCCACCTGGTAATCAATCATATACCTGCAAAAACTCATTGTCTCTCTCATTTCGACTCAGTTTTGACTTTGACTAGAACCTCTTTGGACTTGGTCTCAACTATTCCTGGTCTTGGACATGTCTTGGACTTGACAAAGGTGGTCTTAACTGCAGCTCTGGATGTGTCATTCATTAATGAATTAAATACTGTAATGGGTGGCAAATTGATGTGGTATATATAGAATAATTCACTCCAGACTATGTTGTTATCTGACAAGCCACTTTCAAGTCAAGTCAAGTTTATTTTTATAGCGCTTTTAACAATAGACATTGTTGCAAAGCAGCTTTACAGAATTTAAATGACTTTAAACATGAGCTAATTTTATCCCTAATCTATCCCCAATGAGCAAGCCTGTGGTGACAGTGGCAAGGAAAAACTCATCTCAGAGAACACGAGGAAGAAACCTTGAGAGGAACCAGACTCAAAAGGGAACCCATCCTCATTTGGGTGATAACAGACAACACAATTATAACATTTTTAACAGTTTTAACATGAAGTGAGTTTTGTTAAGCATCAAGCATCCAGCCAGAGCAGGTCATGATATTTTTTAACCATATTAACATGCCATTGTTGTGTATTATGCCTGATGTCAGGACTCTTGTCTCTGTGAGCCTACCACACAGACTTAATACTTGTGTTATTTTTAGACATTGACACCTGTTGCCTACACTTATTCAGGTGACATTGGACATACCTAACAACCTGTGTTTTCTCTCCCTCCCCCCCCCCCCCCCCCCCCCCCCCCCCCAAATCTGTCCCTCTGAGTTACATGTCGGTCCTGGGATCGAGATGGTGACCTCTTCTGCTCCTCGGACCTGCTTGATCCATCCTGGTGCCCTATGTCTGGTTGGAGTCTCATCGCATCACTCCTGTGGAGGACGGGCCCATGAGAACAGTTGAAAGTCACACTTGGACGCTCTGGACTCTTACAGTAATGTTTTTATGGCTGGGGACTACAGCTGACTTGCTAACTTTAGGACTGCAGTTGTCATGAACAGTTTTGCACTCAAGTTTCCATCAATGAAGAGTTACAACATCAACAAAACTGTCTTCTTGTTAAAACTGTTAATGTTATAGTCATGCTGTCTGTTGTTGCCCATATGAGGATGGGTTCCCTTTTGAGTCTGGTTCCTCTCGAGGTTTCTTCCTCATGTCGTCTGAGGGAGTTTTTCCTTGCCACCGTCGCCACAGGCTTGCTCATTGGGGATAGATTAGGGATAAAATTAGCTCATGTTTTAAGTCGTTCAAATTCTGTAAAGCTGCTTTGCGACAATGTTTATTGTTAAAAGCGCTATACAAATAAACTTGACTTGACTTGTTAATGTTATAACTCTTCATTGATGGAAACTTGAATCCTCAGCCATAAAAGCATTACTCTAAGTGTCCAGAGCATCTTCCAAGTGTGACTTTCAACTGTCCATATGGGGTCGTCCTCCACAGGAGCGATGTGATGAGACTCCAATCAGACATAGGGCATCAGGATGGATCAGGCAGGTCCGAGGAGCAGAGGAGGTCAGCATCTCGATCTCAGGATTGACATGTAACTCAGAGGGACAGACAGGGGAGGGGGAGAGAAAAAGAGAGAGAAAACACAGGTTATTAGGTATGCCCAATGTCGCCTGATGAGTAAGAACAGTATACATTATTTGATGCCCGTCAAACATACATTTTGAGGTGGTATTGACACTCTGCTTTGTGTTGTGCCACATCATACCCCCACAGTGTGCATTGTTTTCGCATATCCACATGGCCTGTCATGTGTTATTCTTTACTTAACATCTGACTAACTGCTTGGTTTAAGATCTGCTTTAGTGCCTGGAAGCTTATGAGCTCATACAGGATCTCTCTGCTGGACAATTGAGTATGAACCTGAACCCTCATCTCAGCTTCAACTGTAATCTGTCTGGACCTTTGGGTAAAAGCATCTTTTGATAGCTTGCATATTTTTCAGCATTCTTACATCGACATCCTCCATTTGTATTAAAAAAGAATCGGGTGAAATGCCCTTTACAGGACCCTATTTTGACAAAAAGCAGCACTGCATTACAGCTTCAATATAGCGTGAACCTTTCTGGTCTTTATCGACAATAACAAACTCCAATACTGAAGCAAATTAGGGGATCGTTGTTGTCAATTATGAACAGTGTTGGGCACGTTACTTTCAAAAAGTAATTAGTTATAGTTACTAGTTACTTTTCCCAAAAAGTAACTGAGTTAGTAACGGAGTTACTTTGTCATAAAAGTAACTAATTACCAGGGAAAGTAATTATTCCGTTACATTTTGTTCCCCCCCCCAAAAAAAAAAAATCAAATTCAATTAGTGTAATCATAATAAAAGTGAATGTTAAATGTGTTTAATGACTGAAATGGACACTTAACAGAACCAGTTAGTAACATTATCTACACTATATTAATATTTTTGTGGGACAATGTGAGATAAGACATCTATCAAATGTAATATATTTTTGCAGTTATTAAAATTATGTTACTAATTACTGGCCACTGACGAGGACAAACGCTTTGTTCCTCGACATAATGTGCATTGCACGTAAACACTCTTGCCTTTTATTTCAAGTAATGAAAAGTAATGGCTGTATTTCCAATGTGAAAGCGCAGTGCTGGGCTGACCGCTCGCCATCGCTGGCTCTTCCGATTGAAAGCGTGCGCAGTAGTGCAGTAGGCGTGGCCTACCTACATATGTTGTCCAAATCTACTCTGATTGGCTTACTGTGCCGTTGTCTCGTGTCTCCCCGCCCCACACTAAAGCAGAGGAAAGAAAGGCTGAACGAGCAGCGTGCCAGATGAGAACAGCTTTAATAAAGTAACGCATAGTATTTTATTGTAAGTAACGGGAACGGCGTTATAACGATGTAAAAAGTAATTAGTTAGATTACTCGTTACTAAAAAAAGTAACGCCGTTAGTAACGCCGTTTATTCTAACGCCGTTATTCCCATCACTGATTATGAATAATAACTTCCTGATTTAGGCCAGAGAGCACTGTTTTGAGAGACAGTTAGCTAGCTTACTTATATTAGATATTAGACAGGATGTTTTCAACAGGGACTCTGGTTGAGACTGATTATGAGCTCAAGTGATGTAGCTGAGAACTGTCGAGGTTGAGGAGTTGAATAGTTTTGTTATGAAATTGCTATTTGTTGTTATAATTTGTGAATGAAAAAAAATTCTTTTTTCCAGAAGCCTTGGGTTTTGTTTTTTTGTTTTTTGTTCATCCATCTATTCATTCATTCATTCATTCGTTATATATATATTTGATATATACTGTATATATCTGCGAGTGGTGAATGTATATAATCACATATTTTTTAATATGAGCAGATAAACCTCATATCTTCATGCCACCATGTAATGTTCTTGATATTATATGGACACATCCACAAAAAAAAAAACCACAAGTTAATCAAAAGAATTTTAATTTTAAACCGGTCTGTCATTTTGACAGCACATCTAGTCGGCGGGAAAACACTGGGAGTGACATCATCGGAGTGAAATATCAGCAATTATTATACATACAGGAGACTTTTTTGATGGAATAAAAAGATGTATTCTGTTCCCTTCTAGCAAGTTTCATTCATTTGGGTTAATCACATGCAATATTGTTAGTATATTGCTTATCCTACATATATTATGTCACTCTACCCAATGGAGAATGAGCATTGAATATGGTTTACAATATTGCATGGCTGTCAAGACAACATGACGTCACATGTTGGAGCTGTAAAACTTCCACGCTAGCGAGCGACTGGGACAATTTGTAAACAAACATGGCTGTGCTGTATTGTAATTCTGTGTAATACTCTGTGCCTATGGGTGGCATTGTCCTGGGTGCAGGTCTATTGTCACCTGTATAACAATAGAGAAGGCGTTCAGCATTGACCTAATAAAAGTGCTGCTCATGTTAAAAGTGTCTCCATGATTTATTGATTTTACTCATCAGTTAGTCCAGTATAAAATATCATAATGGCCACCAGATTTGCTTCGTTAAATGCAGAAGATTTTGAAAGAATTTTGAAAGAGAAAGACGTAGTGAACTCATCTTCAACTCATTCAATATCATGCTAGCTGAATGGAATATACCTGATATACCACTCAATGCCAGCCAATATTATTTAAATATGTCACTCAGATCTGCAATGTATTTCGAATGAAAAATGCAAGTTTTTCAACACAAGAAGATAAACTTCATATCTTCAAGCCAACGTGTGATGTTCTTTTTATGATATAAACGTACCCAAATTTACGTATCAAAACAATTAATCAATTTCCTTGCGAGTGACATATTGAGAAATACGTCACTCGATGTCCTGGATATAGTTCGTATGAAAAATATAAGTGCCATATTTCTCAGTAAAGCACACATGTCTATATAATACATCACGGGCGATTGCTCTAAGACAACGAGGGAGGCTCAGCCTCCTCTAAAAATTCTGGATCTGAAATAGCAATGTTATAAGTTATAACATTGCTATTTCAGATCCAGAATCATAGAAATATATGTGCTCAACCCAACTACAGTGCGAAATCATTCCGTTATAACTTTCCCCAGTTCGCCTAATGTGCGCGTGAGTTTTTCCCCCTCGTGACAGCGCGATGCAGCCCAGCCTCAGTGGACTTCAATGGCATTTGGGAGCTATGCGCTTTTCAATCTCAAAATGCAAGACGGTTATTGGACAAATACTGCGAAAACGCCCGTCCACCAGACTCCCAGCCTCACAGTGGGAGGGACGTGGCAGTTTCTGTGAGGAGACTGGTGATTGGTGAAAGTGGCCGGATATTTTCTTTGATTGACAGCTCGTTTCAAATATAGACAGGCAGCGGTGAATTTCAGTTCAGTCCCATGCGGATTCGCAAGTGGTGTGGTGTATTGTAAGAGACCAGCTTACATTTCGATTTTATTCATTACATACGGTTTCTACCAGCT